>NC_045452.1:59626649-59733166 GCF_002776525.5 Piliocolobus tephrosceles | reverse complement strand
TTCCTTCCTTCCTTCCTTCCTTCCTTCCTTCCTTCCTTCCTTCCTTCCTTCCGACTCTCAGTCACGCAGGTTGGAGTGCAGTGGCACAATCTCGGCTCACTGCGGTGTCCGCCCCTCGGGTTCAAGCAATTCTCCTGCCTCAGCCTCCTGAGTAGCTGGGACTACAGGCATGTACCACCACGCCTGGTTACTTTTTGTATTTTTAGTAGAGATGGGGTTTCTTCATGTTGGCCAGGCTGGTCTCAAACTCCTGACCTCAGGTAATCCACCCTCCTAGGCCTCCCAAAGTGCTGGGATTACAGGCGTGAGCCACCACGGCTGGCCAAAACTTTGATTTTTCATTAATTTTTTGGTGTGTGTTTGACAGGGTCTCATTTGCTGCTCAGGCTGGAGTGAGTGGGGCAATCTTGATTCACTGAAACTCTTTGAGAAAATTTAAGTGTTTTTTTTAAACTAATTAATTCTATAGTATGTTTACTGACCCTGAATCAATTGTTTTTCTCATCTATTACCTTTTTGAATGCTCTTTCATCATAATTTTCTTTTTTTATTTTTTTTCTCTTGCTTCTTTAGGTTGGGAAATTTTTAGCTTGTCAATTTATATTTTTTATGCGCCCACTTACAGTTAATTCTATACACCAGCTAATTCCAGATACTGTATTTTTCCATTCTATAATATGGCTATGATTATTTTAAAGCTGTTAAATTTCTGGAAAATTTCTCCTTTCTTTTGTCTATTTTAGCTACTAGTCATTATCTATATTGTCACCATATTTGGCCCAGTTATAGTCAGTTTTGTTCTTGCTACTCCAATCTCTTGACAATTTTCACAGCTCCTAGTATTATTTTTCTCAAAATTTTCTGTCATATTTTGGTCTATTTGAGTTTCTAGTAATTTTATGCAACTTCTAAATTTTATACTGCAGAGACTTTAAATGTTTTCTTTCACTAGAAAAGGCTCTTTTATTCCTCTGTTATGCAGCTAGAGTGAGAGCATGATTATTTCTCTCCAAACATGGATATAGTTGGATGAGTACTAGACTGAAATTTGAGGAATACTTGGTATACTCTGCTTCATTCCTGTTCTTTAAGCATGGGCTCCTGGGCTTTTGATTGAGAGAGGCTATCTGATGTTTGCAAGCTCATCCCTGAAAAACTACAGAATATCATTGTTATCCTTTGATATTTTCCTAGTTTATATGTCTATCTCCTAATCCAGGGCAGAATAAATACTGGCATATATCTGTAGGTGAAACCACTGCTTTATTCCTCAAGCAAAATGGAGGAAATTTTACTCCACCTTTGGAAAGCCTCTTTCTTGCTCTTTAGCTTCCTGCACAGTCCCAAGATTCAGATAATATTTTCTGGTGATATCTAGGCATGTGGATGACACTCCTCAAATTGTAACATTTTGATTATTTAAAAAGCATCATTGCATTTTGCTTTTTCCTTCCTCCAGCATAGTTTGTCTGCTGAGGTGAGCCCAACTCTATGGCCAATTTTAGAAGTGGAAAAGACACCCAGCTTCATAAGGAAAACAAAAACAACACTCCCTTATATGGGAGCTCTGTCTTCACTCTATTTCACTCTATTAAGTGAGCATCAGCTTAACTCTAACAATTCTAACCTCTCGAGTAAGATATAAAATTCTAAAATCCATTAATATCTAGTGAAATCTCTAGCAACTCAACTATATTAGGTAGATAAAAATTATTATTAGCTTTATATCAGTTTAGCTCAGGATTTTACACCAAATGAGGTGGCACTGATTTTGTTAAAAATATGTGTTTTTAGAGTTCACTTATTTTGATATTTGTAGATAAGTGGCTTTGGATCTGCTAGTATTCCCACTAATTTTCTGATTAACACAAAAATAGTAAAGTACTTTAATCCCACTCATCCCTTGTTAATGCATATAGTATTTTTTGCTGTGTATTTTAATTTCAATTTATTTTTAATATCAAAATTATTATTAATGTCATTTAAAAATGATTATTTATGTCATCTGTACATTTTTCTATTATTTTCTTCTTCAATCTGACCTTCCATATGAAATAATTTTATTTCTTAAAGTCTTTATTTATTTATTTAATTCATTTCTATTTAGTGAGATTTTGCTAAGAGAAAATTATTTCTGTCTTCCTTTGGTAAAAATGTCTAGCTAATATTCTTAAGATATATTTGCATTGGGTACAGAATTCTAGCTAGACATTTATGTAACTTTATTACAGAAAATAAAATTCAATTTTTCTAATTTTATTTTTGATTTTGAAATAGTAGTATAACTTATCATTAAAGGTAAACTAACGTTTCCTTTTTCACACTTTTATATTCTTCTTTACATTCTTTCTGAAACTCAATATAGTCTTTAGGTTTTCAACAATTTTACCTTACATGTTTTACTTTGATTACCCTGATCAGGATTTATAGGTATTCTTACGTATTTGAATGGAAATTTTTAAAGATTCTGAGAGGCAAGGCTTGCTGGAATTTCCTAGGCCGACTAAGAACCCTTAAGCCTAGCTGGGAAGCTGACCACATTCACCTTTAAATAGGAGGATTGCAACTTAGCCCACAGGGGAAAAATCAGACAGCTCACTAAAATGCTAATTAGGCAAAAACAAGAGGTTAAGAAATAGCCAATCATCTATTGCCTGAGAGCACAGCAGAGGGACAAGGATCAGGATATAAACCCAGGCATTCCAGCCCGCAATGCCAACCCCCTTTGCGTGCCCTCCCCTTATATGGGAGCTCTGTCTTCACTCTATTTCACTCTATTAAATCCCGGAACTGCACTCTTCTGGTTCCTGTTTTGTTACCGCTCCAGCTGAACTTTCGCTCGCCTGCACCACTGCCTTTTACTGCCCTCGCAGACCGGCCGCTGACTTCCATCACTCCGGATCCAGCAGGGTGTTTTGTTTACTGTGCTCCTGATCCAGGGAGGCGCCCATTGCCACTCCGCATCGCGCTAAAGTCTTGCCATTGTTCCTGCATGGCTAAGTGCCTGGGTTCGTCATAATGGAGCTGAATACTAGTCACTGGGTTCCATGGTTCTCTTCCGTGACCCACAGCTTCTAATAGAGTTATAACACTCACCCTATGGCCCATGATTCCATTCCTTGGAATCTGTGAGGCCAAGAACAGGAGGTCAGAGAACACGAGGCTTGCTACCATCTTGGAAGTGGCCGGCCGCCGTTTTTGAAGAGGCCCACCATCATCTTGGAAGCGGCCCACCACCATCTTGGGAGCTCTGGGAGCAAGCACCCCCGGTAACAATTCTTCATCATTTTTTCTTCTAGTGTGTGTCCGTCTCATTCTCCCACTCTTTCCTAAGCCCAGGTAGACTTGTATGATTTCTTACAATTTGTCATTCCTTACAAGATCACCTTCATATTTTTCATTTACTTGTCTCTTGAAAATTATATATATTGTATTTAATTTTGTCTCATTTCTCTAATTACCTCATGAATTTATCTATTTTTGTTTTGAGTTTTTAGTTTGTATTAAATCAAGTTAAAATACACATAAACATACAAATATGAAGTTTCTAATTAAATGAGTTGAAGTAAATATGTGCACCTATGTATCCACAAATGTAATTAAGATACAGAAAATTTATTTTACCTGAAAATTCACTTACGTCCTTGTCAGTCGTTTCCTACACCCTATAAACAAACACAGTTTTGCATTTTATGACTATAGGTTGTCTTAGTACATTCAGGCTTATATAACAATATATCATAAACTGGATGGATTATAAACAACAAATATATGTCTCACAATTCTGGAGGCTGGAAATTCTTTTTTTTTTTTTTTTTCTGAGACGGAGTCTCGCTCTGTCGCCCGGGCTGGAGTGCAGTGACGTGATCTCAGCTCACTGCAAGCTCCGCCTCCCGGGTTCCCGCCATTCTCCTGCCTCAGCCTCCCGAGTAGCTGGGACTACAGGCGCCCGCCACCTCGCCCGGCTAGTTTTTTTGTATTTTTTAGTAGAGACAGGGTTTCACTGTGTTAGCCAGGATGGTCTCGATCTCCTGGAAATTCTAAGATCGAGGCACTGACAAATTGGGTGAAGGTGAGGGCTCACTTCCTGGTTCCTAGACAGCCATCTTTTCACT
Organism: Piliocolobus tephrosceles; assembly: GCF_002776525.5. Classification (NCBI taxonomy): domain Eukaryota; kingdom Metazoa; phylum Chordata; class Mammalia; order Primates; family Cercopithecidae; genus Piliocolobus; species Piliocolobus tephrosceles. Next base: position 59,729,051 of record NC_045452.1, on the reverse strand, counting down.
GCGTCTTCTCTTGTCAGAAAGTGTGAGCAAGCTCCCTGAGATCTCTTCTTAAAAGGACACCAGTCACATTCATAAGGACTCTGCTGTCAGGCAAATTATCGCCAAAAGTCCCCACTAGCTAATACAATCACCTTAAAGGTTAGGATTTCAAGGTGTGAATGTTGGGGTGATACAAACATTCAGACCATAGCGATTAGTTTGATTGCTAAATTAGATAGTAAGTTGCTTAATTTTCAATCTATTTCTTTACTATACTTTAAATTAATAAATACAGGAAGAGTTAGAGAAAATGCTCTTTGGCTAAAATCATTTTGTAATTTATCAACTACTGTATTTTTATTATAACATATTTCTCACGTGTAGTATCTTCAACTGGCTTTCCTTTACAAATGCCTTTGTGCTTTACATTATTCATATATCTTTGAATGCTTTAAGTTATGATGGCTTTTTACTTTTATTGTTTGGTTTGTTAATTTTATTTACATGTGACAAGTAGCCTACTGACGTGTCTGGTAATTTTCCTCAAAGAAGTCATTTTATCGTGGAGTTATTATCTGTTAATATGCAGAGCCCTTGTGACCCACTCAGCCACCAGCCTGGTGCCAATTGTATTAACTGGTAAGGGAACGTCATAAGCAATATTTTAACTGTTTTTTCAGTTCCTTGCCCCTATTTTGATTTTGCAGACTTAGATTATGAAGGAAAAGCCAGTAGTCCATGTTAGTTTGCCATACTCTTAAGAAACTATATAAATCATATTTATGGAGTGAATTGTATGCCACATACTGTGGGAAATAAATAATAAGTCAGATATGATTTCTATAAGTATGCTGTGTTTCCAGTAGGTAACTATGATAGCTAGTAAAGATAGGAGAAAAAATTTCATCGTCAAAATTTCTGTAGGCTATATAATCCCTTAAATAAGTATGACAACAAGTTATAAAAATTTCTAAGTCTTCAATACCTCAACTATATAGAAAGGCATCTTTTCAATCTAAACTATCTGAGAATATGTGATATCCATTTCACTACTTCAGTAGTGAAATTATTTACAACAGAATGAATAATTATGAATGATTACTAACTTGAAATAAATATGTGTTATCAGGGTTTCTATTTCTACATGTAACTTATTTATTTTTTAGAGACAGGGTTTCACTATTTGCCCAGGTTGGCCTAAAACTCCTGGGCTCAAGTTATCCTTCCATCTCGGCCTCTCCAGTATCTGAGACTACAGACGTGCATCACTGCGCTAGCTGTGTTACCTTTTAAAGTACCTTTAGATTAATTATATTATATTTAGTAACACTCTAGTGAATTATATGTGGCAAAACACTTGATTTGAAATAGTTGTCATTTTTACTAATAAATGTCAAAAAAAAACTTCTTATACTACAAATGTGAGAAACAGTCAATAAAATGGCACCATAACATTAAGACAGATACATTTCTCTATTTTCTGGGTTTCAAAATACATTTTTTAACTATGTACCTTACTAATTTAGAGTTATTGAAAGTGCAAATCTGGCCTCCAAAAATCCTAAGGGTTACTTATTTGTTTAAGTTTCATAGCACTGTCCTGTTTATTTCATGGTTTGCATTGTTCCAAATTTAGATATAATTTCTCTATTATTTTTATCTGAAATTGGAAGTATTCAAGCAGTAACACACTTTATAAGGAAGTATCCCTGAGATAATTTCACTGATTGTGTTTTGCTTTAATAAGATGAGATACACTAAGATTTCAGTTCCATATTATTGTCTTGATGCAGAAACTGTCCTTATTCAATGATGCAGAAAATATTTAGTTTCCTCTTAAATTCATAGATTCCTATTGAGATACAAATGAATTGGATCTGACCTTAGAGTTTTAATATTCATATTTTAATTTGTTATGAATGTGCTTTTCCCCTATTAATCTCTTCTTGCTTTCAGCACACATTTTCATTAATACTAAGTAACAACTTTTGTCTTAATAGCATCCATACTTGCTAATGACAGATAGATGAGCATAGAAAATCACTACTAAAATAACTTAATAAAAGAGTTCTCAAAGTATACAACTTAGACACTAACAAGTGTTTAAAAAGTGAGATGCCGGCCGGGCGCGGTGGCTCAAGCCTGTAATCCCAGCACTTTGGGAGGCCGAGACGGGCGGATCACGAGGTCAGGAGATCGAGACCATCCTGGCTAACACGGTGAAACCCCGTCTCTCCTAAAAATTACAAAAAAACTAGCCTGGCGACGTGGTGGTCGCCTGTAGTCCCAGCTACTCGGGTGGCTGAGGCAGGAGAATGGCGTGAACCCGGGAGGCGGAGCTTGCAGTGAGCTGAGATCGGGCCACTGCACTCCAGCCTGGGCGGCAGAACGAGACTCAGTCTCAAAAAAAAAAAAAAAAAAAAAAAAAAAGTGAGACGCCCTTAGATGGCAGGGCAGTTGGAGTGGGGGGTTGCAGAAATGTAGAAAACCGGGTGTTAAAGTTAAGTAGATTTTTTTCCGCAAGAAAGACAAAATATCCTAATTTGCTAATGGGTATTGAAAATATACAGTTGAAAAAAGAGTATTTCACATTTTCTAAACAAATTTGTAATACCTCATATGACTAGCTCTAGTTTCCATTTTGAAGAATGCTAATGTCAAAAAAACAAAAAACAAAAAACAGAAAAGTGTGGTTTTCACTAAAAATAAGGAACATAGTAAAGGCACTTAAATATACTGACATATTGTAATATAAATTTCAAACACTTTCTGTTACATGATATGGATAGCATACAGGAGGCCATAATTCTAACATCCCTTGTATCATGAGTTAAGAAAGGAATCTTGGACAGGACTTACATGAATTGAGCCCTCGGAAATATAATAAATGTAATAGTTGTACTAGATTAATTTTTTCCTAGTCTTCTTTTTGTATGTGTGTTTAACAACTCTATAGAAATAGTGTTAAAATAAAGATCCCTCAAGGGCTATCTTTTCACATCTTAGTTGAGAATATCTGGGTAAGCTTCCAGCACCTGTACTTTTAAGTTATTAGGTGATTTGGGGATTCTCATGCCCAACAATGTTTGAAAATCAGTTGTCTAAAAAATCAAGAGTAGGGTAACTACAGCCTGCAGGCCAAATCTATCCTACAGCCTGTTTTAGTATGCTTACCAAGCAAAGAATGATTTTTAGACTGTTTTTATGTGTAAAAAATAAAACAGAAGAGAAAAATATGTAATAGACACCATATGTAGCCCATAAAGTGTAAAATATTTACTTTATGGTCATTTATTTTAAAGGGTTGGTGATCTCTGACTTAGATACTATTTTTAGTAACAGTTTCACTGAAATATAATTTTCATACTATACAATTCACTGGTTTAAATGTATATTCTGGTGGTGTTTAGTATATCACACAAATGTGCAATCATCAATATCAGATTTAGAATATGTTCTTAACACTAAAAAATAAAAACTTATACTTATGAGGAGGCATTCTTGATCTCTCCCCCTCTCATGACCCAGACCCTGGAAACCACTAATCAACTTTCTGTTCCTATGGAATTACCTAGTATGAACATTTTATACAAATAGAATGATGCAATATGTAAACTTATGTGCCTGGCTTCTTTCACTTGGCATGATGTTTTCAAGTTTCTTTCATGGTGCAGAATGTATTTCATTCCTTGTTTTGCTGGATAATTTTCTTTTGCATGAGTATGCTACCTCTTGTCTCTTCCAGTAATTGCTTGAGGGACATTTGTTTTTTCTCAACTTTCTGGCTATGATGAATAGTATAGCTATAAACATTCATGTATGAATTTGTGTTTGGGCATATATTTATTTTGGGATATATATTCAAATCCCATTGCCTATTCAAGTCTTTTGTACATTCTTAAACTGCATTTAAATTTTTTTACATTGTTCTTTATATATTACTTGTATATTCTGGATTTAAGTCTCCTATCAAATACATCATTTGCAAATATTTTCTTGCACTGTATGGTCTGTTTTTTTTTTTCACTTTATTGATGTTCTCTGCAGCATAAAAGTTTTAATTTTAATTGACTTTTTTGTCAATTGTGTTTGTTTAATTTTTGGTGACAAAGTTTTACTCTCATATTTTCTTCTAAGAGTTTCATAGTAAAACTATATTCAGGTCTATGATTCATTTGGAATTAATTTTTGTTTAGAGTATGAAGTAAGGACCTCGCTTCATTCTTTTGCATGAGGATATCGGTTTTTCTGGTACCATTTGTAGTCTAGAGACTTTTTTGCTACCATCTGATTCTGTTATGTGATATATATTTATGTTACACATGAAAAGCTTTGTATATTAACATATCTTCTTGTCTGACATAAATTACAGTCTGTCTAGGTATGTTAAGGTATTTCATAATAATTGGGGCAGAAATATCATATTGTTAAGCCACTATTATAATGCAAAATCTAATGTTTCCCGTAACAAACTAGTTTGAATATTTCTCTGCTGTGTCTAGTCTAAAAAAGAACAAAAATGTCTAAGATAGAACACATCAAAGTTATTGCATTTATATATGCCAAAGTTATATGGAAAAGTAGGTAAGACAAAATGTGTATGGCAGCTATTGTGCATATATTAAGCACAAACTTCAACTCTTCTCAGTTTAAATAATAGAATTTTAAAACAAATAAAAATCATGGTGAACATATTATCCTGGAGGAAAAAATAATACTACTTGATGTCAGCTATTTTATTGTTGCCATGTTCTTATTTTTTTCTTTTGACTCCTACCAAGTATTTTGATGTGTTTCTACTGTAGATCACTTTTACCTGTTTGAAATGTCCTGTTTCTGCTGTGGTTCATTAGTGAGTTTATATTCTACACAAACTTATACTTATTGAATTATACTTAATTCAATAGAGTTTGAGTTTATTATGGAATACAACCACATCACAGCACCAAGCTTTGTGGACTGGATTGTAGCTGATACAAAAGGAATGTAAGAGTATTTTATTTGATGTTTAGTAGTATGTCTTATATTTTTTTTCTACATGCTAGGGTTTTCATGGCTTATTCCAAATGTATAAAAGGATTTCTAAAACCCCGTTGTCTGAAGTTGTTAGTTTCTGAAAGAAAAATATGTGAAATATTTCACTGAATATGTTAATTTGCTATAATTTTTTATACTAAGATCACTCACTCATTGATGTGTTGAAAATTATTTCAACTTAGCAATTCCATTTTTATATGCCATGACAACAAGGGTTAAATAAATGTAATACTTCTCAAAACAACCTAATGAGGTATTAAATGGACTTCTTATAGTGAGCAAAAATATAATATGTCAAAGGTTGCAGAGTAAAAAGGTAAATGTAGTTGTGAACGAAGACTCAGTTTCCAAAGTCTCAGCTGCTGCACCAGAAAATGATGGTGAAAGTAAAATCCAACTTTATTTAAACAGAGAGAGTGAATTTGTTTTGCAGGCAATCCAGCAAGGGTTGTAAAAACTTTTTTTTGTTGTTTTCGTTTCCAATCTCTAATAAAACACACATTTATTCTTTAACTTAATTACAAGCTTCAGTGTTATTGGAGCATGATTTCTCCATGATCACTGTAAGTATATTTAAGCGATATACTTACACTGTAAGTATATTTAAGCGAATTAATGCCAGAATTTGTTCTCACTTGAGGTACACACCAGATAAAAGCTGTAAGAGAGGAACAGAGCCAGAACCTGAGTTCAGAAACAATGCCTTGGGAATTATTATTTAGGTTTTCATACGTACCAAAGCAACTACAAGAAACATAAAAGAAGTGAGGGACAGGGCCCCACTATCATTGATGTCTGGCCAAATATTATTAGGACAACTGGAAATTCTGAAATTCTACAATGGAAAGAAGGAGAGGCAGGTTAATGAAAGGCTATTTAAAAAGGAAAAATTAAAATAAATAATGGGAACTAAAGACAAATTCACTTCTCATATTTTGCCTTGTGTCACTCAAAGTGATTGCAAAACATTTGAATAGAATGAATATCACTCTTGAAAATTTTCAAGTACTGCAAAAAGATAATACTCTTTCTGCAACCCATTTTTATTCAAAGTCATTACTCTTAGCACAGGTTGCTGCAGTGTTGCATTTTATTCCTGTTTCTATGCATCAGTTATAGAAATGCTGATGTAGATTTATATAAATAGATTCATATACTTTGATATCTTAAGATCTAGCAATTCTGCTATTGATACTTAATTAATTTCTTCCATGGTTTTGTTGCTTAAAATCTGCTGTGCACATTTTATCTGTACTAGTATAGTGACATCATTTCTATTATAGATACTTGAAAGAAGTAACTTAGGAAAGGATTTCTGTATACTCACTGTCATTAACTCAGTTGCTAAATCTGTCTCTCATAGGGATTTTGAAATGTTTCAAATGATTTGCTTTAGAAAATTGAGGCACTTAAATGAAAAAAAGTACACTATTTTAAAAGTACTCTACAATCTATGATTAATGAGGTTAAAACTGACTTCATCTGACACAAAATCAAGGCATGATATCGATCCCAAATGTGAGATTATCTATGGGTATAATTTGTATACTTTTTGTGATTATGACATGAGATGTGCATGTGTGTGTGAGAGAGAGAGAACAAAAAGAGAAAATCACTTTGAAAATTTTGTTCACATAACTTTTTAGAGCTCAATATTTCATTTACTCCTAAACATTAGTTTGGGTTCTATTCAAAGTATAAAATATCACATGCTTTGAAAATAAAATGTAAACTAACTTGGAGTCATTGACAGTAATCACTGATTGATCAAATCCATTTTCAGCATCAGCAAATGGCAAGAATAAATTTTGCCATTCCCAAGAAGAAAACTTCTACTCTTCTGTATTTATCTTTTTCTCAGATCAGCTATACATGCCAAATAGATATTTATCTGTATCAAGATGATAAAAAGAGCAAAATTATCAATTCTGCTTTTCTTCAGTGATTAACTAAAGGAGCTATTGATAATGCCATTCCCATTCAGGCATCATTAAGAGGTCACCTTTGTCTATGCTTTTTAATGTTTGATCTAGTCAAATAATTTCAATATTTTCTAATAAAGTTTCCTTCTGAATAATGGTATTAAAATTGAGGAACCTATTTCATAGAGATTTATAAAATGAGTCTAAGTCTTTTAAATTAAATTTCAAGAAAATAAAACAAAATGTGCATAAGTCTCAGCAAGTTGAAAAACAAAATTAATATAATAATACATAAATTTGGATGCCTTACTTTACTCTCACAAAATAAAATCAGTATTTCCAATATTTTAAAATTAGAGAGTAGTAATTTGTGGACATAAAACTGCTGATGTGGAATTAATTAGTCCCTCCACATGACCTTCAGAAAAATGTGTCCCATTCCTAAAGACTGAGACACAATACTATAGTTTGAATGTTTCCCCTCCAAAATTCAGGTATTGCCATTGTGAAAGTATTAAGAAGAGAAGTGAGACCTTGAAGAAGTGAGGAGACCATGAGGGGTCCTACTGAATTTGGTTTTGGTAATAAGTAAATGAGTGCATTACTTTTAAAAATATGTGAAGAATAATACATATTCATTTTAAAGACTCATGAAAATGAAAGAAAAAAAGTCAGCACAATGGATCATTTTCTGAATGGAAACACACCCTTCAGGCCAATCTTTCTTGCTCTCTCGTATTGGTTCTTCCTCACATCCTGTCCTCATAACACCCAACTGCTCTAAGGGACAGCCCACCAACCTCTCCTGTTTCTATGTATTCTCACTCTATTGATGTTTTACTGCATTTAGTGGCTTCATGTATTCTGCCTACATTGGTGATTCTCAAGTTTTCTCTACTGCTCTGACATCTCCATTGTATACCAGTAATATATCTCATTGTGTATTCCATATCCATTTTAATAAGTAATAGCTAACTCGGCATGTCCAAAAGTCAGCTTCTAATCCTTCTCCCAACAAATTATTCCCTTACCATAGTGCTCCTTTTCTCAGTTAATCAAAAGCCAGTTTTGCCAGTGTCTTGACTAGACATATGAGAGTCATCATTGACTCTATTCTCTCCCACCCCATACGCCATCTCTCCATAAATACTAGGGTTGCTTTTACAGAATCTCACCACCTGTTGCCTCTTTGACTGCCTCCAGCCTGCTGCTAGCTCCCGTTATCTCTTTCCTATATCACACAATTACCTTACAGCTGATCTCCCCGTTTTTCTTTTTCTCCTTCAATTATTCTGACCCCAGTATCCACAGTGAGCCCTTAAAATGGAAATCATTCCTTTTCTTTTAACCGTCTGCTACATTCAAACTCACAGTCAAAACCAAAGTGTTTAAACTGATTTGCCTCCTCTTCATTTCTGGAGCTCATACACCACTACTCTTTCCATCACTCATGTTATTTTAGTCACAGTGGCCTTGGAATAGATTCTTGAATATGCCAGCTGCATTCCTGTATCAAGGCTTTCACCAGCTGCAAATTTTCTGGGAACCCTCCCCTGAAAATATTCACATAGGCTTTCCCCGAACTCCTGCACCGTTCTTTGCTCTAATTGAACTCTGTACTTGACCACTCCCCATACTCATTGCTCTCTATACCTTTTTTTTTTCCTGCTTTCTTTTTCTCCATAGTACTTACTCGCATCTATCTGTGTTTTGCTTATTTGCTACCTAAAAAAGTAGGTAGTATGGTTTTCTCTCTTCCATTAGAATGTAAGGCCTATAAGGTGTACTAGTTTTGTGTCACTGCTATAACAAATTGGCACAAAATTGTCAACTTAAAACACCACAGATTTGTTATGTCAGTTTTTGTAGGTCAGAAGTCCAGGGGTAGCATAGATCTGCTGGGTCTTCTGCTTAGAGTCTAATGAGGCAGAAATCAAGGTGCCAGCAAGGTTGCCTTTCTTTCTGGAGACTCTGGATATGTATGTACCTGCTTTCAAACATATTCAGGTTGTGGGAAGATTTCAGTTGCATGCCGCTGTCAGACCGAGGGTTCTTTTCCTTTGGTAGTTGTCAGCGGAGGGTATTTTTTCATTTCCAGAAGCTTCTTTAATTTCCTGAATCACAACCACTTTCATCTTCAATCAATGCCAGCTTGGTGGCTTGAGTTCCTCTTATGTTTTAAATGTTTCAGACCTCTTCTTCTGCCTCATGTCTACCACTTCCAGCTAGAGAAAATTTTCTTCTTTTGAGTTCATGTTTGGGCTCACCCCAGTAGTCCAGAATCTTCTCACTATTTTAAGTTCTACAACCCTCATTATATCTCTGAAGTCCATTTTGCCGTGTAATATAACATATTCCAAATCTCCAGGGATTAGAATTTAGAATGTAGACATGGTTTCTTTTGGGTGTGTGGGGGGGTACATTATCCTGCCTACCACTAAGGTTATGAATTTGTGAGCGTGTGCATATATATTTTTTCACAATCCCTGGCTCAGATTCAGTGCGAATTAATACGTGCTTTATACATTTTAAGTAGTCAACTATTGATGAATCCTCAGTTTAACATGGAAATAACAATGTAATATATCCTAGTAGTGTTTAAAATAATGTTGCCAATTAAAGAACTATATTGTTTCTAACATATGCCCAAATATTTTAGATTCCTTTTAGTCCTTTTATTTGTCTTAGAAGCTTCAAGAATTATAACCAAATTTAATACTTGGCATTGTTACTACAAAATGTATAATCTACTTAATGGCATAAAGGAAGGTCAGAAATCACTATGAAATAATAAGTAATATGATACGTCATGAAAAGATTTATACCTGTTGAAAATTATGAAAATATATAGTGACAGTGGTATAAAGAATCAGAAAAATTTTTGTAAAGAAATGAGACTTGAAGTATTAAAATAATTTCAATTATATGTTATGCCTGTGGAAGAAACCATGTTGGGAGCAAGCCCCCCTAGTCTGGCCATAAACTGGCCCTAAAACTGGCCATAAATAAAATCTCTGCAGCAATTTAACATGTCCATAATGGCCATAACGCCCAAGCTGGAAGGTTGTGAGTTTATGGGAATGAGGGTAAGGAACACATGGCCTGGCCAGGGTGGAAACTGCTTAAAGGCATTCTTAAGGCACAAACGAAAGCCTGAGAGATCTGTGTCTTAAGGGCGTGTTCCTGCTGCAGTTAATTCGGCCCATCCCTTCCTTTCCCTCAAGGGATACTTTTAGTTAATTTAGTATCTGTAGAAACAAGGTTAATGACTGGTTTGCTGTTAATAAATATGTGAGTAAATCTCTGTTCTGGTCTCTCAGTTCTAAATTTCTTACATCTATATAAGAAAGCATATGGCCTATTTAAATGAGAACAAACAGAGTATGTAGATTTTCCTGGAAATAAATGGTATAAAAGGGGAAAGAAAGAAATAAGCCAGGACACAATAGCATTAATAACTTCAATTTATTAAGCATAATGAAGAACCGTGGATGCAAAGTTCCAATGGGTGCACCCAGAAAATAAACAAATACAGAAATATATAACCTATCAGTTGGTGGCAAATGTTGTAGAAAACCAAAGCCTGGAAGGAAAGATTGAGTAGGTAAGGAAGGTACCCTGCAGATAACATATTTTAAGGACATATCTGAAAAAAATGTGAAAGATGGATCTATGCTGATCTCTGAGGGAATAATCTTCTAAGAGTAGAAAGATAATATGCAATGATCTGCTGTAGGATGGGCCAAGAGCAAGTTTAATTTATTTTAGAAACAGAAAAAAGGCCCCTATATGAGGAACAGAAAGAGTATGTGTGGGGAAGAAGAGTGGTAGGAGATGCCATTATAAAGGGATTTACGACCTCATTGGAGGGGGCCTTGACTGAAACATTGAAGAATTCTGACTAGATTCAATGGATTGACACTGAAAACCTCCAGAGTTTCATGGAGATAATTTGGAGTTTGTTTGTTTTGTCTTTTTAAAAGATGGTTCTGGAAGTGATATATAGTGTGAAGCTGAGCTGGAGGAGATTAAGGGTGAGAGACTTGTTACAGGGCTATTGCAATAATCTGGTGGGGAAGCAGAATATTTCTACTTGCAGACGTGGTGATTGTGTCGAAGCCAAACAGAGTTTGAGATGCTGTAAAAGAACAATGGAGGGGAGACAGAGGGGAAAAAACAGGAATAGAATTTGATATAGAATTGCCAAACTTAAGTAAATAAAAGTTAGTTAGGAAGGAAAAACCATTCGGGAGGGATAAAATGTACTTCAATTTAAAAATATTTTATGTGTCACTGTTTGGATGCTGTATGCAACCGCACTTATGGGATGCCTCAGATTCTCCTGGTCTTGCCTGTATCTAGAGTTTTCTTGACTTGATTCACCCAGCAGCAGCTACAACAAACAACTCACTGTGCTTCTGAGGTTGTGGCACCTGCAAAGTCCTACCACCCGAGGCTGTTGAATCACATCTTGAGCTCCTCCTCCTCAAGAAAACTCCAATTTGACATAAGAATTTTAATTATCTCCTACTCTCTGGTTAAGTGAATTAAGCAGACGAACTAATCACTACCCTAATTTCATGTCACAAATGATTTAAAGAGTTTATATAGAAAGAATAAAAATGAATGCATGGAGAGCATAACAAGGCACAAAGCACAGATTGGAATAGGAGTTATACACCTGAAGAGACAGAGAGGGAGACAAAGGCACCATGGCTGAGTCACATAGTTGAATCTTAGCTTACTGGCAGCGTAAATAAAAAGGTTAACAAAAGCAGTAATAATAATGTCATTGCTTGTAGAGTAAGAACATCGTATTCCTCTGGGGAACACTAAGCTTTCCTGGAATTTCTGATTTGTTTTTCTTTCGTGGGCCTTCCATCAGAGACAATCTATGACATAAAGCTCAATGGACTCAACCACATTTCCTCAGCAAATGTAATTGTGGGTTTTAAAACCTGATTTTGATAGGTCCTTTGAAGAAAGATGAGACTGTGACACTGAAGTGAAACTGATAAATTTGGGGAATGGATGACAAGGAATGCAAGAAAATAATCCACATCTTTTTCTAATAGAAATTTCATATAAAATTACAAATAGCACATGAGTTTACAGCTTTCCAAGGGTTAGCTTATTCTTCCCTAATGGAATGTATGTACAATTATGGAATCATATGTCTCTGCTATTGGTGGTTTGGACATAAGGTTTTTGGTCTTTTTTTTTTTTTTTCTTTTGGGGGATTGGTGAGGACACCAGGGAACTCACAAATCTTTGACAACCATTATATTCCTTAATATGCAGGACAACACTTCTCAGTCACTGCTGCTTCCACACTGGTGAATTTGTCCCGACCCAACATTGATAGGCCTCCTTGTTCTAAAACACTTTAAAATCTATCCCCAGAAATAGTATCTATAAATATAAGAACTATGTATAGAAAAAAACACATATATAAAGATATATAGACATAAGAACTAATATCTAAGATTACAAACTCACTTCTCAGTGGCTACAATTATTCTCTTTTCCTGCTTTGCAATTTTTTTTCCTTTGGATTCACTTTCACTGACATACAACATTCGGTAGTTCTTCCACTGAAGGCTGTGGATACTAACATTTCATTCTGTTTGCATGTTGAGGTTGATTTTAAGTAATATGCTTTTTATCATTCTCATGTTTTTAACGTTTTCTTGTTATTAATGTACGTTAGTATTATGATCACACATCTAGAACTGAATGTAAAATATTTTATTTATTATTAACTTAATTGATAGTATTATTATTTTAGAGACAAGCTTTCACTTTGTCACTCAGGCTGGAGTGCAGCGGCATTGTCACAGTCCACTGCAGCCTCAAACTCCTAGGCTCAAATGATTCTCCCCCTTCAGCCTCCTGAGTAGCTGGGATTACAGGGGTGTGCCACCCTGCCTGGCTAATTGTTTTGTAGAGATGAGGTCTCACTATGTTGCCCAGTCTGGTCTTTAACTCCTGGCCTCAAGCAATCCTCCTGCCTCAGTCTCCCAAAGTTGTGGGATTATAGGCTTAAGCCATTGTGCCTGTTCTCAATTTATAATCTTGAGAATGCATGTCTTTTCTGGGACCCTTTTTCCAGACTAGTTTTAATTTTTATTTAGTAGCAAATCAAATTAGAATGGTCTCTGAACCATATATTCAGCAAGTTAGTAGTTTAAGCTCCCAATCTTTGTTTCTTATTTCAGAAGAAGTTAAATTTTGATTTTCCATTCAGATATACTTTCTTATTTGTCTATCATTACAATGTATTTGGAGATGGGGGTGAGGCTGAAAGCATTAATTCAAAAAATTCATTTTGAATGATAAATGCATTAGTAATACGGCTGATTTTCTTGTAAATGCACAAAAGTGATTTTGAGTGAAAGAACTCAATATTTACTTTTTGAAATGTTTCATCATTTTTTAATGTTAACAATAATATTTTAAAAGGTTAAAAAATAAACATATTTTAAGGTAAAAATTATGAATGCAAATATGTTGGGGAAACGTATTTTACCAGAGGAAAGGATTTGCCATCATGGAATTCCACTCAGTATTAATGCCAAGCCTTCCCTTCTCCACTGCCTTTGATCTTCTGTGTATCAGGTAGCTAAGCATTTAATCTGTATTAAATTAAGTGTAAAGATTTGAGTGACTGGGTTATTAAAAATACATATCTAGTTACAGCATTTCAGATGGGTTTCAGTCAGTTTCTGGGGCACTGACAGACATTATTCTGTTAAAAAATTTAAAATCAAATTACAGAAAACCATTGATGGAAGACACACATCCCGCAGTGAACGTGGGTTCTAATGATAGACCATTATTATACCAGGGGGCACTGGTCAGATGAAGTGTTCATAGTGTTTCCAGGTATAGTCATCTTGTCTCTGGCTTCAAATTCTAAAGCAGACCTATACCTAAAGAGTCCATCATTTATTTCCCTGAAACCAGAAAGTCTAGCTCATTTTATATTTTATTTACAATTCTACTTTTGTAACATAAGCTGAATGCTTGTTTCTTTCAGTTCATCCCTTTTAATTCCCAGCAGTTTCTCTTGCAAGTCAAAACCTAAATAGCAGTTTTTATTTCTCCTTTAGGTTCCAGCTTTAGTGATCCTTCTGCAGGTAATGTGAGCATCGCTGACTGATTTGCTGTAACTCCAAGGTTCATGTATTTCCCATCATGCCATTCTCCCTTCTTCTTGTCTAGCCCTGTAGTGAATCAGGAAAAGGTTACCTACAAGCTGCATGGTTTGGAAAGTAAGAAAGTTTAATATTTCAAGTTATTGTCTCTCTTCACATTTAATTTGAATATATATAAAAACGTACTCATAACAAGCAGTCTCTAAATGATATTGAAATATATGGACAATTGTGTTTTTATATACTCTCATTCTTCCAGCAAGATGAAACTTTTAGACTGAAATTCTGGAAATAGCATAAGTATGCATTTTAGAAACAATGAAGCAAATTTCAAAAATCAAAGGAAGAGTGCTCTTACATAATCATTTAACTCATCACTCTGCTGAGTAGAACTACAACTAAAACACAGATAGGAAACATTTTTTTTTCTTTAAAATTAGATCAAATGCATCGGCATTTTTGCAGATTCAGCACAGATGTTAGCATTTCCCAGACATAGCTTATGAAACACATACAGCTATTTTACACTCTGGAGGGTTTCCAATATCACTACTTACCTAAATGACATTTGAGATGGTGGCACTTAATGAGGTACACGTAATGTAGTACTTAACTCATGACATCTACCAGGCAGAAAATATTTTATTAGCTGATCCTGTTCTATGAATATAAATTGATTTTTCCTCATGGTTAGGAAAATTGGCTCTTCAGCTATACTTCAAGATAGAGTTAACTGGGTCCATCTAGCAAATTAGAGTAGGTTTCCTTGCATAAATAATGGAGTAAATGGGAAAGGGTACTTAAGGCTAGTGATCTTTGTCCCTAGGCATCATGTTTATCGATTGCCCTACATTCAGGTCAGGAAGAAAGGTCTTACCTTACAGTTTGTAGAGACGCTGGAGTTTAATCACTGTGCTACAAAGCATTAGGTAATTCTGTTTTGTTCAATAAATGAATTCTTTAAATGTCAGGGTTTTAGCAGACTAGGACCTTGAAAAAAGTAAATTTTCTTTCATGTTCCTTGTTTCCGAATCACACTGTCTTTGATCCAGAAATACAAATAACGTTTTAGTTATTGTTACAGTAACTGATAATGTTGAGTACATGGTGAAGGCCTAGGGCTATGCCATTGAAAATGGAGTAGGTTAAAGATGCATGAGGCTGCTCCTACTTTTTAAAATAAAAAAATTCCAGAAAAGGAAGATAGATAGAAGTAGAGGTAAAGAGAAAGACAGACATTGAGAGAGATGGAAAAAAGAGACAGAGGAGAAGGGTAGAGACGAGAAGGGAAAAGAGAAAAAGAAGTAGTGAATACAAATATTAAAAATTTTGTAATTCAAGCTTAATCATAATGGGTCTTCAGAAAAGGGGAATTTTCATCTACGTATAGTAAAGAGGAAATGCTGACAGAGGAAATATGACTTGAGTCCAGTTTTAAGGATATATAGAATTGGCTTAATTGGAGAGCAAAGATAAATTGCTTCCAGTTTGGTAAAGAGAATAAGTAAACTTCCTGAGGTAGATAAAGAATTAATTTGTAAGTAATAGAAATGAAAACTACTTGAATAAATGATGTGGAAGCCAGTATGAGACATAGTACTACTAGGCTATACTTTTTAAAAACGATTTTAAATTATTTAGAGATGGGGTCACTATGTTTGCCCAGGCTTGACTTGATTCTTCTGCCTCAGCCCCCCAAGTAGCTGGGACTCTAGGCATCCTACTGGAGCCAGCTCAGATGTGCTATTTGTCAACTATGTTATATATTTTATACTTTCGTATTTTCTTTTAATTTCACATTTGAAGACTTACAAAGAAAATGTAAACTTTTTGTTATTAAGATCATGAAGAAAATCTAGATATTGTGTGGAATAAATCAAAGATAAGGCAATTTTTGTGAAAGTTAAACTTATATTCCCTTTTTCTGTGAAATAATTTTTAGTTACAATATTTACAGTTTTTCTGGAAAGATAAGATTAAGAAGAAATATACAACTTGGTATTAACATGTGAAGGGCAGTAATGAAAAAAATTATGTTGTTATGGATGGTGCCAAAGGGAAAAATCAAAACAACTGGATAAGAATTACATGCAATTTAGTTTCCAGTAAAAGTAATAACATAGAGTGAAACATTAGAAATGGCATTATAATAAGGACATAGTATCCCATTACTAAATATATTCAAATACAATATGCATGCTCCTTACACAATGGGTGCTGTAGATGATATCCTATGTTATTTTGTATAACATCTAGGGTTGTTACTCTAAAAATGTACTATCATATCAATAAATTCACTAGGCCAGGTAAATTCAAATTATAGAAGTCTTGGGAATAGACCTGGTGTGGTGGCTCATGCCTGTAATCCCAGAACTTTGGGATGCCGAGGCGGGCAGATCACTTGAGGCCAAGAGTTCGAGACCAGCCGGGCCAATATGGTGAAATTCCATCTCTACTGAAAATACAAAAATTAGCTGGGCATGGTGGTGCATACCTATAGTCTTAGTTACTTGGGAGACTGAGGCAGGAAAATCGCTTGAATCCAAGAGGCGGAGGTTGCAATGAGCCAAGATCATGCTACTGCACTCCAGACTGGGCAACAGAGCCAGACTCTGTCTCAAAAAAAAAAAAAAAAAAGTATTGAAAATAAATGTTCTTGATGATATGGCCACAAAAAAAGAAAGTATTTCACAACAAGATAGATAAAACATGTTTGTAGTTATTAAGGCACTGTTACTCTAGAAGTGATACAAGAAATTAAAAAAATAAAATTTATTTTGGGAATTCTTATTAAAGTCTTCTGAAAGATTCATAGATTATATAAGTTTGGCATGGGGTATCTTTCTTTAGAGCTTGGGAGTAAGTTAAAAGATTGGTCCATAAGGAAAAAATTTATTATTTGGTATTATTAACATGGTTTTGTTCAATATTTATTTTTAGGTCTAAAAATGTCATGAAGCCAAATATATATCATTTTTTTCTGATTTTAAAAATATATTTTTCAGGATTTTTAAAAATAACATTCTTTCTGGTTACTTTTAGTTTAAAAAATGGAAAAGAGTAGAGAATGAATTCATAGAAATGTGTACATGGACACACTGGGTCATACCTAAGAGGTATTTCAATTAGAAAACATTAATCTGCATGTAGTAGAAAATGCAAGTTAAAGTGGTTTAAACAATGACAACATTCAGTGTCACATATAACAAGAAGCTCCAGAATATTTATATTATTCAGTCTACTAATTAGGCATTTTGTCAACATCATGCTATAATCAGAGGAGCTTTTCATCTTTGTAGTGTCTTATGTTCAGTGCATTGGTTTGATCTTCAGGATATTTTCCTTTATATTTGCAACATGCCACATCAAGACATTATTCCGGGATAAGAAAAAGATTATATGTTCCTGTATTTTTTAAGTGGTGAGAGACATTTTAAGAAGACATACCACCCCTCGCAGACCTCCATCACATATCTCATGTCAGAAAATGATAACAACTTCATCTTGTTAGTACGTACCTTCAAGGGAACAGAACCACCATACAACTGACTTAAAAAAATTAGGATTTGCCCATGAATCGCATGCATGTGTTGTAGATACCGGAACAAATTTAGGCTTTGCCAGTAAGAAAGAAAGGAAATGGCTGTCATACTGCCAGTATGAAAGAAAGAGAGAGTGGCTATCATATCCAAAATATACAATGATAATTCATCTGTAACTGATGAGCAAATTGCATATTTTTTCCACTCTATTTCTGCAAATAGTTTCTTGCTGAGCCAAAACTCTTGGAATAAAATGTAAGTATTATGAAACAGAAAACCGCTTAAACTTCTTACTGCTATAATCAAAGCAATTTGCCTTGGGAAATGAAAACTAAAAATAAACACAATGTAATATGTTCATGATTTTGCCTTTTTTAAAAATGTCAGCTAGAGGGAAATTCCATGAGTCGGTAAGTATCTGCATAGATGAAAATGTACATAAACTGCATATATGCACATAGGTACACATATATACACACATACAAATATTTGTGAACATTTAATTACCAAACAATTAACCAACTGTTCGGCTTACCTGTTTATATTCAGCACTGGAGCCATTGTGACCAAAAAAGAAATAATTGGCTGAAGTGCTTCCAGATAAATGTATGTTAGGTGTACCACAGCAAGTGCTTACCTGTGCAATTGATACTTTCGTACTTACAGAATCTGCAAAACTGGATAAAAGACTTCTTGTTCATTAAGGATTCTGATGTGGTGACTCCATTAAGGAAATTATAAATGTACTTGGCTCTTATTTCATGTGTGTTTCAGTGTGGCCTAAGTGATGGATTTTGAGCACTGTGTGTGTATGTCTGTTCATTTTTCTTTTAGTTTTGTAATGCTCATTAGCAGATGTAATTATGTCACTTCCAATGACAAATTACAGCACAATTTTGTTTACGTTGAGCTCCTCACTTTGATTACTGCTCATTGACCTATTGCTGTCTGTCCTACCACGTGCAAACTGCATTTCATTATAATGCTAGAATTAAAATCATTTCATAATTTTGTCTTATACCAGTATATGAGAAGCTTAATTAAATTAATTGTTATTGTGTGTGTATGTGTATGTGTGTTTTCAAGTTCTTGACTATGAATTTATCACAGATCACCAAAATGTTTTCTTTTTAAAAATTTTCAGTATGTTACTATGATATTGATATTCACAACGGTAACCAAATGGTATGGAAAGTTTTAAAATACTAAAAAGTAATTATATATAATTCAAATCTGTTTACTAGAGTAGCTAAGTATTAAAATATTTTTTAATCAGATTATTATTTTTTTAATGTGAATACCAGGTACCCAGTATAGATCCAGTTAGTGGAGCATGAAACTTATATACTTTGGGGATCATTTATTTAAAGAATAAAGATATAAAATTATAAAATTAAACTTTTAGTAAATAAAATATTTATTTAAAGTAAGAAATGCAAACCACATCAAATGATTACAATCTGGCAGAAATGCTAGCATAGAAATGCTTTCTGGCTGCAACCTACTTCCCTTCTCATCTAGAATATCCTGTAACTCCTAGAGGCCTGACCAAGTAAGAAATACTGAAACTAACTTCATTTGTTAGTGTATCCTCCTCTGAAAGTAGGCCTAAAATAATCAGTATCTTTGATTTAAAAACAAAAAAACTACTCTCTCTCCATTAAGGATAAATGAGAATTTGCTATATATTCAAATGGAAATGTATTTCAACATAAATCTAAGGCAATATATAAAAAAATCTGACTTCATATTAATTAATTTGTTACTGATAACCCAGATTTTTGTTTGCAAATAATAACTTTTACAGTTCTTTCCATTTTTACATGCTAGAATTATCATTTAAAACTATAAACACATTCTTACTCTCTAATTCTTTTCTCAGTGTATTATCAGCTATTACAATGGAATATTCAATAAATATTAAAGAATAATATATTATTCAATAGTAGCTTGAGATTTTATTCCACAAGGGCTATTATCATAAAAATAATGCAAATACTGAAAATAAATAAATAGGCTGAAAAGGGCTGTTATCTCTAAAGCCAAGGACAGGAATACTCATGTGAAATAAAATTTCTCCATAAAGGTTAAATGAGAAACTTTTTTATTTTCTCTTATTTTTGAAGAAATTTTAGATAATATAGATACATTTTAATTTTGAATGTAATAAGAATATGTAAAAATTCTTGAACCCATGCCGTAAATATTCTTAAAGTCTGCTAAGATAGTTAAATGTTAAATGTTGACATTTATGACAAAATATTTATGACAATTCTTGAAAGGAAGGTCTCTATAAGACCTGATTTCACTTTTGTGCAATTACATTTTGAGAAATGTTTATTTTTTAATATACTCAATAAGCTGCAGTGCTATATTATTACTACAACCATGTCAAATTTAGTGTGCCCACAATCAAGAAGCAGCCAAACAACCCTGTGCAAACCTTTAGTGTTTACTTCTTAAAGAGTTTTAAGCATTCTCATCATCATGGTGGAACAAGTACAACTTGGTTAAGATTTCTTCCACCTACAGTATTTTGTTGAAGTTTTGAAATAACAATGAAGGGTCACAATTATATTTTAAATATTGAGAGGCTGAGAAGTCTGCTCCTATTCCAACACCATACTGGATTTTACTATTCAGTCAAATGTAATAGAAATATAAAAACATGGTTCATTATATAGTCAAGACTGTAGTTGTACACATCACATAAAAATACTTAACTATTAATAACCACATTTGATGTATGAAAATAATTTTTAAAGTTTTTTTCTTTGATTATAAAGGCAATAATTCTGGAAAGATTTGTAAGAATATATCAAAGAAGAAAAAGTGGTCAGTTCTTAAATTCTCACCATGTACTAAATTTGAGATTGCCCATATATGTCTAGACTGTATTTTCATCGTGATGTAATGAGTAACAGATATTATATGAGTACATATTATGGGGAGAAAAAGTTGAGGAGATTCCATTCTTCTGTGGAGTACAAATAATGTTCTCAGGGAATAATTTTGTCCCAAAATGAACTACTCTGGTCATATTTACATTTAATTAATGTGTTTTAAATCTAATTTCTCAAATTCTTGCTGAGCAATAAAATAATGTGAGTACAATGATTTTACATACATGCTATAATTATGAAAAAATAGCTATTGCATTTTCCATGTGTATGACAATCTTAGAGGTTCCAGATATAAAGAACAGGAACAAATAACATTTTGTTTTGTTTTTGTAAGTTTCTGTATTCATTTGCTAGGGCTGCCATAAAAAGTACCACAAAGGGAGTGGCTTCGAGAACTGAAATGTGATGTCTTAAGCTCTGGAGGCTAGAAGTCTGAAATCAAGGTGTCAGCAAGGTTGGTTGCTTCTGGGGTCTATGAAGGAAGGTCTGCTCCAGGCCCCTTGACTTGTAGATGGTTGTGTTTCTGGCCTCTGTTCACATAGTTTTTCCTCTGTGATGCGTGTCTATGTCTAAATTGCCCCTATTTATAAGGATGCTAGTCATATTGGTTCGGGGTCCAAACTAATGGCCTTTTTTCACTTGATTCCCTTTATAAATACCCTGTCTCCAGTAGGTTACATTCTGGAGACTAGGACTCCAATATACCTTTCTTTGAGAGGGCACAATTCAACTCATGAAAGATTCCCCTTGCCTGAATACAATACAAAATAGTTAAATATTTATACTATGAAATATGTGTATGTGTACTGAGACATACAATTTCTCATAACGCTTATTTTAGATATTTTAACGTATCGGTGAGTGCACATAAATGCATATGTACACACACACACACACACACACACACACACACACGTGTCATTAACTTATACGCCTGACCGTATGTTAGTTGAATTAATCAAAGGCATGTCAAGAACACATAGTTTATGAAAAGAATAAGCTAAATCATCCAGTGAAATGAGTGCTATGCAGAAGTTCAAAGTATCACAGAAATGAACATTACATTAGAATAAGACAGGTGAATAGATTTTAATGGAAAGCTTCCAGTTTTAGAAATTATATTATATTAAAAAATAATCCTGTAAAATCTAAAATCTATTAGACATTGCTGTAGGTGATTTTTTAAAGTTTTACCACATTGAACTTGGCTCATATATATACTGGAATTTTAGAAATATAAAACAGTATTATATCTGATCTGTTCATTTCATCTATATTATATGTCATATGATTTTAATAACATTATTTCAAAGGCATTTCAGGCAAAGCCGGTTTTGAATTAATTTATAATTCTTTGACTCACAAATCAAAGAATAAAATACTCCTTGCTATTTCTTCAGAGGTAGAAAAAAAACTGAATGTCTATAGAAGATGGGGCAATCTGAAGCTATTTTATTTGGAAGTATTATGATATAATATATTTTTATGGAAAATATGAGATGCATGACCTAAATAAAAATACAGTTTACAGTTGTTCATTGGCATATACAGATACATATTTAAAAATTATACCATTTTTGGCTGGGCGCAGTGGCTCCCGCCTGTAATCCAAGCACTTTGGGAGGATGAGACGGGCAGATCATCTGAGGTCAGGAGTTCGAGATCAGCCTGACCAACATGGAGAAACTCCATCTCTACTAAAAATACAAAATTTTTAGCCGGGTGTGGTGGCACATACCTGTAATCCCACCTACTCGGGAGGCTGAGACAGGAGAATCACTTGAACCTGGGAGGCAGAGGTTGCAGTGAGTGCAGACCACGCCATTGCACTCCAGCCTGGGTCACGAGAGTGAAACTCCATCTCAAAAAAAAAAAAAAAAAATTTTACAATTTTTATTTCTCTTTATGGTTCATAATACTTGGATTAAAATACTAGCACTTTAAACATATACAACTTAAAGTATTAATTTCCATTTATAAAAGTAATTTGTCAGCAATATAAATATTTTAATTGTAATTAGCTTTTATATGAACTCAATTATTATATTTTCCATGAATCAGCACAGTATCTTTTGTCTCTCTAAATTTCTAACTGTAGTGCCGACCTGTGAAGTCTAAGAAGAGTTGACTTATAGACATCCTTCCTTACTCTTGAACCATTATATCTAAGCCTGGGTATAATTAGTCATGTGCCACTCACAGATAAGAATAAATTCTGAAAATGCTTTCTTAGATGATTTCATTGTTGAGTGCAAACATCATAGAATGTACTTATACAAACCTAGATAACATAGCCTCCTACATACCTAGGGTTTATGGTATAGCTTATGAATCCTAGGTCACTGACTCGCACAGCATGTTACTGTCCTGAATGTTGGGAGCAATCTTAACATGATGGCGAGTGTGTGTGTATCTGAACATATCTAAACTTCAAATAAGTACATTACAAGTATGGTATTACAGTTTCATGGAACCATTGCCAGATATGTGGCCCACCATTGACTGAAATGCTGTTATGCAGCACAGGACTACCAGCAGCCTTATCGCCAGTAGCAGATGGAACAACCTGGGGCCCTGTAACCAGGAACAGTAGTCCCAGGTTATGTTCCTGAGTCTTTAATGTAGCCACCTCTCCATTCTTTGGATGTGATCCCTCTCTTTTCACCGCTTGAAATTCAGTGCTTGACTAACTTCTGGAAAGGTAGCTGTCTAGAGACTCCTACAATGACCTCATCTCCTAAAATGGCCCTGTGGATATTAATGCCAGTCTTACTCTGAAATCAGTTTTCCTTTTCATTTATTTTGCAACATTTTATTTATTGTAAAAAATTGGAAACAATCATACTTCCACTTGCCAGCTTTACCAAATCTCAATCTTATGAGAAATTCACATCAAATTTTTAAAGAAATTAAATACGATAGATCTATAACTCCAATGCAATTGTATAGAACTCCACTTTCTAGAAGGGCATGTGGATTCTCATTGTTGCATGTCTTTAATTATGTTTGATATTGTTTATGGCTTAACATTTTGTAGCTTTGAAGAGATTGAAATGATTTTTTTTTCCCTTAAAAATTCCTTGCACTTTCTGAGGCTCAGTATTGCATATACTTTATTTTATCGTTTGCATTAACTCTTCTCTCAATTGTCCAATTCATTTGTCCATCTTTCTATTGGCCTATTTATTTTATTGCTACTGATTTGAAGTGTATTATTCTGTGTATATTTTCTAATTGGAAATTGACAATAATTTCTCCCAGTCTGTGATGTATTCATTTATATTTGTTTTCTTTTTTGTTTTTCTAAATATTTTAATTGCAACATAATCAAGCCATTTAATCAAATATCTGGGTATCCTGGGTCCCAGTCAAGTTGACACATAAAATTAACCATCACAGATCTTTACTGTGATTAATGCGATACCAGTCCTATATTAGGAACTTATTTTATGTTCAAAGGAAAAAGTAAATACAGTAACTATTAGCAGTCATATTGACAGTAGCAAATATGAACCAATTTTGCTACTATATTTGCTACTTATAGGGCCCCTATAAGCAGGCAGAGTAGTCTTAGGTTCTTTTCCTTTATGGTTTATACTTTTGTAATCTGTCCAGGTACATTTATTCCAATTTTGTGTTAGTTTATTTTTGTCATAATTGTGGCTTAGTAGAACATTTTTTATTTCTTACTATTTTCATGCTTTGATCATTTCTCTCTATTCATTTAAAATGACATTTTATACTAATTGATATTCTAATATTGAGCTATTCTTACATTCCTGGGACTAACTCTTCTTGGTCATAATTTTTCAAATTGCTACAAAAAGCTATGCTTTAAAGTTATATTTAACGTTGCTAATTTAATGCTTGTAAGATTAGTTTATAGTTTACGTTTTGTATACTGTGATGCTCTTAGGCAATAAAGTTATGCGATTTAATTAATAGCTTTACGTTTTTGTTGTTTATTGGCCCATTTACTCCTTCAAATAGTTCATTTAATTTGGGGATCATTTGTTCTCAGATGGTTTAAAATTCTTTTATAAAACTTATTTTATAAAATTGTTGGTCTTGGTGTTTTTTTTTTTATTGTATTTGAATGGCTTCAATGGTTATTTGTTTAATTTTTCTATCTCTTCTTCACCCAAATTTGGCACATTAAATTTTGCTGTAATTTATATATACATATACTTGAATTTATAAGCAAAGAGTTATGTATAGTGTTCTATTATATTATATTCATCTTTAATATTAAAAAGAAACTTTTTGTGGTCAATTTTAAAAGCTCTGTTTATTAATTATACTTATCTGTTTTTATTACACTCCACTTTTGAAATATATAAAGAAACCCCACATCTTAAATAAAATGGTTCTTTTTTTAATTATTATTATTATACTTTAAGTTCTAGGGTACATGTGCATAACGTGCAGGTTTGTTACATATGTATACTTGTGCCATGTTGGTGTGCTGCACCCATCAACTCATCAGCACCCATCAACTCGTCATTTACATCAGGTATAACTTCCAATGCAATCCCTCCCCCCTCCCCCGTCCCCATGATAGGCCCCGGTGTGTGATGTTCCCTTTCCCGAGTCCAAGTGATCTCATTGTTCAGTTCCCACCTACGAGTGAGAACATGCGGTGAAAATGGTTCTTATAATAATCAGTTTACTTTTTCCTTTGAACACATAATAAGTTCCTAATATGGCACAATTATTGCATTAATCACAGTAGAGTCCTGTGATTGTCAATAGTATGTGTTAACTTGACTGAGGCATAGGATGCCCAGATATCTGCTTATACATTATTTCCCGGTGTGCTGGTGAGAGTATTTGTTGACTAGCATTTAAATTGGTGAACTGAGTAAGACAGATAACCCTCCCTAGTGTGAATGGGCAACATATAATCTATTGAGGGCCTTAATAGAACAAAAATACAGAGGAATGTTGGATTTGTATTCTCTGTCTCTCTCTCTCTCTCTGTCTCTCTATTTGAACTGAAATATGAATCTTCCCTTGCCCTTGGCACTTCTGGTTTTCAGCCTTCAGCCTTGTAGTGAAATCTGTAACCATGGGCATTCCAGTTCTCAAGCCTTTGAACTCCACCACTGGTAGCCTTCTTGGGTTTCCAGCCTACAGAGAGCATATCGTGCAACTTTTTTTTTGCCTCTATAACTGTGAATCCAATAGCTTATAATAAATCTGTGTATATATGCGTGTATGTATGTATGTATGTATGTATGCATCTATCTATCTATCTATCTATCTATCTATCTATCTATCTATCTATCTATCGGTTCTGTTTCTCTGGAGAACTCTAATACAAAGCCAATAATGTTTTATGAAATAATTATATGGAAAGATAATTGGAGTAAACTTCAAAGTAAAATATTGGAGATGCTTTTTTATTCAAAATTATAATGATCTCAAGTACTTATGAGAAAGAGTTATTAGCTTATGTAACTGGATGGTACGTGAGTATGTCTGGCTTCAGTCAGCGTTTTTCAGAGACTCACATGATGTTGTCAGAGCTCTAGTTCTGTATCTGAAATCTGATTATTTCTCATTTTCTTTCTGTTGTTATTGACCTGCCTCTAAATGCCAGCAAACATTATCTATTTGCTAATATGTACCTGCACAGATTCCAAGTATACAAATAATCACTTATACAAATAAGTCACTGATACAAATGCTGGGTTCAAAATAAACTTTTAAGAAACATTAGTACAGATTTGTTTTTGGACAGATGATAACAGTGAACCAAGGTTCTATCCAAAGAATTCTGGAACAAATTACCATGAAGTATCGATGGAGTGCTCTGATTCTCAACCATATCCATGTAGAACAATTCTCAAAAGAACCAAAATGGGTTGCGGAGAGATAAACATTTTGGAAAAGCCAAAATTAAAATTGTCATGACATATAGAAAATATATAACAAGTAGAATGATGTCATCTGCAAAAGGGACACCATATCTACCTACATGTATAAAGAGGCTCATGAGAGAAATCTTGAAAAATCATAGGAGTTCTCTGAGATTACCATTTATGTATTGTATTTTTTATTGGAGAAGGGATCAACAGATATGTCTGAGTGCCCATTCCTACTGTGATGAAGTTTCAGAGGGAAGAGTTTCTGCAAGTGTAAGGACTACAGGACAGCGTGACCTGTTAACAAATACATAGCTATTTTAGCATATGCAAACTGAAACACTCTAGTTTTTGCAAGAACCTTAACAGAAACATATATTTTATGTCATAAAGTAAAATTTGCCAATACCACAATAGAGAGTAATAAAAGTAAAATTATTTAACAATAAGAAATTATTCCTCTTTTTTAGACTTAGAAAACAAGATGTAATCCTTACTTTTGGGCAAAATAGTGTGTTCTTGTAAGTACATATAACTAAAATATTAGCCTTACCTCTGTTTTCTTTTCTTTACATTTATTTTATTTAGTCATATAAACCTTGAAAATATTTGTTCTTTTCAAATATTCACAAACCATAGCCAAGGATTATCGAAGTTTGCTTACATATAAATACTTTTAGCACATTTACGAATTATTTAGTAAATGTCAGAATAAAATTAGAAAACTATTAAAGGTTACTTGATCAAAAATTATTGAATTCAAGTTGAAATGACACATATTATGAATGATACTAAGTACTGGTGTTATTTTAACTCTATTTTCCATAATAGTGAAAGCTACATAGGGATAAGCAAAAAAGTATATTCCTATATATTTAATTATTTCTAAGGACATCAGTTGATATATATTGAAAATTTACACCAGTTGATCTATCCCATTGATGTATCATAGTATAAATTATAAAATTAGACAGAGATATTTAAAGAGTACATGATCTCTTTAAGAATTTCTTATTTCTTAATTACATTTTCTCCATATGTATTCAAATACTGAGATGGTTGAAAATTCAGCTTTACAATTATGGGTTTTAAAATGACATCCAGTTTGCACTGCAGTTCCAAGTGGATGAAGAGAAAATGGGAAATAAATGAATGCTTGCGTTTTAAGGCCATCATGGTAATTCTATTTCAATTGCCATATGAATAACAGAAGTTAAACTTATCCTAAAATTTGGGTTGGAGATGTTAAATATCATTTGGAAAATAAATTACACAAAACCATCTCTCTCTCTCTCTCTCTTTCTCTCTCTCTCTCTCACACACACACACACACACACACACACACACACACACACAGATGCATACACACACACACACACACACACACACACAAACTCCCTTTCCCCAGAATCTGTTTGTTATAATAGCACAAATAATATAAAGAAATGTAGTTGAAAATAGAATTTCATTTCATTATATTAAGTGAAATACAAAGAGACAGAGAAAGACACAAAACAAATATTGCATGTTCTCACTCATCCCTGGGAGCTAAAAGAGTTATCTCGTGGAAGTAGAAAGTAGAATGATAGACACTTAAGGCTTAGAAGTGTGTAGGGGTGAGAGTGGAGGATGAAGAGAGATTGGTCAGTGTGTTCAAACATACAGTTAGATACAAGGTATAAGTCCTAATGTGTGATGGCAATAATAGGGCGAATATAGCTGGCAATAATAGGGCGAATATAGCTAGCAATAATATATTTCATATTTCAAAGTAGTTAGAAAAAATAACTTGAAATATTCCCAACACATAGAAATGAGAAGTACTCAAGGTGATGGATACTCCAGATACCCCAACTTAATCATTAAACATTATATGCATGTAACAAAACATCACGGGTACCCAACAAATTTGTCGTATATTGTGTATCAATTTAAAAAAGAATAAAAAAGAAACGTAGTTCACATTGTACTCTAATTTTTTGTTACTTCAATTTGCAATGTTTTCTGAATAAAGTTTATGTCTTTCTCACGTATTTCAATTCTTTTCTATTGAAATAGTGAAGATAGTTATAAATTGATAACTTTATATCTTATCTCAGAGTGTGTATGATAAGTTCAGCATTCATTCATGAAAATTAGCATTCCTTGTTCTCTCAAACATCAAAAATGCAGTAGAAAACTAATTCTTTTTACATCTAATTTCTTACCGTCTCTTCTATTTACCTGTTATTTTTTAGTCTAATTTCTATTTACTACAGATGTTAAGAAGTCATAGTTTTGAGAATTTTGTGATTACAGAGAAATGTACTATGGAATTATTTAAACCACAGCCTGAAAATATTTTGCTTTCTGTTTGAATGGAAATATGTGCTTCTATTTGGAATTGATGTAAATATTTCAGGTGGCTGTTTCTGTTCCTTTGCAGAGGTTGCTTTCTGTAAGTAGAAGAGGCAGTGGAATAAGAATACTTACAGAGACTTCATTATGCTTTATTTCTACTTCCAGACAAGCAAATCCTCATTCACAAACCTCCACGTTATGCACATGTACCCTAGAACTTAAAGTATAATAAAAAAATAATAATAATAAAAACTTCTTTGAAGCCTGTATTCTCTTCCTTAATACTGGGCAAAGACACAGTATAATAAATTTTCTGAAAACCCAAGTTAAGAGGTTCCATTAAGGCAATGAATGATAAAATTAAAAATCCCTGATGAATGCAAGATAGTACACGTTTTCATATACTAAATGCCCATCTCATTAAAGAATAACTGATTGCTAAACTATGAATTATTGTAAATTAGTTCAAATGTGAGAGATCACCAAGTATTTCCAAAGTAAATAAAATTAAAAAAAAATTGTTAAAGAGTAACATTTTTGCAGATGAAGATCAGCAAGATGGATTAAACAGGTTGAGAAACACATTGGCAAACTTCAAAAGGTAGATGGGAATATGATAAACAGAGGACAGCAAGACCTCTTCCTGGAAAAACTAGACTGTCCAATGTTGTAGGAATATTAGAAATCAAGGGCTGTTATGAGAGGTGTAGCTACTTTATGAACGATGATGAGTGGCTTTTGCACAAAATCAATTACTATTTATAGTTTTATTTTTAAATGAGTTATTCCTTTGGGATAAGTAACCTTCTGTTACCTTCATTTACCCAGCACAGTGTCTGAAGCAAAGAAGTAGCCAGTAAAAAAGCATAATGTGAGTAAATGAAGGCAGGAATAAATAAAGAGGTGAATAAATGCATGAAATAAAGTATTTTAGAATACTTATTCTGGCAGCAGTAAAATATTTTAAATAATTTTGAAAAGCGCCTAAAGATTTGAAAAGAATATGTAAATTTAAATCATCCTTGAATATTACACATATATAAAACAATGTCACAAGTTCATAAAATCCACAAGAGATGCATCACTACGGTTCCTCAAATGTTAAGGTTTAGGGCAGGTATATTAGAGTTCTAAGTTTATTTTAGCATTTGACTTTCTATTGACATTAGCACTCTGTATTTTTTAAAGTACCATTCTGAATAGATGTTTAAAATATTGAAGATAATTATCAATTTTATTCCTGATATTTTAAAACACCATGTTGTATAAAATCACAGTGAGACAGAATGTTATATTGAACTATGAATACAATAGCACTGGGTACGATGTCATTACTAAAGACTTTTTTTTTGCTTTTTATCATCCCTAAGGGAAGAAATAAAAACTACATTCAGATTGCTTTATTTAAATCATATTAGAATATCATTATAGTTTTAAAACATTGGAAATGTTTTTTAAAAATTACAGAAAAGTAGAAAAAATAATCAGCTCCTTTGTTGAACACAGTATCTATGTAAAATTAAACAAACATTATATAAAGTTGTGTATTCTTTCTTCAACAAGCAAGCAAAGTGGGAGAAGCTTCACATGATGAAGGCACAGAAAACAATTGATGCTGGAATTTTCTATCATTGTATATGTTGTCTTTGTGGCTTTTTATACCAAGTCATTATAAAATTAGTCAAGCATTATATACTCTACTGATTCTTTATGAGTAAGAATATACAGATAAAATTTATAGCAAAATAACTAAATTATAACAACTTATATAAATATATTTAAAAGCTATGATTATGGAAATGGAGATACATATGAACAAATTAGTTACCTCCTGAAATGTTTGTGTATTCAGTCAATGTTTATTATAATTTTTTTCTATCTTGAACAAATAAAAATTAATTCAAATATTTTCACAAAACAATTACAGGATTTGACTGGTGTTCATGTGAAATTTCAGAACACCTGTATATCATATGTAGACTTCATCAAATTGGAGGTATCTGTATAGACTTGTGGATAAACACACACACATATGGTTTTAAATCTGTGTGTTCATACATATACACATACATACACATACAGTCCTTACTGTACCAGGAGAGGGTCTGAGAGCAGCAAAAGTCCAATAGCACTGAGTCCACCTGCTCTTGCCACATCTTAGCTTCCATATATCATTTTCAACTAAATAAAAGACTCCTCAGAGAAATGGCTGATTCTAAGCAAAAGTTCATAGTGATACTGGAAACACCATTTGTATCAGAAAGTCTTATGGGGCATGTTGAAAGGACACAGATATCAGCTTGAAAAAAGCTACCATTAGAGAAATTTAGGATAATTTGAGCTTCAAGATAAATACATTTGGCTCCCTGTATCCAGGATTTCTGTATCCATGGGTTCAACCAAATGTAGATAAAAAATACAGAACAAAAACATGTCTGGCTGGGCGTGGTGACTCACTCCTGTAATCCCAGCACTTTGGGAGACTGAGGTGGGCGGATCACCTGAGGCCAGGAGTTCAAGACCAGCCTGACCAACATGGAAAAACACCGTCTCTACTAAAAATACAAAAAAACTTTAGCTGGGTGTGGTGGCATGTGCTTGTAATCCCAGCTACTCGGGAGGCTGAGGCAGGAGAATCTCTTGAACCTGGGAGACAGGGGTCGCGGTGAGCCAAGATCGTGCCATTACACTCCAGTCTGCGCAATGAGAGCAAAATTCTGTCTCAAAAAAAGAAAATAAAAGAAAAGAGAAGAAAAATATTGTGTCTGTACTGAACTTGTAAATAGATTTTTCTTGCCATCATTTCCTAAGCCATACAGTACAAAAACTATTTACCTAACATTTACTTTGTATTAGCTGTTATAAGTAATCTAGAAATAATTTAAAGTATATGAGAGGATGTACATATGTTATATGCAAGTACAATGCCATTTTATAACAGGGACTTAAGCATCCATAGATTTTAGTATCTGAGAGCGGTCCTAGATCTGATCCCCTAGGGATACTGAAGAATGACGATAGTCCCATAAGATTATAAGGAAGCATATAGAGAAACCTGATAAATGGAACTTGCTATTAGCATTGCAGATCAAGTTAGGGACAATAATTGATATTAAGCAGTGGTGCTTGTACATTTTGTTTTTCATCTTAAAACATACATATATAAATTTAAATATATATATTATATATAAATATATATTATCTAGTTTTCTGTAAGTATACTCTATGATGTTTATACAGTAATGAAATCGCCTCATAATGCACTTCTCAGAATACAGTCGTGTCAATAAGCAATGAATGGTTGCGTTTTATTTTAACATAAATGCATGGACATAATACAAAAGAAATGTTACATAGGCTTTATGTCACCTTTATCCCCAATGATACTGCCCAGAGGCAACAAGTTTTAACTTCCTTATTTTCTTGGTTCATCTGTAGATTACCTATATTGTTTTACATATAGATACACACATATATATACATAAATTTATATATAATAATATTATAATATATGTTAGATATATATTTGTGTGTGTTTAGGCATATGTACATATATTCCATTTGTTGATACTTTAACTTTGGACAGTTTCAATTAACTATCCACAAAAGAACATTGACTATTATAAGAAAAAACTGTAAATGAATTATAAATAAACTCTATTTCTTTCTTAATAATATCCATAAGATTTTTCTTAATTCCACTATTTATTGCTTTAATCTTTTGTATAATATATTTATACCCATTTCTCTTAATTAACTGCACAGCAGTACATTTTGGCTAAGTAAGATGAGCATATTTTAATTCTTAAACTTTTTTCCATCTCTAGTATGTTTCTCTAACTTTCAAATCCTTCTAGTTGTTTTGTTTTGGTTTTGCTTTTACTTTGACAAGCTGTATAACTTTTATGTATTAAAAAAAATCTTGTCCCCAAGCTGTATTTTTATTTTACATCTAGACAAGAAAACAGAAATAACTTAAAATCATTATTCATTACAGAAATGACTAGTATACTTGGACCTGTAGAAAATAACATTATATAATCATTTTTAATTCAAATGTGTTCTTAGATGTAAATTAGGATCATTTCTAAATGTGAAGAACAGATCCTCCTGTCACATTGTTGCATTCCATATGTTTCAATATCAGTCCACATTTTTGTTTGCTTTGCATTTGCACCATGATTTTTGAACATATATTTTCCTGAAATATCTATTGTTTTCTTTCCTGTTGACAGAAGAATCATATGCCCTTGTCATATTGCTAACATCCAGTTTCTTAACATCACATTAGTGATGCACAGCAACTAATAGTCTCTTCCTAAGAAAAGAGGACTAGCATGCTAACTCCATGGTTTTGGCAACTTGGGCTCTTTTTGTATTACTTCTCTTCTATGGTCATATTTAGGCCTGCATCTTGCAGTCTAATATAGTTGTACCAGTTGCTATAATATCCACATTCTAGTTGTTGGGATGGGTGTGGGAGAAGAGGTTATGAATCTGCCTTTCAAGTATACCACAAGGAAGTTGCATATGTAATATAGCTTCAGTAATTTCAGTGTTAACTTATTTAAGATGTTAAGACAACAGACATTATATGAACACAACTTGTTGCAAGAAAGTCAATAACTATAGTTATTTGCTTGATTATCATGTGCTAGAAGTAAAATATTATTATGAGAGAAACAAAGAAGAAACTAAGAGCAGTAATAGCAATGTCTGAGAAACATTCTATTAACTAAACACAACAATAACAATGCACCTATTCTCTTCTTCAATGTGGTTTTCTCCCAATCTGGGACTTCTTGTTCTTATTTAGAGCCATGTTTCATAAGGCTTTTCTTTCCTCATATTCCTGAATTATAAATCTCTTTCTTGAATTTGATTTTTATTTTACAGAATACATTCTTTTCTCTCTCATTTTTTTGTCTCAAAATGAATTGGTTATATTTGAAAATATCTTCCTTTTGCTCTCATGTTTTGATTAATTGCTGAGAATGTATGGATTTTGGTTAAACATCATGTTTTCACAAACATTTTCCCAAAAATAGTGTTGCTGATGAAAAATATGGTAGAATTTCTGAGTTTTATCTTTTGTAGATGAACTGTTGCTCTAAAAAATTTTTAACTTTGTGTTCTAAATTTTCTGAAAAAGATGTGTCAAGAATGCCATCCATTTTTTATGAATCATGCTGTTTAAAATTCAGTAAGATCTTTCAATCTGAAGCTTTGGGATTTTTCCTTCACTCCGCAAACTTTTAATTAATTTATTTATTTATTTTTATTATTATTTCTTCCATGTCCCCCTTTCTCTCTTTTTCTGTAATATTTGTTTAGACAAATCGCAAACTTCATTGATATTTGAAATGGTTTGTCTCTGTGTCCCCACCCAAATCTCATGCTCTATTGTGATCCCCACATGTTGGAGGAGGGGCCTGATAGGAGGTGACTGAATCATACTGGCAGACTTCCCCCTTGCTGTTCTTGTAATAGTGAATGAGTTCTCACAAGGTCTGGTTGTTTAAAAGTATGTAGCACCTCTGCCTTCTCTGTCTCTCACTGGCCATGTGAAGATGTGCTTGCTTCACTTTTGCCTTCCACCATAGTTATTCATTTCCTAAGCACTCCCCACCAGGCACTCCATCACCCGGCCATGCTTCCTGTACAGCCCATGGAACTCTTAGTCAGTTAAGTCTATTTTATTTATAAATTACCCAATCTCAAGTATGTCTTTATAGCAGTGTGATAATGGACTAATACAGAAAATTAGTAGCAGAGAAGTGGGCCATTGCTATAAAGATACCTGAAAATGTGTAAGCAGCTTTGGAAGTGGGTAATGGGCAGAGGTTGGAACAGTTTGGAGGGCTCAGAAGAAGGCAGGAAGATGAGGAAAGGTTTGGAACGTCTTAGAGACTTGTTAAATGGTTTTGCCCAAAATGCTGATAGTGATATGGACAGAGATGGTCAGGCTAATGAGGTCTCAGATGGAGATGAGGATCTTATTGAGAACTGGAGTAAAGGTCACTCTTGATATGCTTTAACAAATATATTGGTGACATTGTGCCCCTACTCTAAGGTCTGTTGAACTTTGACCAGAGAGAGATAATTTAGGGTATCTGGCAAAAGAAATTTCTTTTTTTTTTTCCTTTGAGACAGTCTCACTCTATCACCCAGGCTAGAGTTCAGTGGCACCATCTTGGCTCACTGCAGCCTCTGCCTCCAGGGTTCATGTCATTCTCCTTCCTCAGTCTCCCAAGTAGCTGGGTCTACAGGCACCCACCACCACACCTGGCAAATTTTTTTGTATTTTTAGTAGAGATGGGGTTTCACCATGTTAGCCAGGATGGTCTCAATCCCCTGACCTCGTAATCAGCCCACCTTGGCCTCCCATAGGGCTGAGATTGCAGGCGTGAGCCACTGCGCCCAGCCCCCAGAAGAAATTTCTAAGCTGCAAAGCTTTCAAGTGTGACCTGGCTGCTCCTAAGAGCATTTGCTCATACTCATGAGCAAAGAGATAATCTGAAACTGGAACTTACATTTGAAAAGGAAACAGAGCATAAAAGTTTGAAAAATTTGCATTCCAGCCATGTGGTAGAAAAGAAAAACCCATTTTCAGGAAAGAAATTCAACCCAACTGCAAACATTTGCATGAGTAAAGAGAAGACAAATGTCAATAGCCAAGACAATGGGGAAAATGCATCCAGGGCATTTCAGAGACATTCACAGCAGCCTCTCACATCACAGGGCTGAAAATGAAGAAGAAGAAAAATATGGTTTTGTGGGCCAGGCCCACAACCCTGCTACTCTGTGCAGCCATGGGACATGGTGCCCTGTGTCCAAGCCACTCTAGCTCCATCCATAGCTAAAAGGGGCCAAAGTACAGCTTAGGCCATTGCTTCATAGTTGCAAGTCCCAAGCCTTGGTGGCTTCCACATGGTGTTAATCCTGTGGGTGTGCAGAAGGTGAGAAATGAGGCTTGGGAGCCTCAATCTAGATATCAGAAAATGTATGGAAAGGCCTGGATGTCTAAGCAGAAGTCTGCTGCAGGGGCAGAGCTCTCATGGAGAATCTCTACTAGGGCAGTGTGGAGGGGAAATGTAGGGTTGGAGTCCCCACACAGAGTCCCCATTGGAGTACTGCCTATTGGAACTGTGAGAAGAGGACCACCATTCTCCAGACCTCAGAATGGTAGATACAACAACAGCTTCCTTCATGCACCTAGAAAAGCTGCAGATACTCAATGCCAACCCATGAAAGTAGGCTTGGGGGCTGTACCTTGCAGAGCCACAGGGATGGAGCTGCCCAAGGCCTTAGGATCCTGCCTCTTCCATCAGTGTGGCCTAAATGTGAGACATAGCAGCAAAGCAGATTATTTTGGAGCTGTAAGATGTAATGACTATCCTGCTGGATTTCAGACTTGCATGGGGTCTGTAGCCCCTTTGTTTTGGCCAATTTATCCCTTTTGGAATGGGAGCATTTGCCCAATGCCAGTACTCCCATTGTACTTTGAAAGTAATGAACTTGTTTTTGATTGTGCAGGCTCATAGGCAGAAGGTACTTGCTTTATCTCAGATAAGACTTTGGACTTGGACTTTTGAGTTAATGCTGGAATGAGTTACGACTTTAGGGGACTGTTGGGAAGGTATGATTGTGTTTTGAAATGTGAGAAGGACATGAGATTTGGGAGGGCCTGGGGTGGAATGATATGGTTTGGTTCTGTGTCCCCACTCAAATCTCATGTTGAATTGTAATCCCCACATGTTGGAGGAGGGGCCTAGTGGGAGGTGACTGAATCATGTGAGCAGACTACGACCTTGCTGTTCTCATAATAGTGAATGTAATCTCATGGGATCTGGTTGTTTAAAACTGCATAGTGTCTCTCCCTTCTCTCTCACCGCCATGTGAAAATGTGCTTGCTTCCCCTTCATCTTCTGCCATGATTGTAAGTTTCCTAAGGCCTCCCTAGCCATGTTTCCTATACAGCCTGCAGAAGTCTGAGTCAATTAAACCTATTTTCTTTATAAATTACCAGTCCCAAGTATGTCTTTTTAGCAGTGTGAAAATGGACTAATACAGTATTCCACTATGAAACTTTTTTTCAAATGTTGTAAATTTCCCCCAACTCTTTGTTTCTAGAATTTTCCATCAAGCTTTTTAACTTGCTATCTCACAGTAATAAAACTATCTTAACTTCCAAAAATACAGTCATATTCTCTGATTTTTTTTTTCTCAGACTAACCTATTATTTGATAGATATTACCTTTTCATGAATCTTTCTAAAATACTAATTAGAATTATCTAAATTGTATTAGATCCCTGGATTATTTTAGGCTCTTCTAATGTTAGTTATCTTTTGGGTTGCTAAATTTCCTCATAGGCATACATTTCTTATTTGTGTTTTTATGTTTAAAAATATAAACACAGTGGCTTGGTTGCCATAAAAGCTTGATTGGAATTGCTATTCCTTGTGAAACTCTGTTTCAGCATTTGGCCTCTTCCTTAAATGTAAAGCTTGACCTTGACTTCTGTGAAATATACCAATCTACTGGTTTTA
Source organism: Piliocolobus tephrosceles (assembly GCF_002776525.5). Lineage (NCBI taxonomy): Eukaryota > Metazoa > Chordata > Mammalia > Primates > Cercopithecidae > Piliocolobus > Piliocolobus tephrosceles. The sequence goes on along the minus strand of NC_045452.1, from coordinate 59,691,753 downwards.
CTTCATGATATTTGGGCTGGGAGCACAGATTTATGCTTCCTCCACTGTCCATCCTCTCTTCCCAAAATAAACATGGCTTAATTCTGAACTGTCAATACTCACACTAGGAGTTCAACCTTACTTGGGGTCTTTAGACTGGATTCATCTGCTTTAACCTGTACACCCATGTCGTTAGTGCCACTTTTTCTATTAAAATTCAGAAATTTAACTAGTCCATTCCCACTTACTGGACCTGCTGACTTCAATCATTTCCAGGGCTCAACAGGGAGGAAAAAATTCTGCCTCCACTGACTTGCCCAATTCCGGGTTCCTGATGGGTCTAATTAATGCTGTAATGTATCACTCACTCAATATGAGCCCTGTTGCCTTAGACCTTTCAAAATGAGCCTGGCTCATTGTTATCGCATTCTTCACACAAGTTTAAGAACTACTTTTGATTATTTTTGTATGCCTTAGATTTTTAAGAAGAGAGATAAATAAATATATGCATTCAGTATTCCATGTTGAACAGTAAAGTAGGAAGTATTTTAAATCTTTATAGATCTTAAATAATGGCATAGAAAGAAAAAGAGCATTTTTCAATATTAAAATGAGAATACAATCAATAACACTGGAAGCAGATGCTTCAAATTGTCCTTGAAACATAGTGGCATAAAATTCTTTTGGGAAGAAAATTATTTATCCAATAGGAATTTTTTTCAAAAATATTTATATTATTTAACTATCCAAAATAAAAATTTCATTGAAGCTTTGGAGGTGAATACAATTAAAATCCAAGTCATTTATTTGTTTTAATTGGTTACAGTCATCTTTTGATAGGGGACTGGTTTCAGGATCCCTATGGGTACCTAATCCAGGGATGCTCAAGTTCTTAATATAAAACAGTGTAGTATTTGTATATAATTTACACACATCCTCCCATCTACTTTAAATCATCTTTAGATTGCTTGTAAAACCTAATAAAATGTGAAGGCTATGTATAAGGTTGTTATAGTTTTAAAATTTATATTATTTCTTAGTGTAATATTGTTAATTTTTTTGAATATTTTTTATCCACAGTTGGTTGAATCCATGGATGTGGGACCCACTGATTTGGAGAGCCAAAAGTAAACAATTTACTAGAAGTAAGTACAAGTATTCTAAGTTTTTAAAAGCTTAAAGCTCTCAAAATAATCACATCTGTCAAATGGGTGATAGCACACATTGCTATGCAAAGCCTCCAGTCAATCACATATACCTAGCAGGTGATGGGATACATTCGTGTGAAATGAACAAAGTTTGAAGAGCTATAAAATTGCAAAAACAGAAAATTAGATTGAGGTCTTATCTTAAATAGTTGTGTGAACTTTAACCTGTCACTTAAACTCTAAATTTCTGTTTCTTCATCTGAAAAGTGGAATATATAAGATTTTCTTGAAGAATTTTTAAGAGGATGACAATAAATTTTACATATACTTTATATGTTACAGATGTTAGATAGTAATGTTAAAAACACACTTGCAGTGCCAAAAGAAGTTATTTTTATAATTTATGTTATATATGATATATCTAAAATTTATCTAATATAATAAAAGAGGAAATTTACATAAAAGTATTTATAAATTGACACAAATGTGAAAATCACAGAAAATCATTTAAAAATTAAGAAAGAATTGGTTTTCTCTGATAACACATGCGGTAAGTTTAAAGGAAAGACCTACAACAAAACCTCATCTGAGATCTTAAACAGGGCATTTATTATTTAAATGACTTCACTAATTTCCTATGGTTGATATTCAGCCTTACAGTATTAAATACATGATTTTGTCAACACTGAGAATAAATTATTTTCATAGAGGAAAACTCAGAAAATCAAAGCTTATAACAAATTGTTAGAAATCTAATACTAAGCTTGAATGCCAATATATTAATTTACAATAATAATAATAATTGCTAGACATATTAAAAGCCTGTTGAAATTTATAAGGGACAGTGTCTTTCAAGGTAATGAAAAAATATAAAGAAAATCATTATTAGATAATTACATCACTTCTGAAGAGCAATCAGTCTCAATGACTAACTGGTATACCCAAAGATTTCAACATCTCCATCAGTCTCCACATTGGGTATCACTTTGGATATAGGTCTAGAAGATTCAAATATTCATATTACTAAGGTTTTGTCCTCTACATGAAAATACTTGGATCAACATTACATATTTGTCTATGTAAATTGTATGTAAAATTCTACTTAATGTTTTAAACAATGGAATAGAACTCTATTTTGATGGAAATTTTGTTTTTCAAGTCATATTAGTAACAAAAAAAACGAGAATGTTACTGCACACGTGTCATGTTGAGCATTACAAACTGAACATCTCTTTAAAGGATATTTACATATCTCTATTCTGATATATTAAGGGTATAAAAAAGGTAATTTATTAATTTACTCAGTAGTTATTTACTGAATACCTGTCATGCACCATACTAGATGTCCCAATTATTGTAGTAGACAAGATGGATGCAATCCCTGATTCCTTATGCTTACAAACTAATGACTATATATCAATTCAGAATCATCATTTCTCAATAATTTGGAAATCTGGATAAACAAGGACAGTAAAGAGAAAACAAATGAGCATAATAATACTAAGAATTCTCATGCTGTACTGTCACTACTGCATGGTGTGTGGACCCTCATCCACACTATTCTGATTAAAGCCATACTTTTATTGAAAGGTGCAGCTGTCTAAGAAATGTGCATTTCTCCAACACTTCTGACTATTTGACATGTCTCAAGTGTTTTATAAAGTGGTTTATATGTGCTTATCTTTTCCTTTTTTACAACATAATATCACATTCTACATTTCAAATATGCACATAATGAAGCAGGATCAGAGAGATAATGTCACATAGCTCATTAACTGTGAAGTCAATAGTTTATCCCAGTGTTAAGGGCTGAGTTGTGTACCCCCAAAGTTCATATGTTGAAATGCTAAGCTCTGGTACCTTGGAATGCAGTTGTATTTGGAGATAGTGCTTCCAAAGAGGTAATTAAGTTAAAAGGAGGCCACGAGGATGGGCCCTAATCCAATATGACTGTGGTCCTTGTAAGAAAAGGAAAGTAGGACATAGAGAGAAACAGAGGTTAGAGCATGTGAAGACAAAGGGAAAATACAGTCATCTGCAAGCTAACAAGAGAGACCTCAAAATAAATTAACCCCACTGATACCTTGGTCTTGCACTTCTATCCTTCAGAATTGTGAGAAAATAAATTTATGTTATTTAAGTCCTCCAATCTCTGGAATTTTGTTATGGCAGCCTCAGCAAACTGACATACTTAGATTGGACTGACTCCAAGTAAATGTTTTATATGGAAAATTTATGGAACTTATAAGGACTTTATAAAGAAACAGAGATATTCTATAGATTATTAATTATTTCTCTAGACATAAAAGATATTCTCTATGTAAAAAAGAAAACATCATTGCATTTCAATTCTTGTATCTAAGGTATAACTTTTAGGAAAAAATGAGTAAAATGATACCAGAAATACAGACACTATTAACAACGGTTATTATTTGATGGTAAGATAATATGTATCTCTTTTTATATTTAACATATTTATTCTATATGATCTAGTATGTTTCTTCAATTAACATTTCTTTTTAAAATACTTATTAAATACTATTTTAAGTATTTCTATCAATAATTATTGAAATCTGTTACAAGAAATGAATTTGCTGGATGCTGTAATGACAAAGCAGGGGAAGAACACAGATTTCTAAAGCATAATCCTTGTAAATGCATCCACTGTGACTTGCTTCTTTGTTATTGATTTTTTTTGTTTTTGTACTGATGGTAAATCATCCACTTCTATCACAGGCAATCTTTCTTATTAGGAAAATTCCAGAATATTCCTCTCGAAGTATATTTCTTTTTTTTTTTTTCTTATTTGAGATGGAGTTTTGCTCTTGTCTCCTAGGCTGGAGTGCAATGGCGCAATCTCCTCTCACTGCAACCTCTGCCTCCTGGGTTCAAGTGATTCTCCTGTCTCAGCCTCCCGAGTAGCTGGGATTACAGGTGTGACCCACCATGCCCGGCCCCAATTTCTTAAGATAAGGGGTGGGGACATAATTCAAGTCCTACTGCAGCACCCAGGTAAATGGGGAGTCTAATCATTTCCCTGTTGCTATTGCCAATTGTTCTGAAGAGTTCAAGGACTGGTTTTTACTGCTATGGTGATAATCTTGCCATGCAAACTTCTGAGGCTTAGTTACCTGTTGGTTTCCCATGTTTGACCTCCAATAATAACATGCTTATAGTTGACATGCCCAGTTATTTTGGCTCTTCCTTAGGGTCAGGAAAAGCTCCACAGGGCAATTACAAGTCATACCCAAAATAGCCACTGTCCCTGAGATTTGGGTGCTTATTTTGAGCTAGAGTAAAGCCCAAACTTTTCCATCTCTTCTGGTCAATACTCTTTTTGGGGCATCTGAGCCTATGGTCACTGACACTCTTCCTTTCTAGAGAGGTGTTCTGAAAACCCAGAGATGTGTTCTAGTGATGTCTTTGCAATGCTAGCATAACTTCCCACCTTTTCCCAAAAGCATTGACATACCTCTTCTTCAAACGTACACATAAACAAAGGAGGACCATTCCAGTCTTTCTTTACAAATCACACAATAAGTACTAAATTGTTGCTTGATTTCTACATTAAAGAACTAGCTTTTTGTAAGTAATACTTTTGAATGAAATCTCAATCTCATTTTAGATCTGTTATTCAAAGAAGATAAATAACTGGCCTAAAGTTAATGATTGGGGTTGAATATACATTTAAGACAGCATCCCACACTCCAGCATGTTTCTCCCACCTCCCAATCTCCCTTTTTAAAATTTTGTATGTAATCCCATGTGCTCTTTTCATTTCATTGTAATTGTTTTCATAATTAAGAATCTATGACTTGTTTCCTTTCCCTATCATTTCCTCTCTCATAACGTAGCAAAACAATGTGGCAAAATCAGTTATAAATATTTTAATCGTTGTTACTTAAGTAATGTAATTAGTGCTTATTTAAAAAAAAATACAAGACTATTTTAATCCTATTTTTTCTTTATGAGTCTCTACTTGTTTGCACATATTTACAATAGGAAAAAAAGTTGATATAGTAAACATTATTTTCCTTCCTTTTCTTTTTCTTTATTATAGCAGTTGTTCATTGAATCAACTGGTATACCGAAATTCTGTCTTTTGAGCAAAGGCATAGGTCCCAGACAGTGGAGTGGGAACAAATATATAGAGACAGTGTCTGGGGGAAAGGGGAAGAAAAGAAGAATATTTGTGCACTCTAACAGCAGAGACAACTCACATGCTATTTCTTTGCAACTGAATGAAGTCAACAAAACTCATGGAAAACAGACACTATTCTCTGAGTTCCACAAAAAACAGCCTGAGGCAAAGAACCTGTATGTTAACAATTATTTGGCAGGGGGCATTGCCAGGGAAGTAAGAGTGAAGAGGAAAATGGAATGCAATAAGAAAGAAGGAAGATAAAATACAAAATGATGTGTTGCTAAGCTTGTGACGGCTTAGCATGAAAACAAAACTGTAATACTTGGAGGCATCTCCCAAGAGGCTGCTTGGAATTACTCCATTTCAGAACAGTTCACAGTGAGTGAAAGGGAGGGGAGGAAGACTGAGCAATTAATCTGCTGTCTCTTTCCTGTCTTCTGTCTCTGTATATGTATGGGGTATAGATAACTCCCTTGACCCCCACAGTTACTAAGTTCTGAGTTGTGTTTTCGAGCCCTGTAAAGTAGCCACTGGTGAAATTAAAGCCATCACAGGCCCATTCATGCCTGTGATCTTTCCCTAGCGGGAAGTGCATGGAGAGAAGGGGGATGTTACATAGTGGTGAAGGCAGCAGCCATCGCACCCTGAGCTTTAGAACTGTGGGCAAACAGTGAGCCATTGGTAGAACTGACTCAGCAAGGAAGAAAGACAAATAATTGAAGACCAAAACTGTGGCAATTTTGGAAGGTACCTGATACAGTTCGGATATGTTTTCCCACTCAGTTCTCATGTTGAATTGCAATTCCCAGTGCTAGAGGTGGGGTCTGGTGGAAGGTGTTTGGGTCATGGGGGCAGATCCTTCGTGGCTTGGTGTTGTCTTTACAATAGTGATTTCTCTCAATATCTGATTATTTTAAAGTGTGTGACACTTTCCCCACAATTCTCTTGCTTGCTCTTGCCCTGACCATGTAACGTGCCTTTTGTTCCCACTTCACCTTCCACCATGATTGAAAGCTTTCTGAGGCTTCACCAGAAGCTGAGCAGATGCCAACACCATGCTTCCTCTAAAGCCTGCAGAACTGTGAGCAAATTAAACCTCTTTTCTTTATTAGTTACTCAGTCTCAGGTATTTCTTTATAGCAATGCGAGAATGACCTAATAGAGTATCCAGTAAAAGATAAACTTTTCTATTCACCTGACAGTATAAGTCTGAGTGAGAAATTATCTTTTTTACACTTTAAAAATTTCCTACCTCCTATAGAAAAAGGTCTTATCTAGCAATGTGCAAAGCAATCATAATCAGGGGCTGTTTATAAAGGTGGTTAAGATAACATCCAAACATGTTTATGCTCATGATTTTGTTACATCATTGATATCGAGATGTGAAATGGACTCTCAGGAATCACAGCTCAGAAACATCAGAGAACACTGATGAGACAGAGTTTCAAAGTATTATAGTTAAAACTAAACTTAAATAAAACTGTAAGTCAGTGAAAACTAAACAAAACAACCTGGAGAAATAGCAGGGGAAATAAAGCGATCAATGAAGGGTTTCTTTGATGAGATTTATTTCTCTGACTTCACAGGATACTGAGGAAAGAAACTTTGTGTACAATTATCTTTAAGGACCTTGCATTAAATTCTAAATTTCTTTTAAAACATAAACAAACAAGCAATAGCAATAAAAATAGATTTCTTTTTATAGTTACAAAATGAATAGGCTGATTGATAAAAGACAATCTTGTCTCTCTATCCTTTTCAATATCTAAAATTAGAGAAAGAGTGGCAGAGATAAGGTTATGGATTTGTCTCTCAAGTGAGAAAATAGTCAGAGGCCATATCAACTTAGGACTCTCAGAGACTTTTCATGGTATGGCAGTTTTCAGCCACACATTAACCAAACTCCTCTGCCATCTCTATCCTCCCAGTCGGTCTCTGCTCTGTGTGAGACCACCAGCTACATGTGGCATGACCCTAGAACAGTGTACAAAAAGAAATGAGGTCAAGATTAATGTCCTTTATGGAATACAAGGTGTAGAGGTAAAATTTAAGTTGAAAGAGAAAGTAAAATTATATTTTTTGTACAATTGAGTTTGTTGACTACCATTCTCCCTCTTTCCTTACTGTCTCACTGTAAATATATACAAACTTAGAATATTGACAACTCATCATAAATATACAAACTGAATTATATCTTACTTTTTAAAGTTTCCTTCATTTAGTAAACATTACCAAAATCAATAATGATGTAAAAAGTACATTGAAGTAATATATTAAAGTGTATAGATGTGCCATGTTGTATTCATTTGTACTTCTGTTAGTAGATATCTTGGTATATATAAACTGTGATCAAAGCTATGATTGCTCCCTGAAGAAGCATTTTCAGAAGAACCAATTACTTATAAAATTTTTAAAGACTCTTGGGGTATTGCAAAATTGCCCTCCAGAAAATTCATTCCAATTTCCAATCACTCTATCAATACATTAGATGGTTTTGTGCAATCATTCACTGTTTATTGCAGCCTCTCACTGGAAGTATCAAATGTATAGTAAGAAAAACAAGAAATAGTATTATTATTAATTCCTATTAATTCAGTGAACATGTCTTAACATACATGTTGGTTATTTGCATTTCTTTGTTTTGAAATGTCTGCTCATAAATGTACTTATGGCATAAAGTAGGGAATTGATTTGGCCTACCAACGTTGCGGTAAAGTGTGTTCATTTAGAGCATGACTTTTGTGGTCAGTCTATGCTTCCTAATGTAATGTTGATTAACTTGGTGACATAGGTTAAATTATTTATCATTTTTAACCTTCAGTTTTCACACCTGTAAAAATAGAAATAATAATAAATGCATTCCTCCTGGTATTGTTTAATCTAAATGATGTAATACCCCCAAAGTAATTAGCATGTCACTAGTACACTGTTCATGTCGAATAAAGGTAAACTGCAATAATTAGAGGAAAAATAGTTGATGTATCTGCTAAAGCAAAACTTGAATTCAATCCAAGTGTCTCATTCTTTCTTTAAAAAAGCCAAAAATGTTAAATCAATATTTTAAAAAATAGTAGTGATGTGCCAAACCAAAATATGAACAATTTTATTTTAAAATAAGCTTATAAAATATAATCAAATTAATAAACTAATTCTTTGTCATAAGAAATGAGTGGTTTTCATGATGCAGATCTATTAGATTAAAGAAGAAACTTCAATAAGCACACTATATCATTGATTTTTTTATTATTGTTATTATTTTCTCATGCTTGTAGCCTGTTAACTAAAAAAGTGAATAGGCCATTAAAAATGTTCTAAGTTTTTAAAATATATTTCATAAACATAGATGGAGAAGTTGCATTTATTAGGCTGCACTTGATGTAATTCACACAGCTGCTCAAAAAATGGTGAGTAAAAAAATGTTCTACTGATTGCGGGCAAGATGGCCAAATAGGAACAGCTCCAGTCTCCAGCTTCAAGCAAGATCAATGCAGAAGGCAGGTGATTTCCACATTTCCAACTGAGGTACCCAGTTCATCTCATTAGGACTGGTTAGACAGTGGGTGCAGCCCACAGAGGGCTAGCAGAAGCAGGGTTGGGCATCACCTCAACCGGGAAGTACAAGGGGTCAAGGAACTCCCTCCCCTAGCCAAGGGAAGCTGTGAGGGACTGTGCCATGAGGGATGGGGTTATCTGGCCCAGATAGTACGTTTCTCCCACAGTCTTCACAACCACAGACCAGGAGATTCCCTTGGGTTTCTACAACACCAAGGCCCTGGATTTCAAGCACAAAACTGGGAGGCCATTTGTGCAGACACTGAGCTAGTTGCAGGAGTTTTTTTCACATCTCAGTGGTGCCTGGAACACTGGCGAGACAGAACCATTCACTCCCTTGGAAAGGAGGTTGATGCCAGGGATCTGAGTGGTCTTGCTCAGCAGATCCCACCCCCATGAAGCCCAACAAGCTAAGATCCACTGGCTTGAAATTCTTGCTGCCAGCAGATCAGTCTGAAGTCAAATTGGGATGCTTGAGCTTGGTGGGAGGAAGGCTGTCCACCATTACTGAAGCTTGCATATGCAGTTTGCCCCTTACAGTGTAAACAAAGCTGCTGGGTAGTTCAAACTGGGTGCGGAACCCACTGCAGTGAGGCAAAGCTGCTGTAGCCAGACTGCCTCTCTAGATTCCTCCTCTCTGGCAGGGCATCTGTGAAAAAAGGCAGCAGCCCCAGTCAGGGGCTTATAGATAAAACTCCTATCTTTCTGAGACAGAGCATCTGGGGTAAAGGGTGGCTGTGGGCACAGCTTCAGCAGACTTAAATGTTACTGCCTGTCAGCTCTGAAGAGAGCAGCAAATCTCCCAGCACAGAGCCCGAGTTCTGCTAAGGGACAGACTGCCTCCTCAAGTGGGTCCCTGACCTCGTGCCTCCTGACTGGGAGACACTTAGCAGCAGGGGTTGACAGACAGCTCATACAGAAGAGCTCCAGCTAGCATCTGGCAGGTGGCCATCTGGACGAAGCTTCCACAGCAATCTTTGCTGTTCTGTAGCCTTGGCTGGTGATGTCCTGGCAAACAAGGCCTGGAGTGGATCTTCAGCAAATTCCAGCAGACCTGCAGAAGTGGGGCCTGAGTGTTAGAAGGAAAACTAACAAACAGAAAGCAATATCATCAACATCAACAAAAAGGACACCCACACAAAAACCCCATCTGAAGGTCACCAACGTCAAAGAACAAAGGTAGATAAATCCATCCATGAACATGAGGAAAAACCAGTGCATAAAGGCTGAAAATTCCAAAAAAAAGAAAACCTCTTCTCTTCCAAAGGATCACAACTTGTCACCACCAAGGGAACAAAATTGGATGGAGAATGAATTTGACAAATTGACAGAAGTAGGCTTCAGAAGGTGGTAATAAGAAGCTCCTCTGAGCTAAAGGAGCATGTTCTAACCCAATGCAAGAAAGCTAAGAACCTTGACAAAAGGATACAGAAACTTCAAGTTAGAATAACCAGTTTAGAGAAGAATATATATGACCTAATGGAGCTGAAAAACACAGCAAGAGAACTTTGTAAAGCATACACAATTATCAATAGCCGAATTGATCAAGTGGAAGAAAGGATATCAGAGATTGAATATCAACTTAATGAAATAAAACATGAAGACAGGATTAGAGAAAAAAAGAATAAAAAGGAATGAACAAAGCCTCCAAGAAATATGGGACTATGTGAAAAGACCAAACCTACCTTTGATTGGTGTACATGAAAGTGATGGGGAGAATGGAACCAAGTTGGAAAACACACTTCAGGATATTATCCAGGAGAAATTCCTCAGCTTAGCAACACAGGCCAACATTCAAATTCAGGAAATGCAGAGAACACCACAAAGATAATCCTTGAGAAGTGCAACCCCAAGACATATAATCATCAGATTCACCAAAGTTGAAATGAAAGAAAAAGTGTTAAGGACAGCAAAAAAGACAGGTTGAGTTCCCACAAAGGGAAGCCCATCAGACTAACTGCGGATCTCTCTGTAGAAACTCTACAAGCCAGAAGAGAGTGGGGGCCAATATTCAACCTTCTTAAAGAAAAGAATTTTCAACCCAGAATTTCATACCCAGCCAAACTAAGCTTCCTAAGTGAAGGAGAAATACAGTCCTTTACAGACAAGCAAATGCTGAGAGATTTTGTCACCACCAGGCCTGCCCTACAAGAGTTCTTGAAGGAAGCACTAAATATGGAAAGGAAAAACCAGTGCTAGGCACTGCAAAAACATACCAAAATGTAAAGGCCATTGACACTATGAAGAAACTGTATCAACTAATGGGCAAAATAATGAGCTAGCATCATAATGACAAAATCAAATTCACACATAATGATGATAACTTTACATGTTAACAGATTAAATACCCCAATTAAAAGATACAGACTGGCAAATTGGATAAAGAGTCAAGATCCATCGGTGTGCTGTATTCAAGAGACCTATCTCACATGCAAGACACATGTAGGCTCAAAATAAAGAGATGAAGGAATATTTACCAAGCAAATGGAAAGAAAAAAAGCAGGGGTTGCAATCCTAGTCTCTGATGAAACAGACCTTAAACCAACAAAGATCAAAGAAAACAAGGGCATTAAAATATGATAAAGTGATCCATGAAACAAGAAGAGCTAATTATCCCAAATATATATGCACCCAAAATAGGAGCATCCAGATTCACAAAGCAAGTTCTAAGAGACCTACAAAGACACTTAGATTCCCACACAATAATAGTGGAAGACTTTAAGACGACAGTTAGACAGATGAACAAGGCAGAAAATTAGCAATGCTATTCAGGACTTGAACTCAGCTCTGGACCAAGCAGATCTAATAGACGTCTACAGAACTCTCTACCCAAATCAACAGAATATACATTCTTCTCAGCACCACATAACACTTGTTCTAAAATTAACCACATAATTGGAAGTAAAACACTCCTCAGCAAATGCAAAAGAACAGAAGTCATAACAGACAGTCTCTCAGATCACAGTGTAATCAAATTAGAACTCAGGATTAAGAAACTCACTTAAGGCCGGGTGTGGTGGCTCAAACCTGTAATCCCAGCACTTTGGGAGGCTGAGACAGGCAGATCACGAGGTCAGGAGATTGAGACCATCGTGGCTAACCCAGTGAAACCCCGTCTCTACTAAAAAATATTACAAAAATCTAGCTGAGCAAGGTGGCGGGCACCTGTAGTCCCAGCTTCTCGGGAGGCTGAGGCAGGAGAATGGCGTGAACCCAGGAGGCGGAGCTTGCAGTGAGCCGAGATCCAGCCACTGCGCTCCAGCCCAGGCGACAGAGCAAGACTCCGTCTCAAAAAAAAAAACAAAAAACAAAAAAAAACAAAAGAAACTCACTTAAAACCACACAACTACATGGAAACTGAACAACCTGTACCTGAATGACTACTGCGTAAATAACAAAATTAAGGCATAAATAAATAAGTGCTTTGAAAACAATGAGAACAAAGACACAATGCACCAGAATCTCTGGGACACAGCTAAAGCAGTGTTTAGAGGGAAATTTCTTGCCCACATGAGAAAGCAGGAGAGATCTACAATGAACACCTTAACATCACAATTAAAAGAACTAGAGAAGTGGCTGGGCGTGGTGGCTCAAGCCTGTAATCCCAGCACTTTAGGAGTCCGAGACGGGCGGATCACGAGGTCAGGAGATTGAGACCATCCTGGCTAACACTGTGAAACCCCGTCTCTACTAAAAAAATACAAAAAAAAAAAAAAAAAAACTAGCTGGGTGAGGTGGCGGGCGCCTGTAATCCCAGCTACTCCGGAGGCTGAGGCAGGAGAATGGCGTAAACCTGGGAGGCGGAGGTTGCAGTGAGCTGAGATCCGGCCACTGCACTCCAGCCTTGGTGACAGAGCGAGACTCCGTCTGAAAAAAAAAAAAAAAAAAAAAAAAGAACTAGAGAAGCAACAGCAAACAAACTCAAAAACTAGCAGAAGACCATAAATAACTAAAATCAGAGCAGAAATGAAGGAGATAGAGACACGAAAAACCCTTCAAAAAAGCAATGAATCCAGGAGCTGGTTTTTAAGAAAGATTAACAATATAGATAGACAGCTAGCCAGACCAGTAAAGAATAAAAGAGAGAATAATCAAGTGGACACAATAAAAAATGATGAAGGAGATATCACCACTGATCCCACTGAAATACAAGCTACCATCAGATAATAGTATAAACACTTCTATGCAAATACATTAGAAAACCTAGAAGAAATGGATAAATTCCTAGACACATTCCCCCTCCCAAGACTCAACCAGGAAGAAGTCAAATCCCTGAATGAACCAATAGCAACTTCTGAATTTGAGGCAGTAATTAATAGCCAACCAACCAAAAATAAAAAACCCAGGACCAGACAGATTCACAGCCAAATTCTGCCAGAGGTACAAAGAAGAACTGGTACCATTTCTTCTGAAACTGTTCCAAACAGTAGAAAAAGAGGGACTTCTCCATAATACATTTTATGAGTCCAGCATCATCCTGATACCGAAACCTGGCTGAGATACATTTAAAAAAAGAAAATTTCAGGCCAATATCCCTGATGACCTTCGATGCAAATGTCCTCAATAAAATACTGGTAAACTAAATCCAGGAGCACATTGAAAAGCTTACCCACAACTATCAAGTCGGGTTCATCCCTGGAATGCAAGGCTGGTTCAACATACACAAATCAATAAACGTAATCCATCACATAAACAGAACCAATGACAAAAACCACATGATTATCTCAATAGATACAGAAAAGGTCTTCGACAAAATTCAATACCTATTCATGCTAAAAACACTCAATAAACTAGGTATTGATGGAATGTATCTCAAAATAATAAGAACTATTTATGACAAATCCACAGCCAATATCATACTGAATGGGCAAAAACTGGAAGCATTTCCTTTGAAAACTGGCACAAGACAAGGATGCTATTTCTCACCACTCCGATTCAACATACCATTGGAAGTTTTGGTCAGGGCAATCAGGCAAGAGAAAGAAATAAAGTGTATTCAATGAGGCAGAGAGGATGTCAAATTGTTTTTGTTTGCAGATGACATGATCGTATATTTAGTAAACCCCATCATCTCAGCCCCAGATCTCAAGCTGATAAGCAACTTCAGCAAAGTCTCAGGATACACAGTCAATGTGCAAAAATCACAAGCATTCCTATACACTAATAACAGAAAAACGGAGAGCCAAATCGTTCACAATTTCTACAGAAATAGGTATTTAGAATAAAATACCTAAATATACAAGTTATAAGGGATGTTAAGGACCTGTTCAAGGAAAACTACAAACCACTGCTCAAGGATATAAGAGAGGACACAAACAAGTGGAAAAACATTCCATGTTTATGGAATGGAAGAATCAATATTGTGAAAATGGCCATACTACCCAAAGTAATTTATAGATTTAATGCTCTTCTCATCAAGCTACTTTCCTCACAGAATTAGCAAAAAACTACTTTAAGTTTCATACAGAACCAAAAAAGATATCATATAGCCAAGGCAATCCTAAGCAAAAAGAACAAAGCTGGAGACATCTCGCTACCTGACTTCAAACTCTACTACAAGGCTACGGTAACCAAAACAGCATGGTACTGGTACCAGTTACAGATATATAGATGAATGGAACAGAACAGAGGTCTCAGAAATAACACCACACGTCTACAACCATCTGGTCTTCGACAAAACTGACAAAAATGAGCAATGGGGAAAGGATTCCCTATTTAATAAATGGTTGGGAAACCAGACTAGCCATATGAAGAAAACTGAAACTGGACCTCTTCCTTACACCTTATACAAAAATTAACTCAAGATGGATTAATGACCAAAACGTAAGAACTAAAACCATACAAACCTTAGGAGAAAATCTAGGCAATACCATTTAGTTTATAGGCACGGGCAAGGCTTCATGACGAAAACATCAAAAGTATTTGCAACAAAAACCAAAATTGACAAATGGAATCTAATTAAACTAAAGAGCATCTGCACAGTGAAAGAAAGTATTATCAGAGTGAACAGGCACCCTACAGAATGGGGGAAAATATTTGCAGTCTATCCACCTGAGAAAGGGCTAATATCCAGAATCTACAAAGAACTTAAACAAATTTACAAGAAAAAAAGATCCCCATCAAAAAGTGGGCAAAGGATATGAACAGGCACTTCTCAAAAGAAAACATTTATGCAACCAACAAACATATGAAAAAAAGTTCATCATCACTGGTCATTAGATAAATGCAAATCAAAACCAAAATGAGACACCATCTCATGCCAGTTAGAATGGCAATCATTAAAAAGTCAGGAAACAACAGGTGCTGGAGAGCATGTGGAGAATTATGAATGCTTTTACACTGATGGTGGGAGTGTAAATTAGTTCAACCATTGTGGAAGACAGTGTGGGAGTTCCTCAAGGTTCTAGAACCTTCACATCCCTTAGAATAAGTCATTCTATTATAAAGACACATGCACATGTATGTTTAATGCAGCACTGTTCACAATAGCAAAGACTTGGAACCAACCAAAATGCCCATCAATAATAGACTGGATAAAGAAAATGTGGCACATATATACCATGGAATACTATGCAGCCATAAAAAAGAATGAGTTCATCTCCTTTGCAGGAACATAAATGAAGCTGGAAACCATCATTGTCATCAAACTAACACAGGAACAGAAAACCAAACGCCACATGTTCTCATTCATAAGTGGCAGTTGAAAAATGACAACACATGGACACAGGGAGGGGAACAATACACACCAGGGCCTGTCAGGGTGGGGGGCAAGGAGAGGGACAGCATTAGGAGAAATACGTATATGCAGATGACGGGTTGATGGGTACAGCAAACCACCATGACACGTGTATACCTGTGTAACAAACCTGTACGTTCTGCACACATATCCCAGAACTTAAAGTGTAATAAAAAATACATGTTCTACTTTAATTCACAGATTGTGTATATCTTACTTAAGAATGGTTGAGGCAGGGTCTCCTGGTATGTTTTGGTGATTCAACAGTGTCATTAAGGACTCAGGCCTTTCATTCTGCCTTCTGTTACCCTTGGATATTTGTCCTTCATGATGGTAGGAGGATGATTGCATTTTCAAGTCTTTTGTCCTCATGAAATATTAGTGAATGCAGGAAAGAAATGAAAAATATTAAAGAGCTTTCTTTCCCTTTAAGTCTCTCTTTTATCATTAAGGATGATTTTCCATAAAATTCCCCTATTACCCTTTCTCTCACATTCCCTTGCCAGTACTGGATCACATATCAACCTTCAGTCTAATAAAGGAGAATGAATGTACCATAAGGGACTTAAACTAATCAAAATCCATACCCTGGGGCTATTCACATTGCTGTTTAAACAAAGCTTAGCCCCATAAGAAATGTGGGCAAGACTCTTAGGAAAGCAACCAGATACCTTCAACCAAAATAATTGTCAATATCAAACATATGCCCTAATCATACTTGTTTAATCATTTAATTTCCACACAACCCTGTGAGAAAAACTTCAGTTTTATCTCTGACATTCATATAAGTTAATTAACATGTTCAAAGTCACACAGCTAGAGATTGGTGGAGCTTAGGTTTCAATTCAGTCTGAATATTGAGCTCAAGTTCTAAATTAGGACTGTATAATAATTTTCCAACAGTTCGACTTGGAATTCAGACACTTCTGAAGTAACAGGAAAATAGCTCCACAATGAAGCAAAAATATCTCAATGACAGTTTTTGAAAAACACCTCTTAAAAAACATCTTTTTGCACTGAAAATTTAGCTCTCAAGAAATGTGAAAGAGGCACAATTGATGTAATTCAAGGAAGACAGCATGAGACAAAAAATTAACGTATTATGAATTTGCCCCAACCTGGACTACAAATGTGTTTTTCAAAATAAATTGTGGTTTAATACCAAATGGTGAATTCTTACTAAAGACAATATACATTTTCAATTATAAATTATGGCAAAAAGTGTAAAGATTTCAAATTTACAGGAAAAATATTACTACTGCTGGCTATTAATTTCTCACATCCTTCCTTCCCCTGGGGCAACATAGAATGTCTTTTGCAGCAATGTCATTACCAGATCAAGGAGTACAACAGAAGCCTCAGGTACTGAGGTTTTCTCCTTTTGAACTAGAACATGCATCTTTCTTTTTCTTACAATGGAGCAGCTGATCCAGGGCATATGAGCAGACTTTGCCTGGATTTTCTTTTTAATACTCTCTGTGGGTACTTGCTTTGAAACTTACCTGGAGTCACAAAAGGAGTCACTAAGGGAGAGGAACATGATCCTTGAAATCACATGAAACTGAATTTGAGGACTTGCTGCATTTTTTGACCCAGAGTAACTTGAACTGGTTATGCATCATACCTGAGCCTCTCTTCCCACAGCTCTAAAGTCAAGTGTATGAGTATTAGTAGTGGGGATGGGGAAAGAACACAACTTCTGAGGAAATTGCAAACATTAGAGTTTTAAGCTATGTAAACTATCTAGCGCATAGTAGGGATTCCGTGAAACATTAGCTTACTGCTGAATTTTTTCTCCAGTGGATGAAGTCAGGCTTGCAATCCTGACATTTTACTCACTGGTTGCTCATTCTCTAAATTGACAAAATGGATCACATATGGTTCCCTTCAATTCCCTCCTGTCCTCTTCCTTGTTTCTACGTCACTCCTTCTCCAACTTATTTATACGATTTCAAGCCTTCAATGCCCCCCAAAATTTCTAAAAAGATAAACATGCAGAGTGAATCTCTATAATTATTTTCTGAAGGAAACATCTCTTCCAGGGCATTTTAGAAATTTACTAATAGTTTGCAGGCAAGCTCTTCCTATTTGCTCTGTCTCTATCTTCTAGCTCTTTCTTTTCTAGTTCTATCCCTCCATTTCCTCCACTTCCTTTCTCTATAAATTCCTATTGATGGAGCTTCAGGGTCCCAAGACTGTTGGAATTATTACAATACCTTCAGTTATTTACATTCCTTATTGCTAATCTAAAAGTCATCTTGAGAATTCGGCTATCTAAGATGCTTTAAATGCATATTTAAAAATTGCAAGCTAGCTTCATTTGATGTAATGTTAATTCAGAAAATAAATATTCAGCTACAACAGATACACTCAATTTACAATGATTTCAGTAACCTCATTCAGTAAGTAAGCATGTAACTCTAAAGATCAGAAAGAAGGAGAGAGACTGTTTTACACTGTCTTTCCTATAAAGATTGTTACATAGCTCTCATAATTAATTAAAGTATATTCAATGTTAACAATTTTTCGGGTATACTTTTACACTTTTCTGAGTCTCATACAAGTGAATAATTATGAAGCCTGACATTTTATCCTGAATAAGTGTTCAGAACTTTCAAATAATCCTTTATTAAATAACATATATAAACTATGCGAATTATAAATGTACAGCTAGGTTTTTCAAAAATGGAACACACCTGCATAACAAACACACTGATCAAGAAATAAACTTGACCAGTATATTGCACAATGTTCTATTAGATATATTAAGTGATTCATTGTGAAGATGTGACCTTTCGCGATTGATGGAGCTGGTTAATCCATCTGTGTAAGGCTCTTGTCTTCATGGCTGATGCCAGGGCTTGAAGTCCACAGGGCAGTCAGTCAGGAAGGGAAGGTGACATAAAGTCGATGAGGGTTATGGCAAGCCAGAACTCACAGGTATAAGCTGGACCCCACAAAGGTGCCCCGGGATCTGCATCAATTCTTACTCCAACCTTCATGCTATGATATCTTGTGGAGAAGCTGGCACCGTTTCTCCTGGCATGAACCATCCAGATGACTCAGGAGTTAGAAAGTCTGAAGAGGAATACAGGGTGGTTGCATGTGCAGTCCCTTCTGCTCCCCCACAGCAAGTAGATAAACCTGCAGATAAAGTAGTAACATGTGTGAAGTACTACAATGCCTGTCTGAACTTCTGAAAGCAAAAACCAAAATGATGTGGCTCCTCTTCTGACTTCAAATATTATGTGAAAATATGTCTTGTGGTCTACCCTATGCAAAAACACAGAGAGAAAGGAATTCTGAGAAACGTAATCACAGCTCAATTGACATTTTGCAAAGCCACCAGAACCAGTAACTTTGTTATCCTTGAGAATGACGTGGAAAAGGAAGATAATTGGGTTGGTGCAAGGCCACTTGGAGAACGGTCTTGAATGTGTAATGGTAGTATATCAGTGCAGTCTTCAATTATATTTCCATAACATTTAAATAGGATACACTTTCATATGTCATTGGCCATTCTGACATTCTATTTCCTGAAGTGCCTATTCAAGTATTTTGCTTTTGTGAGGGAGAGGGTGTGTCTTGGTCTATCACTCTTTTATGGATTTGTAGTATTTCTTCACATTTATTTGAGATACGAGTAATTTGTTGAAAAACACACACATATATATATACACATATCTCACATATCTTTTAGTATTCTCTGGGTTGCCTATTTGTTCTCTTAATAAATGTGCATGACTTTTTGACTTATATAACAAGGAGCTCTAGGTGTAATATGAAACCAAACACTTAAACCAAACACTTAATTGGAAAATAGTTCAAAATGGTGACTCTGATATATTAAAGAAAATATTTTTTATCTAGATAGACACACTTAATATTACATGGATAAGAAATTATTATAGCTTGCATAATTATATATTTTATAAGTAATCCTTTAGAATAATTTATTTTAAAATGTATTTAATATGATTATTAAATGGTTACTATAATATGCAGAGCAAAAGGGGAGCCTTGTCTTTTCTCAAAAACTAAAAATGTTTTTGATGAAAACTATTAACTTCATAAAATGAAAACTAACGTGAGAGGAACATAATTATAAAATAAATAGTGTCACATGGTATTAAAATTCCAAACCACCTATTCAATGGGCACTTTCCAGCATAGGTTAATCCCCTCCAGGTTACTGTTAGGAGAGCCAAAATAACATTTTGCTTCTGATTTTATTTATTCAAGTTTTTACTTCTTTTCTTGCTCATGAATTTTACATTCCTTTTCCCTCTCTTTCCCCATCCTTTCCTCATCCTTTTCCTTATTTAGGTAAAAGTATCTCAGGATTTCTAATGGCCTAAAGGAAAATCCATTACTTAAACAAGCTTCATTAGGCTCTTGGTGTAAAACTCTATTAGCTTTAACACAACACATGGCAATTTGCCCAAGACAGTTTCCTCCAATTCGGTGCCTAGAAATACCCAGTGATTTAACTTCAGTGTTCTGAAATACCAAAGTACTTTCCCATTCCACCAACAGAATAAAGCTGACAGCTCATAAAAGCCATCTTTTGCCCTTTCTAGTTATTTTTCTAGTTAAAGATGAGCTCCATGACCTAATTGCCATCCCTTTGCATTCTAATCTAGTATTTGAGGACAGCAATAAAGATGTAGGTTGTTTCTTATGGATAATTTCCTAAAAATTGAGTGTTCTTAAGTATGAACCTAATGTATTTCCTGAAGGACTTAAAGCCTCCTTGTTGTGGTTTATTGGTTTGCTTTAGGAAAAAAAATTGACTTTCTAAAATAAAACAATATTAATAAAATATCTATCCACATTGAAACTAGTAGGGAAATTGATGCCAAAATTGTCCTCATAAAGGAGGGGACTATATCCATCAACAAAATTCATCTATCAATGTTCCCATTTGCATGATCAAGAACATTCAAAGTGACTTGGATAACAAAATGTGTAATTAAATGTTTCATTTGATAAATTCAACAGTTTACTCAAGTTATGCATAGACTGGTTGGGTCACTGCTGAATAAGCCAACACAAATATTGCTGCCATAAGTTGAGACACCATTTATAACTTGAGTACAATTTGGCTACATTGTTTGCTTCATAAAGTATTGCTTGATCCAAGAAAGTATCAATTAATTTATCCTATCCCAATATATAGCTCAGTTGCAGAATGTCACAGGGCTTCAAAAAAGTAGACTCTTCTCAACCTTAAAAAATATGCAACCACTCAGCACAAACCAGCCCAATCCCCTTGAGCCTTCTCAGGTTCCCTTGAGACTTTCTTAAAGTGATTGCACCCACATTCACATTTGCCATTGTCAGAAGAGCAAAGAAATCTCTATTGTACTTTGCAAGTGAAAGCAATCTGCTTCTCATTACACCTAGGTAACTGTATTAACATCAAAACACCATAACCCCTACCTACACTTCAATCTGTTCAGCAGCATCTGTTCTGAGAGGTTCAAAGGTATTTGACATATAGGAAAAACCAAAGTGTTTTCTCTACTCTCTCACACTCCGCACTCAACACAGTACTTCTCCTCCAACAGTAGATGAGTGACTTTTGTTTTTGCTCTTTCTACGTATCAATCAATTTTCCCCCAAAGACCAACTGGGTGTTTTATAACTTAATTCTATTCTGACATTATCTGTCACAGTCTGCATGGAGTTAGAGTCAAATCTGACAAGCTATGGGCTCAGTCTTCGTCTGCAAAGACTGGCCCTGCTTGAGCTGCCAGTTGTAAGTCTCAGGTTGTGACTTATACTTCTGAACACCTTCTGGCTTTAAATCAGGAGTTTCCATAACCCCTTCCTAGGATTTGATTAATTTGCTAGAGCACCTCTCAGAACTCAGCGAGTCACATTACTTCTATTTATCTATTTATTATAAAGGATATTATTAATACAAAGTATACAGATGAACATCTAGATGAGAAAGAAGCATAGGGTAAGGCCTAAGAGATAAGGCATGAAATTTCCATTCTCTCCCCAGGTGCACCCCCTCCAGGCACCCTTGTTCATTCAGCAGTTCAGACGCTCTTCCCAAACCCAATCTTTTTGAGTTTATATGGAGGGCTTATTTCATAGGCGTGATTGATTAAATCATGGACCCCCTTCAAGTTCTGAACCCCCATGAAGTTCAGAAGTGGCAGTGAAATTTTCAACCTTCTAATCACATGGTTAGTTCCCTTAGAAAACAAACCCCACCTGAGGCTATCCAATAATCCTTAAAGAGTAGCTTCATTAGAGCA
The DNA here is from genome assembly GCF_002776525.5 of Piliocolobus tephrosceles. Classification (NCBI taxonomy): domain Eukaryota; kingdom Metazoa; phylum Chordata; class Mammalia; order Primates; family Cercopithecidae; genus Piliocolobus; species Piliocolobus tephrosceles. Next base: position 59,669,922 of record NC_045452.1, on the reverse strand, counting down.
AAAGATGCTTCTATCATCTCCAGGAAACTCCAAGGAATTGACGAGCTGTTTCCCAGGCAATGGTGAGAAAGATCACATATTCGTGTTTTTAAGTAAATCATAATATTACAAACAGTAATAAGTAAAGGTTGTCGATCAGGAACTAAACAATAGCTCCAATTTGCTGCCAATCAGTTCAGAGATAAATGGGTGCTAAGTCACAGCTATTCTCTGGACTATCCAATGCAGTCTTTAGGCAGGGCCTGAAATCAATAAGCGTCTAATTTATCTTCTCCAGACAAAATAGGTCATGTAGTCTCTCCTAGTATGAGCTGTGTGTTGTTGCTGTATGTGAGACAAAAGTACCTAAGCATATTGTTATTTTTTGTAAATATTCTTTCAGGTAAGGAGCTACTATGTTTTTCCTGACATCACGACCTGTTTTTGAATTCTGTTCCCTATCATAGTCCCCCTCTTTCATATTCTAATAATTTTTATCCACATTCTTCTTCCTCCAGTAGAATATTCTGGTTCAGAAATACTGGCTACCATTGATCTGGCAATAACATTGTTATAGCAGGACTTCTTCCTTCACCCAATTTCCAGTGTGACTTGAGAGGTAAAAATTATAAGAATGTCCCTGAAACTTGGCAAGGGGATCACATTCACAATTAGCCTCAATTTAGCAATAAAGAATGAGGTTCAATCCACCTCCAAGGTTCCATTTTTACCATATGGAGTCCAATACAGTGTTTCAGTGGTCATGACATATACCGTGATACCTCCTGATACTTGTACAAGAAAGCAAATCGCTTGCCCTGCAATAAACTAGATAGAAGAAAATGAAAGAGAAAAATGTGTGATAAAGAAGATATAGATATGAGTAGTTTTGTCATCTCCCACCCCATCATTTCTCTGTCTTGTGGAGTAGCCCCGAGAGCACCTCTCATATCAACCTAAGACATATTGATTTTCTTGGACATTCTTTTCAGCTCCTTTCTTCTTCTAGTTTACATAATATCTTTATTTGCACATTCCAATTTTTAAAAGACCACTGCTACATTGTTGATATGTTGAATGTGATATGTCGTTATGTATATTTTTTTCCTGATATTTTTATGACAGTTAGTTGCTGGTGTTAGTGGCAAAAAAAATACTGTCAATCTATAACTAAAGCCATTCAGAGAGACAAAACTATCATCTTTAGCAAAGTGAAAAAATAACTATTTTACAGAAGCTCTATAGGCTTAAGCAAATAATGTCACATAGAAACCCAGGAAGAAAGAAGACCAGGAAGTCTAAATATGTTAGTAAATATAAATGACTTGTGTTTAAGATCAGTGGCTTTCAACCACAGATGAGGGCAATTTTGTCCCCTTCTTCACAGAGAGCATATGATAGTGTTTGGAAACATTATTTTTATTATTATGGCTGGAGAGAGGATGGGATTGGCTACTTATATCTAATGGGAAGAGACCAGGAATGGGGTTGAACATACTACAATGTACAGGATACTTCTCCCCAACAAGAAAGAAGCATCCAGTAGAAAATGTCAATAGTGAGACATTGAGAAATGTCTAGGTTAAGAAACTCTAGTCTCTCTCAATGTATGTCTGCTTAAAGATTATTAGCTGTAAAAGCAAATTCAAAAAATGTGCATTTTATAAAATTTGCAAAAATGGAAATATAAAAATAAATATACAACAGTTTGAAATGCAGTAAGTAGTGATAGATTCTTATAAAATTATTAAAAATGACAAAGTAATTAATTCTCATAATATAAACCAAATGAATTACAGATACTGAAATCTCTAAAGGACTCTTCATAAAATAACACAAATAGACTTAGCTAAAAAACTTATCAGAGGAGGTAAAATGGAACAAAGGACAATATTTGATTCAACTTTCAAAAGTCAGCAAATAAATAATAAAACAGAGCAAATGGGAAATATAGAAATTAAATATCAAAAAGTGAACTTAAATCAAAATATGTCAATAACTACTTGAATGTAAATAGTCTACAAACCTAACTAAAAGGCAGATATTGTAGGAACTGGTAAAAACATAAGACCTTATATGTTATTCTTCCCTCTCCCCTCAAAAATCACAATTGATACTAAGGACACAAACAAATTGAAAATAATACCAAAAAAAAAAAAATGCAAAAACTATAGGTAAGAATCCTGCTGTGACTATACTAGTATTAGAGAAAATAGATGGTCAACACCAGAAAATTACTAGAGATTTTAAAAGTAAATTTCATAACATAAAAGATAGTTGATCAAGAGAATATAAATACTGTATGTTTGTGCACTCAATAACAAAGCTCTCAAGTATATGAAGCTAAATTGACAAACTTTAATCCTCTCTCTCTGCAATGAATTGTGAAAGTAGACACAAAGTGGGCAAGGATGTGGAAAATTTGAAAAAACACTATTAACCAACTTGACTTGATGAATATATATAAAACACTATACCAAACAAAAGAAGAATGCACATCCTTCTGAAGGGGAAAAAAAGTTAGGAAGTATAGAAGAATAATACCAGAGAAATAGAGAAAAATGGAAATAATGCTTTGCTATGAAAATCTAGAGGTCATGAGAATTTCAAATATTTTCCTCATGAATATATATCTTTCAAGTATGTTGAAAGAATAAAAATAAATTAATGAAATCATATGAGGGAATTGTATTGAAAAATTTGCTGTCATTAAAATATGGTATAAAGTGCACTGATATAAGTATATATGAACAGATTTAGGATATTTAGAAAATATTTAGAAGAGTTACAGTAAACGTATATTAATACATTAGCAAACATTGATTTTGATGGTTTTGAACAATGGGGGCTGAGTCCTACACATTTTTGGCAAGAGGAAATAGCATTGCTTTCATGTTAAAGGAAAGAATATGGTGAGATTGATCCCAAGTCTCATATAGAGGCATATTTTTTTTTTTTTTTAAGACATAAACAAGATAGAAGTTTATTTTTCTCAACAGTCCTGGGCTAGAACAGCAGTTCTTCCAAATCCTCTAGAACTCCTACCATGTTATTCCAATACAGAGTCTTTGTCTTTATTCCAAGACATGACTGCTTGATTCCCAGCTATCACATCAGAGCTCCAAGCCATAGAAGGGAGGAAGAGAAGAAGACAGAAGACAGGCAAGCCCTCCTGTACAAAGAGACTTCTGAAATATCTAATACAATGTTTCTCCTTCTATCTTATTAACTAAATCTTAAATACTTGACCACCCTGGTTGCAAGAGAGGTACAGAAATGTAGTATTTTAACTGGATGGAAATAAACCCACTAAGGTAAAGTGGTACCCACTTACTCAGTGCGTAGGGTAAGCCCACCCACTAAGTAGGTGTGGGGTAGGCAGGTGGCAGACTTTGCTACAAGAAAGGAGGGAAGGAGAGAGGTAAGAATAAAAGCTACCAGCTCAAATTCTTTATTACCCCAGGGATTAATTTCTTTTTTTTTTTTTTTTTGAAAATCAAGCCAGTATTTTTGATACCTAAGGACACAAACAAATTGAAAATAATACCAAAAAAACAAAAAAAAAAAAAAAAAAAAGTGCAAAAACCATAGGTAAGAATCCTGCTGTGACTATACTAGTATTAGAGAAAATAGATGGTCAAGTGTACAGCCAGTACAGTGGCTCATGCCTATAATTCCAACACATTGGAAGGCTGAGACAGAAGGATTGCTTCCATCCAGGAATTTGAGGGTAGCCTGGGGAGTATGATGACAGTCCATCTCTACAAAAAATTTAAAAACTAGCCAAGCATGGTGGCACATCCTTGTGGTCTCATTTACTCATAAGGCTGTGGCAGGAGGATCCTTTGAGCCAGGATGTGGAGGCTGCAGTGAGCTGTGTTCACTCCTCTGTATTCCAGCCTTGGTGACAGAGTAAGACCCTGTCTCCAAAAAAAAAAAAAAAAAAAAAAAAAATCACAAGGAAACAATAAAATTGGGTATGCATACTATGAATTACCAATTAATTAGTTTCATTTTAAACCAAAAATGTCATAATAAGATCATGCTGCTTTATTTTGTCCCAGAACTTTGAATATAAAATAATTACATATTACTTTGAATTATTTTGCTAAACAAGACAGTAAAGACAGTAATGTAATTATTTTTCTTAGTAAGAGGTCTTAGATGTGCTAACTAAGCATTTGTTGACTGATCAAATGTATTTTATCAGTGTTTATCTTGAAATTTAGAATACATAATTCCATTAGGGCCAACCATCATTTAAATCATTGTGATATTGCTATTTTAAGAACATATCAGTTTACATATTTAGTTTATTTTGAACAAATGCATAAAGTATCAGAAAAACACAAATAAACTTTCTAAATGCAACTGTTAAAAGAAATTACCACAGAGTATGCAATTACTAATTGCATTATAACCATGAAAAATTAAATTACAGTTTCTGTTCAGTATTACATTTTCCACTTTTTGATATCAGAGATAAATCAGATTTTAAATTTAATTAGTGGCAATAAGAGAAGTTTTTGAAGTCAATTTTTTCAATTAAAATGAAGATTTGAAGAAATAGCAAACACAGGGCAAATTTTCTCACTGTTCTTTATTGAAAATATGCCTGTCAATAATAAAAAGAGTATTTTATGACACATTGTGCCTTGCATAAATCTCCCATTTATTGTTATTTGTAATCCTCACAGTGATCCCTTATACAAATTTGGTCTATGAACAATTAAGATCAGTAGTAAAACAAAGACATTTACGTCAAATATTGACATGTGTATAGCGTGTCTATTTTATGTCTGTTTCATCACACCCTTCTGAAGGATGTATCTTTGTTCAGTCATAGAAACACATGATAATACACTTCAAAGACACTTTAGAAATCATACAATCTAATCTTATAATAATTTTAAAACACACAAAACTGAGGTTCTAGAGAAGATAAATGACTTGAACAAGGTCAGGAAGCTAGTCTGGGGCGCAGCAAGGAATCATATGTAAATGTGAAAAAATGACTAACCTCTTTTATGTTGGGCAAAGAACTGTGTGAATTTTCTGGGCATGCATGACTGATTTTCAGCCTGGTAACTTTGTCGTAAAAGTCAACAAACTTGTCAGCACCAAGTTGTTACAGATTTTACATAGCATGTTGATCACAATTCATTAATAATTTCTTTCCATTATGAATTTAAAATATAATTAAACATTGATAGTCATTATCAGGACTGAACACATGGTGTATGCATTGCATTTCTGCTGGTAAAGTCAGCATCTGAGCTGTTCTAATGATAAAAGGGGAAAGAACAAACACAGTGAAGAGCTGACATCCATGTGATGCTGGAAATATTACATTATAAAGCTGGCTGGATATCTGAAAGTTACAGACCTAGAATTCTGCTTCTGAGTGAAAGTGACAGTTGGCTGAAGAACAGTGGACAAAGAGAGTGATGAATCAAATCAGGGTTTGATATAAAGTAGAATATAGGGAGAAAGCATTTTAGTTCTTTTCTGGTAAGATTTATTTCCTTCCAGTTTTTCAGAGAGTAAAAAACTGCTTCAGAATGCTATGCACACTATCGTATCCTGTCCACTGAATTGCCTTCTTTACACTTTTCTCTCATTTATTTCCTGTGAGACTTAGTCCTACCTCCTAGTCCTGTGCATAGTGTCCAAGCAGTTGCATTTAGTTATTCTGAAAGGAAAGCTTGTAAAGAAAGTTGTAGGAAAGGGGGAAAAAAAGATCATTTTCTTTCCTTGTTTCACTTCACTTGCAAGACACAAATAAAGTATTTGGGTAAATATTACTCTTTTTGTTCAAAATACATTTTTCTAAAAATTGTGTAATTATGTTGTGATAATTTTTTAGATTTATAGTGATACATAAATATATAATTGGTTTTAGGATTTTATTAATGTTAGTCATTTCCTTAGATGAAAATTAAAATGAAGAGCTAAAAAGTATGAGGTTGCTAAATGCTTGACTTTTTATTTAAAAACTTCTAGCAAACCCTTCTGTAAAAGAAAGGTGCTCATTATGGAAAATGTTACCAACAAACACATTTAAATGTATTCACTTTGCTTGTACTGCAAAGGTTGTCATCAAAGATTTTAATTAATAAGTTGGATACAATAATCTAATGTGGGCCAGGCATGATGGTTCACACCTGTAATCCCAAAACTTTGGGAGGCTGAGGCAGGTGGATCACAAGGTCCAGAGTTGGAGACCAGCCTGGCCAATATGGCGAGACCCTGGCTGTACGAAAAATACAAAAATTATCCGGGCGTGATAGCAGATGCCTGTAGTCCCAGCTACTCAGGAAGCTGAGGCTGGAGAACTGCTTGAACCCAAAGGTGGAGGTTGCAGTGAGTTGAGATTGCGCCACTGCACTCCAACCTGGGTGACAGAGAGACTCGATCTCAAAAATAAATGAATAAATCATCATCATCATCATCATCATCATCATCATCATCATCATCTAAAGGTGTGACTCAAGTTGATTACTGCTCTCACTGCAAGAAACAGTTGGATTAGTTTCCATATTTTAACCTATATCATATATGATAAGCCCTGTGCTAAAAAAATTACAACTTGATTTTGGCTAAAACATGACGGTAACATCTTAGCAAAACAGGGGCTGCAGGAAAAGTGCAAGAAACATTATCTAGACCAAATATATGTGAATTTTTAAAAAATTAGTCACTGTCAGTAGGCCTGTAGCTATACAAATCACATTAAGAAAAGAATTTAAAGTTGAGTCGCTGAAATGAAATTTACATTTGCTTCAAAACTTCAACATTTTATCAATTATTGCTTTATCATTTAAAATATGAAGAACTGGAAATTCTATATTATCCAGTGATCTGTATTTTAAAGGTGTTATTTTACTGATATGTGACATTTGATTCTAAGTGCCTTAAAATGTATAATATTGAAACCATTCTCTACCAAAGAAACCAGACTGATGAAAAACTATGGATTAGATCTCCTGTTATTCCCTCTACTATTCCAGAAGTACTTATAATACTACAAGAAACAAGCACTCATTCTTAGAAAAATTTTCTAAAATTTTGATTTATTATTTCCAAATTTTATGAATGTTGTAGCAATCACTATAGATAGGAGGCAGTGTGACAGTTTGTAAGTTAATAAAAAGAAAAGAACACTGCACTAATTTGAATGTATTTAGAGATCAATAGCAAACCAGAGGGAAGAGGCCATGATCATGAAAATCCTTGATAATAAACAATGAAGAAGTATTTCAGGCAGTTCTTCCCAGGGTGATGTATATGTGATTATTATCACTCAGTGTGAACAAGACTCCAAAACTACCAAAAGGAGAGAGGGGGTGTGGCCTACTAGCTTTTCCCATAGTTACCCCATTATTAATCTTCTTTGTTCCTTTAAGGATGAAAACATTGTGCATGGTAGCAGGCTCAATGATCAAGCTAGATCTGGGGAACCAGATGAAGTAGGTATTTTCTTCATATATCTTTGATAAGAGATATGAAAGTAATTTTGTTGTTGCCAAGTTCATATATATGTACATTTGTTTTAGATATGCAGCCATGCATAGTTTAAAAATGGAGATATGTTCAAAGAAATGTGTCAATAGAGGATTTCATCATTGTGTGAACATCATAGAGTGCGCTTACACGAAACAAGATAATATAGCCTACTACACACTTAGGCTGTATGGTATAACTTACTGCTCCTAGGTTACAGACCTTGACAGCTTGTTATTGTACTAAATTCTCAAGCAATTGTAGCACAATGGTAAATATTTTTATATCTAAACATATCTGAACATAGAAAACGTACAGTAAAAATACAATACTATAATCTTGTGGGATCACTGTCATATATGTGATCTATTGTTGACCAAAGCATCCTTACATAGTGCATGACTATAGCTTATTAATGTTTAAAATTAATATTTGGGAATTAAATGTATACTTCATACCATGAATCATAACAGTGTGCTTCTCTGAATGATATAAGCCTACTATCTTTGGGTTTAATTTGTTTTCATCCATGCTTGCTCAAAAGAAAAATCAGCATTACTTATTTCTCTGCTTTATTGAAACTGTAATTTGAGATGGAATGTCATTTTATCTCATTGATTATTATTTTTATAACTATTCTGAATACTTTTTAAAAACCCCAATATGCATGTGCATGTGTGTATATACATTTATATGTAATTCATAAATATCATCTATCTTGACATGTTTAACATTTTTCTGCTAAAATATTCTAAAACCTAATCATGAATTTGAGTTTGAAGGTTAGCATGAAGATTTTTGTTGATGTGAAACTTTTTTTTCTTTTTTTAGCCAAACATTTGTTTGACAACAAGAAAGTTCACTTTGAAAACCAGAAAAATGAAGTGCCTAAAATTTCAATACAGCACCGCTGTATTGAACATAGCATGCTGTGGCAATATAATGCATTTAAGATTAGGATTACAGAGTTGAATTTCACTTCATATTCAAATCACAATCCAACTAGAGTGATAATTACATAACCCAGTATCCACTTCATATTCAAATCACAGTCTAACTAGAGTGATAATTACACAGCCCAGCATCTAGAATTAAAGAGAAGACTTACTCAAAGTCAACCAGTATAATGTATATATACAAGTAAATGTATGCATGAGTGTGTGCATGTGTTTGTATTTTAACCCATCAGAAACTGGATATCATATTTTTCATAATTTTTAGAGAGTATGCATCTTAATAAGTAAAAACAACTACAGCATTTACTAACAAATGATAGCATTAATAATAAACTCTCTACGAAGATTACCAGGAAACATAAGAGCAATTAGAAATAAATATAAGATGGCGCACAGAAAGAATATACACATTGTGGTCAAATAGATCTGAATTAGATATCTGATTTTAATACATAAAAATGTGGGGTCATGTAGCATTGACTTAACCTCCTTGAGCCTCATTTTTTTCATTTAAAAATATGGATTATAACATTCTCTCAAGATTGTTAGCAGAACATATATCATAAGTAATAGATGATAGATAAAAACATAGTTCATATTTATAACCCTTAGCTAGAATTTAGAATATCATATGAATTTAATACATAGTTGCTACAGTTATTACTAAGTCTATTACTTTTAAGTCTTTGTTATTTGAAAGTGTCATTAACTAGCATCTATTGAGCAACATTTATTTATTTATTTATTTATTTATTTATTTATTGATATGGAGTCTTGCGATCTCTGCTCACTGCAACCTCTACCTCCGGTTTCAAGCAATTCTCTTGCCTCAGCCACCCTAGTAGCTGGGACTACAGGCACTCACCACCACGCCCGGCTAATTTTTGTGTTTTAGTGGAGATGGGGTTTCATCATGTTGAACTCCTGACCTCAGTTGATCCACCCACTTTGGCTTCCCAAAGTGCTGGGATTACAGGGATGAGCCACCGTGCCCAGCCTTGAGCAACGTTAATTAAACATCTACTATATTCGTCAGAAATTCAGCTTATTACTACAGGAATAAAGTCAATAGGTTATGGTGCTCAAATTTCTCATGTTCTTAGTTCAGTTCCTCTACAATATTTGACTAAGTATATATTCTAATAATTAAATATTCTAATAGAGACAGTATCTGTAGCACGCATACCTCTAATTTTAAATAATTGTGATGCAAGTAAGAATTTATAAATATATTATTTCATATATCAGTGAATATTCAGAAGATACTGGGTTATGATTATAAATTTCTGTCTTTCATTTTGCAAAGAAAATGAGTAATGAAACACTGGTGAATGTGTTGTGACCTAGAAATGCCTCTTGCAAGTTGTTATTTGAATAATTCAATATCATTAACAGTTTAAAGTTTCATTGGCTCTTTCTACTGGATAGTTGAGCTTTTCTGATTAATGGGAAAATACTCCATGTTGCCAAATATAACTCAGCCAATTATAACATTTCAATTAAAAAAGTGAGTTTTATTTCAATTTTCTTTCAAGTTAATCCTGATTTAAGATTTTATTTTTTTTCTATAATTAGTTTAAGTAGGTGTTTTTGGAACACACATTTAGTTATCATAATGAATAACTAAACTTTAATAGAAGAAATTGCACAGTTTTGTTCTGGAATGACAGTTTTTAATGTCAAATTAATGATTTATATATGCATTGTGTATGCATACTTTAATAATGGTATAAATTGAAAATTTTTAATTTTTATGTATGAATTCTATATTCTAAACTTTGCATGAATTTGCATTGACATTTAAATCTAAAGTTTATCATATGGAATGCTCAACAATGTAAAAATAATACATTTATTTTTAGTTTTTTATGAAAACTTTATCCTTAGGATAAATAGATAATCAAAATAGTAAGAAGTGTAATTTTTGCTTTTATGCATTTCCACTAAAAATAAGGCAGTTAACATCTATCTAGTACTTATCATAGACATGGTTACTTGTGTGTTAATTTTATTATTTTCTTAATCTCAAAAGTGATACATGGATACTCAAGTAAAGTTACATGAATGCAGGTAAGCAATTTTTTAATGATCATCAGAAAACCAACTTTAATGTGAATAAAATAAAAAGCAGTGATAAATAGGACAAAAGAGGGGGGAAGACGAAATCCTGAATGACTATTACAAAAGACTCCCGACACATGACATTAAAATGGGATCCACTGATGAGTTCAACAGATTTCAGGGATTCACTACTATCCTCAAATCTGTTGCTAACCTTAGGGAACTTTTTTGTTTGTTTGTTTTGTTTTTTTTGTCAGGGGGTGTCTTTTTCTTCTTCTGATAATTGGGTGGAAAGATTTACTGCTGAAACTGAAATAGTAGAGACAGAGCAAGAAAAACACACCAGGATTTCATATATACAGGGAGAAAATCTGAAGAAAAAAGGCATACAAATATTTCTCTACTATCTGGATAAAAAAACATGCTTTGTGAAGGAAATGTAACAAATTAACAGATGAGGAACAGTAGCAAAATATTCCAAGAAGTATTGACACAAATATAGTTGAGTTACTCACAACATTCAGGCTACAGAAAAGTAAATAAAGCTGTCAACTTGTAACTAGAGGGAATCAAACTCCATGAAATATGCAATGATAGTAAAAGAAAATTAATTCAATAATAGATTATTTGTTGAAAGTGGATTATGTTAAGCATAATACAAATTCTTTAAATATATTATAAATGTGAAAATTTAAAATTATCTAGCACATAGAAGAAATACAATGAATCCATCCAAGAAGGAATAAAAGAAGACAATCATGCTCTTCAACATTGCAGTTACAGTGTTAGATCACTGAGGCAGAAAACTATCAAAGAGATTTGGAACCTGAACTCAGCACTTGACCAAATGTACTTAACATACATATATAGTACTCTCCACCTAAAAACAACAGAATGTATATTCTTCTCATGTTCACATGGTACATACTCTGAAATCAACCACACAATTGGCCATGAAACAATTCTCAGCAAATTCAAAAAAAAAAAATACCAACCACCCCACTCAGATCACAGCACAATAAAAATAGAAGTAATACTAAAAACATCAAAACCATACAATTACACGAAATTAAACAACCTGCTCCTTAATGACTTTGGGGTAAACAATGAAATTAAGATAGAAAACAAGAAATTCTTTGAAACTAATGAGAACAAAAATACAGCTTACCAGGATACAGCTAAAGCAGTGTTAAGAGAAAAGTTTTTAGCACTAAAAGCTCACATCAAAAAGTTAGAAACATCAAATTAACAGCCTAACATGGCACCTAGTAGAACTAGGGAAACAAAAGCAAACCCACCCCAAAGCTATGAGAAGACAAGGAATAACAAAGCATCAGAGCTCAATTGAATGAAACTGAGATCTAAAAAACAACCAAAAGTAAAAAAATCCAGGCAGTTTTTTAAAAGTATAAATAAGATTGATAGACCACTAGAATAATAAAGAGAGAAGATCCAAAAAACAAAATCAGAAATGTCAAAGATGACTTCATAGAAATACAAAACCCCTCAAAGACTACTGTGAACACCTCTATACATATAATCTAGAAAACCTAGAAGAAATGCATAAGTTTCTGGAAATATACAACCTCCTAAGACTGAAACGGAGACATTGAATCCCTGAAAAGGGATTGAATGAGTTATAAAATGGATCCAGTAGCAAAAAGCACACTAACAAGAAAAGGCCCAGGAACACACAGATTCACAACTGAATTTCACCAGATTTAAAAGAAGAGCAGGTGCCGTTCCTACAGAAAGTATTCCAAAAGCTTGAGGATGAAGGACTCTTACCTAACTCATTCTATGAGGCCAGCATCATTCTGATACCAACACCTGGCAGAGGCACAACAACAAAAAAAGAAAACTTTAGGCAAATATCCTTGATAAACATAGATTCAATAATCCTCAACACAATACTAGCAAACTAAATCCAGGAACACAACAAAAAGCCAATCCACCATGATCAAGTAGGCTTTATCCCTGGGATGCAAGGGTAGTTCAACACATACAAATCAATAAATGTTATTCATTGCATAAAAACAACTAAAACAAAACCCACATGATCATCTCAATAGATGCAGAAAATGCTTTTGAAAAAATTCAACATCCTTTTGTGTTAAAAAACCCATAACAAACTGGCACTGAAGGAACATACCTGAAAATAATAAGAACCATATATGACAAACTCACAGCCAACAGCATACTGAATGGGCAAAAGCTGGAAGCAGCTCTCTTAAAGACCAGAACAAGACAAGGAAGCCCACTCTCACCTCTCCTATACAAAAAAATACTGGAAGTCCTAACCAGAGCAGTCAGGCAAGGGAAAGAAAGAAAAGGCATCCAAATAGGAAGAGAGGAAGTCAAATGATCCCTGTTTGCAGATGATATGATTCTATACTTAGAAAAACCCATAGTCTCTGCTCAAAAGTTTCTAGATCTCATAAACTTTAGAAAAGTTTCAGTATACAAAATCAATGTATAAAATTTCTATACACCAACATTTCTATACATCAACATTGGTGCCTTTCTATACATCAACAATGTCTGGCCTGAAAGACAAATCAAGAATGCAATCCCATTTACATTAACCACAAAGAGAATAAAACATCTGGGAATACAGCTAACTAGGGAGGTGAAAGATCTCTACAATGAGAATTACAAAACTGCTGAAAGAAATTATTGATAACAAACAAGTGGAAAAACATTCCATGTTCATTAATAGGAAGTATTGAAATTGTTAAAATGCCATATTTTCCAAAGTAATTTACAGATTCAGTGCTATTACTGTCAAGCTACCAATGTCATTCTTACCAGAATTAGAAAAATCTATTTCAAAATTCATATGGAACCACAAAAGAGCCTGAATAGCCAAGGCAATAGTAAGCAAAAAACACAAAGCTGAAGGCATTATGTTACCTGAATTCAAACTATATTACAGGACTAGGGTAACCAAAACAGCATGGTACTGGTACAAACACAGACACATAGACCAAAGGGACATAATAGAGAGCCCAGAAATAATGCCACACAAGTACAACAAATACAACCATTTCATCTTCAACAGAGGAAAAAAAAAAAAAACCAACAATGAGGAAAGGACTCCACATTCAATAAATGATGCTGGATAACTGGCTATTAATATGCAGAAAATTGAAACTGGGCACCTACCTTAAAGCACATACAAAAATCAACTCAAGATGTATTAAAGACTTAAATATAAAACCTAAAACTATAATAACCCTGAAAAATAACAGGAAATATCATTCTGGTCCTACAGGCCATCACAAACATTTTATGACAAAGATATCAAAAGCAATTGCAACAAAAGCAGTAATTGACAAATATGACCTAATTAAACTAAAGAGCTTCTGCACAGCAGAACAACAACAACAAACCTCAAAGAGATAACCTACAGAAATGGAGAAAATTATTTGCAAACTATGCATCTGACAAAAGTCTAATATCCAGAATCTATAAGGTACCTAAACAAAATAACAAGCAGAAATGAAACAACTCCGTTAAAAAGTGGACAAAGACATGAACAGACGTTTTTCAAAAGAAGACATACCTATGCCCAACAAGTATGTGGTATGTGGAAAAATGCTGGACATCACTAATCATTAGAGAAATGCACATCAAAACTACAATGTGATACCTTTCACACCAGTCAGAATGGCTATTACTAAAACAATCAAAAATAGCATGTGCTTGTGAAGTTGCAGAGAAGAAGGAATGCTTTTACACTGCTGGTTGGAATGTAAATTCATTCAGCCATTGTGGAGAACACTGGCAATTTCTCAGAGAACTTAAAACAGAGCTACCATTCAACCCTGCAATCCCATTATTGGGTATTGTTCTAACAATGAGGTTATTAGAACATAATAATTATAATTCTACAAAAAGACACATGTTCATGTATGTTCATCACAGCACTACTGACAATAGCAAAGACATGGAATCATCCGAAATGCTCATCAATGGTAGACTGGATAAAGAAAATTTAGTCCATATTCACCATGGAGTTCTTTGCAGCCATAAATCAGAATGAAATAATCTCCTTTGCAGTAACATAGATGGAGCTGGAGGCCATTATTCTAAGTGAACTAATTCAGGAATAGAAAACCACATACCACATGTTCTCACTTTTAAGTGGGAGCTAAACATTGGGTACACATGGATACAAAGAAGGGAACAACAGACACCAAGGCTTACTTGAGGGTGGAGTCTAGGAGGAGGGTCAGGATGGAAAACCTACCTCTTAGGTATTATGCTATTCACCAGGGTGACGAAATAATCTGCACAGCAAACCCTTGTGACATGCAATTTACCTATATAACACCCCTGCCCATGTACTCCTGAACTTAAAAGTGAAAAAACGAATTCATTGCTAATGCTTTAAAACTGGAAACACTTTAAATTCAACAAAGATTTAATTAAATAAGAGTTAACTAGTAAATAATAAAAAAAAGATTGAGATAAAAGAGACATTGGTGAGTTTATAAAAATAAATTGAGAGACAAAACAGTATCATTACAGGAAATCAAATAAATGAGGAAAAAGATGGAACGCTTACATATGTGACAGGGTTAATAGAAAAATAATTACAGTAAATTTGAAGAAAAACTGAAATAGAAAATTTCCTAAGGTGTAATGCATGAAAGCTTTCGGAATGACAGGAACTATAGGTGAAGCTCCAAATAACATCCAACATTTGTATAAATATTAATAAATCAAACAAACAAAAGTTGACATAGAACTTTCAACAATAAGAGTTGTTCTGTAGAATTCAAGAAGTCTTTAATAAGTAAGTAAAGAAAAGAAGAGTTCATGTGTTTTGGTGGTTGGTAAAGGCAGAAATAAGCATGGCTTCAGTTTTCTTCATAGGAGCTTTCAAAGTACCAAGACAACAGAAAAATGTTTACAAAATTCTCAGGAGAAAAAAAAAGAGCATGAACCAACAATATTATTCTTAGCTAATGCTTAAATAATAAATTAATAAGCAAACATTCTCAATTGCTGAATAACTCAAACATGGAGAGACTTCTGAGTGATAAGTTTTAGCCAATTAAGAGAGGAATTCAAATTTGAAATTCCCTGAGTTCCCCTCCCAAAAATTGTTCATCACCATATCACTTATCAATTGTTTGTAACAAATTACTCCACCTCTTAACGCCTAAAAAATATCACACATTCATGTTTACACACTTTCTGTGCATTAAGAAAATTGGTGTATCTTAGCTGGGTCCTCTGCTTTAAAGTTCTCTCAGGCTGTCATCAATGTACTGGCTGAGTATCTATAATCCAAAAATCCAAAATGTGAAATGTTCCAAAATCTGAAACTTTTTGAGTGTCAATATAATGCCACAAGTGGAGACTTCCACACATACGTACTTAGCAGAAACTGTGTTTTATGCACGAAATTATTTAAAACACTGTATAACATTACCTTCAGAGTATATGTATAAGGTTGATATATTTTGGCTCTATGTTCCCACATCCTATCACTTTGGGTGTATTCTGTCTGTTTGGAAATAGTCACTAGATCCAAACCAGCCCTAAAGAAAGGATGTTATTTAAGAAAGAGGATATCACAAATAGTGGATCATTAGGAGGTGTTTTACAAATGGCGTTCCATAATCGATTGCAGATTCATCATTACATTGAGAACTACTAGAAATGTTAGATAAAATAAAAAAAACGAAATCTTTTTGAGGGCATTGGAGAATTTTCAATGCATCAAAGAATTATAGGATTGATATTCCAATGAGAAGGGACACACAGATAATTGAGTTTAATATTCAACAACATTTTTACACTCAAATCATTTCCCTTTTCAAAGGGGAAAGATGCAAAAATAATTAAAAAATCTAATCAGAGATTTTCCACAAACTGTCAGAGTTGAGAAAAACTATTAACATCCAAGTACCATCTAAGAGGAGAGACTTTGTTATACACACCAGGTTTTTAGTTTGCAACTCACAGAACTACATCCTAGGAGTAAGAGAAAGCCAAAAATAGAATGGCCCAGTGTTATAAAATTCTAGTATCTAATATAAATGAAATAAAACTTTTGAAGTAAAGGCAAAAGCAAACTTGGAAGATGGAAGTATAATTGGAAAAACGGTAAAAGCATTTTGATTACAGCACAGGTAACTTTTTCTAGTCAAAATTAAACTGCTATGCAGAAGACCTAAATTTGCTTCAAAAATTATATTTTGAGATATAGGCCAAATTAATCACCTTAGAAATATACATACAAAAATAGAATTTGGGTGAGTTGCTTCACATAAAAATAATTTTCTGTATTCTAGTAAAAATTCAATCAAATTCTCATAAATCAAGAAATGTACATCACCATTGCAGTTCATTATGTTAGAAGTTCACTTACACAAAATTTCAGAATAAATGTCTACCTGAATAGTTCGCCTCCATTAAGTCCTAACCAGTTTGAATTTTGTTTTGTATATTTATGCAGTTGTGCTTGAGTATTTATACTGGAAATGCTATAGTGTTTATATTATGCACATAAACAAGATGGAGATATATAACAAAATCAAGACTTACGTTCACCAAAATCTTTGTAAAATACATTAGACATATTCAAAAAAAGAAACAATATTCAGTGTCCCACTAAACACTTTGTACAATTCATAACTGTCTGAAAATTACAAAATTAAAACTATAATCATGCCATTCAGGGCCACCCAATGTTCATTTTCTCACCTACAGGGATGGTAGAGAAAAGGAGTAAGTTCTGTTCAAATGAAACCTAGTCTTATAATTTTGTCATTAAAGCTAATGCTACATAATATCTCACAAATCTTTCTAAATCATCAATTTCCATTTCTTCCACTTATAAGTCATATATATAAAATTAGCACCCATGAGGAACAACCACGTGCCAAACATCTATCCGTTTTTCCATAAGTGTAGTCTTTTTCCAATTCCCTCCACCAGGATTTTCTGGAATTTCACAAATATGCTTATCTATTTCACATGATAGCTTTACTGCTCACATCAACTAAGCAGCACTATACTTACTCCACACTAAAGCTTTTTCCACTTTCTACTGACCACTGCTTGCTGTGTTATAAATTCTCAGGCCTCCAACATTTACCTCATCATGAAGCACATTTTCCATCCCTTGATTCCTTAAAACTCAGCCATCACTAGATTGTAACTTAAAAACAGATGAAAAAACAGTAAAAGAAAAAGCAAACAAATATTTAGAGATAAATAATAGCATGTCATCATAATGAAGTAAGAACTAGTTATAGTTGGAGCCCATTGACTCGTATCAGAATCACTTGCTGAACTTCATATTGTAAAGAAACCTGACCCAAGCCCGCCAACCCCTTGTCCTTGGGAATAGAAGAAAATCCATTTCCTCTCAGCCAAAGACGTGCTTTTTCACTCTTTGATGCCTGAAGTATTGGAGGATGAAATGCCTATTTTCTCAGAAAAAATCCAAATCCACTCTCCTCTGCCTCTGCCACCTTGGACTGTGTCTCTCATCTGTGCCTCAGACGTGACCATCCCCTAAACTGCAGGATAACTTTAAAAGCTGGTTTATTCATGCTTACACAGCAATTTTTGGGGGGAAAACAGAAAACTAATTCCATATGTTTCTTAGGCTCTTTTACAGTGTTCCTTTAGTGTCATGGGGAGAAAAACTCAGGCTCGCATTCCCTTTTAATATGGTGTGGATTTCTAACTTCTTGTGAGCAAGGGCTTCTACAACACCACAAACCCTTCCCTGGAAAGATGATGTTCAGGAATGCATTAGTCTGAGCTTTCCATTTAGAGAAATTGGCAAAAATAAAAACAAGCACATCTTTTGTCTAATTTTCAAATGAAGTAGTTTTGATAATATATAATAAAATAACTCTTTTGATTATGTCTTTCATTTTTTGACCTACAAGAAATCTCCTGGGTTCTTAATGTGTGATGAAGACTGAATAAATTAGGGGAGTTCCTTGACAAAAACCTGAGACATGACTGCTCAGGTATATATTGTTATTTTTTTCTATGAAAATAAAATTAGTATCAAATAACTTTAATCTAAGGGAGACTAAAGAAGGTAGACCTGGTATATTGGTAAACGTGTAGCCCCAGGTAATACTGAAAGTAACAAAACGCTTGATTTGGGCACCAAAGGGAAAGATTCAATGACTCTTTTAAGTATAGGACTGAGATCTTGAACAAATTTATATCCACAATCATTGGGTTCTTTGCTAAAAGAGTACAATTATCACCGGAAAATATCCAAGGTATGATGACTCCTTCATCTATTCGGCTATGTGATTTAAGAGGATATTGAACATGTTTGGGATCAATAGAATTTTTGTGGGTTTAGGCAGAGACATGATCAGGCTCTTTCTGTTCTTGTCTTTCCCCACTAATTGTTTACATCTGAGGTTTCCACTGATATGCGAACTGGTTGGTATAATAGTGAAAGCCAGGATTTTATTCCTGTAACTGTTCTCAATTTCTCTCAATTTCTGTCTTCGGCTTTGGAAAGTCCTTATAAGGACTAATAGTTGAGTCAAAGGCTTATAATTACTTATGTGGAATTTTTCATGGTTCTGATGGGTTTTATTTCAGTAAATGATTGAGATTCTGGGTTTTCTGGCCACATAGGAGCGTATGCAAACAGATGAAAATGAAGGGTAGAAGGAGAGGTAAATAAATGAACATAAGATGGGAAAACAAAAATTGTGAGAGAAAGGTTATTGGGTTAAGTTTTCCAAATTTTTTATTTGTTTTGGTTAAAATGTATTTTAAGAAAACAAATGTAAAGTACAAATTTTCTTTGGAACCTTCTTCATACCAAGGCAAATAGAAGGACAATGGGATATTTTGCTTCCTTTTGGTCGTCAAATGCCTTTCAAATGGCAAAAGAAAAGATTATGTCAAAAAAAAAATCCCAAAGATATCACCAGGAGCTTAAATTACCTGGAAAAATTATGACATATAGAAAGATGCACAGAGAAATGTGGTTTATAATGTAATTATGCATCATGAGCACAAGTGTAACCGACAGAACATGCATACTCAGACTGAATCAAACCTCTGAAAGTTTGGTAATACTTGGCTCAAAGCTCTGTTTCTGCTTATCATGTTTGGAGCTCGTAAACTAAGGTCTGCTTGTCTTAAATCCCAAACACAGCCATCTGTGAGTCCCAGGAGAAGGAAAGTCTGCAGGACAGACCTCTCCCAGAACCACACTCCCAGTGACAAAACAAGAATAAACTAAGGAATGTTCTTGAAAGTTTTTGATATGGAATTCAAAGCAAAATGTGTCCTGCAGTGATGCTGATCTGAGAAGACCACCTGAACACACTGGCCCAAGGATTGTGTTAAAGAGGAATTTCTCGTTTCCTCTACCAATCCTACGTCCTATAAACTTGTTCTTAGAGAATTATGACAAAGAAGATAGACAAGCACAAAAAGTAGGATTTTTAGTAATGAGGCAGGTTTCCACCAAGAACAAAATTTTTTCTCAGCATGAAAGTCATATCAGCTCTGACATTTCAATAATACTCATATTCATTTGAATAGTCTTAATATGCTGTATGGCTGTACATGACTAACTTCTCACATATGACCTATACATCCGTGATTTATGTAAGCAAATGCTTAAAAAAAGGTACCAGAAAGGTACACAATCAAATGATAAAGATAGATACAGCTAGTGTGATGACTGACAACAAAGATGGTGATCATAGAAAATTGTCTTCATTTTTATACTCTGAAATTTGTATTTTAGTAATATTTATATTTTGATTTTGTAATTAAATGTAAATATATATTTAAATTTACTTTTTCTGGGCTACTATTTCTTTGTACTGTCCTATAGAAGTTATAATTAAACCATGTAGTGAGTAAATTTTTAATTAAAAAATTAATCCTTCACATAAATGATCTTTTCTGAACTATCATTAATATTCAAACTTAATTTTTTAAACTCTATTAAGCCAAATTTTTAAAAAAGCATGTGCAAAATCCAAAAGCAACACAAATGCTAAAGAGTGATAATTAAAATAGATTTAGTATAAATGTATTTAAATAACAAATATTAAAACCAAGGTTTCAGTCTCATGTGGGCTGAATGTGGTTTCTCTTAGTAAATAAATCAAAATGTTTATAGCTCAATTTCCTAATATCTTTCATGGCTCACAGATGTTTCATAGAAACTTTAGTTTGTTTCCTGATGTGTTAAGTTGGTGATATTACGTTTCTTTAAATTAATATGTATGTATAATATGTGTGTATTTTTATTCTCATATATATTTTAACACATGAGAGTTTAGGTGTGCATTGGTTTGCTATGGCTGTCATAACAAAGTACTTACTGGCTGTATTAGTCCATTTTCATGCTGCTGATAAAGACATGCAGGACTGGGTAATTTATAAAGAAAAAGAAGTTTGATGGACACAGAGTTCCACATGGCTGAGGAGGCCTCACAATCATGGTGGAAAGCTAAAGTCACATCTTACATGGGGGCAGGCAAGTGAGAAATGAGATCTAAGTGAAAGGGATTTCTCCTTATAAAACCATCAGATCTCGTGAGACTTCTTCACTACCACAAGAACAGTATGGGGGAAACCACTCCCATGATTCAATTATCTCTCACCAGGTCCCTCCTACAACACGTGAGAATTATGGGGGCTACAATTCAAGATGAGATTTAGGTGAGGATAAAGCCAAAACATATCAGTGACTTAAACAATAGAATTTGATTTTCTAATAATTCTGGAGGAGAAATCCAAAATCAAGGTGTCACAGGTTTGTTTTTTCTGACATCTCTTTCTTTGGCTTACAGATGGCCACCTTCACTGTGTGTCCTTAACTGGTGTTTCTCTGTCTATATGCATCCCTGTTATCTCTCTTGTATGTCCTAATCTCCTCTTCTTACAAGGACATCAGTTTTATTGTATTAGGGCCTGTTTTGACAGCCTCATTTATAACTTAACTCATTAATGGCCCTGTTTCCAAATATAATAATTCTGAGGTATGGGTGGCTAAGGCTTTAATGTATTAATTTTGAAGTAACCCAAATTCACATTGGTATGTTTTAAAACTATATTTACTGGGCATGATGGCCTATAATCCTAGCATTTTGGGAGGCTAAGATGGGAGGATTGCTTGAGTCAAGGAGTTTGAGATCAGCCTGGACAACTTAGTAAGACCCCATCTCTACAAAAAATGAAAATTAAAAATTATCTGGGAATGTGGCATACTTTCGTATCCTAGATACCTGGGAGGCTGAGATGGGAGGATCACTTGAGCCTGGAAATTTGAGGTTGCAGTAAGCCATAATCATGCTACTGCACTCAGCCTGGGCAATAGAGTGAGATCTGGTCTCCAAAAAAAAAAAAAAATAGATAATTATGTAACTAAAATTAAATGAATTCACTGAACATAATTACATAAGAGAGGAAAGACATGAGAAAATAGTCTGTAATTCCAACACTTTAAAATAGATATAGACAAATACGGCATATTTAATGACATAAAATAATGTATTATGTGGTTATTTAAATAGTGCGCTATAGTTAATTTTAGGTAATGTACAAGGTTTCACTACTATCTACACGTGTGTGTGTGTGTGTATATATATATCTTTATACAATATGTTTATATATAATTATCAGTCCATATTTCATATAATTCTTCTAGCTTGAAATGGATTTATAATTGGCTAATCTTTTTTTTATAGTGTAAGAATAATTCATACTGTTAGAATAATTAATTGGGAGACTATTAGACTGACTTGGCTCTAGGTTTTAACTTAATCAAATCAAGACCCATTTCACAATGAATAGTCATAGCCCAGGAAATCAAAACTTAAGTGTAACTAATCAGAAACTACCAACTGCCCTTTAACTAAGGATTTTCCCAATCAGAAACTGCCAAATAATTCTAACAAGGGACTTTCCACTGTAATCAATCAAATATTTCCTTTGAACACCTTGTTCCATGAACACCTTATAAAAGTTTTTCCTTCACATTCCCTCATGGAGGCCTGGACCACTGTGCTGCCTAAATTATCAATAAACATTTGTTCATTTATAAACTCGTTAATGTTTTAATGCACCCATTTTATTTTAACAGCTTTTATATCAGCATTGGAGGCATAGGTATTTTATCATATTGAGGTACTATAGCTCTTGAAAGTAGCAAGGAAGTAAGAATGACACAGTTCAGATCAAAAATTAAAGAGATATGGATACTTTTGTGGGGAATCCAAAGGAAACTAAAGAAGAGCATAAAACAATCACAAATGTTGCAGTGTAAACTATCATGAAGAACTAAATATTCATTGAGTCTAGAAAACAACATCATCAGTTCCATCATTGCATACAGAATTCAATGGTGCCATTCAGTTGGACTTTCTTTGCTGTTCTTGCAGCAACAGCTCCAAATTGTACTGCCCTATAAGCCTGCATTACCTAACCTCTTTTTTTCCTTCTTTCTTTTTTATTTTTTTAAGAAAGAGCCTCACTTTGTGGCCCAGGCTGGAGTGCAGCAGCCTGACCTCAGAACACGCCTGTAAGCCCAGCTGGGATCGAACCTGAGATCTCATGTAACTGGGGTTACAGGTGTATGCCACCATATCTGGCTAATTTTTGTAATTTTAGTAGAGACAGGATTTCACCACGCTGGCCAGGCTGGTCTTGAACTCCTGACCTCAAGTGATCTGCCTGCCTTGGCCTCCCATCTTTCCTTCTTTCTAATAATGTCTCTTTTCTCTGGTTTTCTCTGCAGTATTTTCTAAACCTTTGCCATGTGTCATGTACAGTTTCACACTGGTGTTTCTATCTTCTTTTCATAAAGATTTCAGCTTTGACTTACACTATGTGGGTCTCAAATTCAGTCTTCCTTAGAGACAGGATCTAAAGAGATCGGCCATACAATTTCCCCGATATAGATAGTTTTCAACCTAGTTCACCTCAAAACCACAAGACAGCTAAAAAGTGGCTACAGTGGAATAGTTATCTCCTTTATTTCTTTAAATATGCTGTTTCTAAGTTTATGGGTAAAGTGGCATAAAGCATATTGCCCATTATCTGACATATTAAGAAGTATTTCAAACATATAAATAATCTGAAATTTGAAATTGACAACAAATGATCAATTTCCCAAGAAATTTATATTTTTTAAATTATTTTGGCAGCATTGCACTGTTTTCACTTTTGTAGCTTTATCTATCATGCAAATTTTCAATAGATTTTGTAAAAAAAAAAAGTAGAGGAAAGAGCTGATAAGGGAACTGGGAATTCATATTATAATTTATCAGAATGCTTCACTACAGATCTCTCACTCCGTTTAACTTTTGTAGTCCCATTGCTTAAGAGTGAACTTGATATTAATATGATTTTATTGTCAATATTCAAATGCTTTTGACCTATCAAAAAATCAATATCATGTAGTCTATGATTCAAACTAATATTACATAGTTTTTAGTGCTTGAGGGTTATTTTCCTCTCTAGTTTCAGTGGAAACTATTAGAGGTTCTATCTTTATTTACATTTTTCAAAGTCCTTCATGAAAGGTCATAAGATGAATAAAAATTTTAATCTCTCAATTACAAAGCAAAATATAGCAGTATCATATTTGTCACTATATAATTAAATATGATTTATATTCCAATAAACCATAATTATTTTGATATAAATTTTTGTTACTTTAGAAAATGTGATTTTTCATAACTAATTTCTTGCAAGTAGGAAAAGAACAAGCTAGTATGTTTTTATTTGATTTTGAATTCTAGCATACATATTGTCACTTAAGAGTCAGTATGGAAAAGTAACATTTCCCATAAGAATGTCCTAATGTACCTATTACCAATTGTTAATGTCTTGGGAAAAAGTCTAATGGGTTATTTTTCCTTTCTGAACCACTTGAAAACATAATTGAATAATCATACTACATATATATATACTGCATATATATCTGTAAGAAACATACAATTTCCCCAAATAGTCACATTTAAACATGTAGCTACACTTCCAATATTTCCAGTAACCGGCAGAACTACATGGAAGAGATAACTTATCTAAATTTGCATTAATAGCATTATGAGAGAGGCTGAATAATTAACCTCGCCAAATGTTCATGTCCTCATCCCCAGAACCTATGACTATGTTACTTGAAGTAGCAAAATAAATTTTGCAGATGTGGTTAAGATTACAACCTTGAAATGGGAAGATTATCCTGTATTACCTGGGTGGGCCAAAGTAATGACAAGGGTCCTTTTAAGGGGGAGGCCAGAGGGTTAGAGTCAAGGACAGAAATGTGATGACAGAAGCAAGTGTCAGAGTGATAGAATTCTTGGAAACATCCATGAACCAAGGCTGGAGAAACCCAAGAAATCAGATTATCCCTTAGAAAGTCCAGAAGAAACACAGCTATCTCCTTGATTCTAGCCCGCTAACACTAAAATTGGCATTTCTAACCTCCAAAACTATAAAAAAAATTATGTGTTTTAAGTCACGATGTTTGTTGTATGTTCTTACATCAACTGTAGGAAACTCATATAAATAGTATTTTATTTCTTGTATTCCTTCAAGCACCAGAAACATATTCTTCTCTAACACAAGTACAGATGCACCCACCCACACCACACACACACAGCACACACACATACACATACAGAGAGAGAGAGAGAGAGAGAGAGAGAGAGAGAGAAGACATGAAATTCCAAGTCATTGCTTATACATTCCTGTCATTCATTTTTAATGGCTATTCTCTGACTCTGTTAAATACTTCCTGTGTTAGTCTGTTCTCACGCTGCTAACGAAAACATACCTGAGACTGGGTAATTTATAAAGGAAAAAGATTTAATTGATTCACAGTTCCACATGGCTGGGGAGGTCTCACAACTGTGGTGGAAGGTGAATGAGGAGCAAAGTCATGTCTGACATGGTGGCAGGCAAGAGAATGAGAGCTAGCAGGTGAAATGCCAGACACTTATAAAACCATCAGATTTTCTGAAAACTCACACACTATCACGAGAACAGCATGGGGGAAACCACCTCCATGATTCAGTTAGCTTCACCTGGCCCTGCCCTTGACATGTGGGGGCTATTGCGATTCGAGGTGATATTTGGGTGGGGACACAGCCAAATCCATATCATTTGCCTCAAGAACATGTAGCCAAACTGCACTTGATGAACACATAACCAAACATAGATCAGGACTATATTCCCTCACATACAATTTATTTTATACATTTTCTACTACATTCCTGAAAGTACAAGCTTGGATTTTTGTTTTTCTTTGCCTTTGATACAAGTCATATGTACAGGTATATTGCAGAGTCAGAGTAAAACAAGCATTTTACTAAAATTTAGAATCTAAGATATATAATAACTTATTTATAATCATGATTTGAAATAATTGCATTTTCTGGAAAATATGGAGAGAAAACTTGCAACTAAGTGCTGGCTCAAAGCTTAAATTGGAAAGGTAATAAGGTTTTTGTTTCTGTTTTTGTGTAATAAGGTTCTAACTTTATAACTGAGGAAAGAAACAGTAAATTTTATATGTGGTTTGTTAACACTTTTTTAATCCAATGTTTTCTTCAGTTTAAATTATACCTTCAGTATTAGAAAAGAACACATTTATAATAAAGTATTTAGACCTAATTATTTTTTGTCTACAGGACTCCTAAATACCTCCTAAATTTTAAAAAAAAGGATTTGGTTGGTTTCTTTACATAGCTAAATATGAAGCAAAAGAGCCTTTCCTCCCACTTACCTCACCTCATTCTCTTTGCTCTGTATTATATTTCACTTTGCTTTATGTTATTTGTGTTTACCACTTCCTTATTATATGTTTCTCATATTGGAAAATAATTTCCTAATGGCAAGACTGGGGTTTGGGGGGTTTAATGGTGTATTTCGAACACCTATGATAGGTGGATATATATCCTTCATATATACATATATATATATATATATATGAAGGATACATACATACATACATACATACATACATAATACGACATCTGCAATCTGGAGACCCAAGAAAACTGGTAGTGTAATTGTAGCCTGAGTCACCAGGCCTGAAAACCAGAGAAGAGGCCAGTGGTGTAAATTCCAGTCCAAGGGCAGAAGGAGATGGTATGACAAATCTCAGCTCAACAGGCAGACAGGAAGCAAAAGGGGGAATTCCTCCTTCCTCCATGTTTTGTTCTGCTCAGGCCCTCAGTGGATTAGATGATGCATACTCATAATAGGAAGGGCAATGTATTTTACTGAGTCTATTGACTCAAATGCTAATCTCATCTGAAAACATCATAGACATGTCAAGAAGTAATGCTTAACCTGAGCACCTTTGGTCCAGTGAATTTGACACAGAATTAATCATCACAACTATCAAGATGGAAAAGCCTCTTTATCTGTGGGATATTGAAAAGATTACATGGAAGGGTCTTTCCTCAATAGTGGGAAATATTCAGCTCTAGAATAAACACTGCTCTGGTCCCACCTACTAACAAACCTTAGAAGTAAGACTTGAAAGGATCAGACTTTTCCATGTAACTTAATTAGGTCCTAGAACAAAGATCAAGAATAATTGTGGGAATAAAATTTAATCTGCATGCAACTACGTAAAATTTACATGTTCAAAATTTACAAGTTTCCAATCAAAAGTTTAAAAGTATGCAATGAAGCAGGAAAACGCAATCAATATAGAACTAATGTAGCTATTAAAATTAGTGTAAAGTAAATAAAAGAGTTATTGTAAAAATATTCCGTAGTTTCAGAGTTAAGTAGAGACATGGAAGGTTTAAAGAAAATTCATTTATAACTTCTAGAGATAAAAACTATAATGCCCGCAATGAGAAATATACTGAAAGAATTTAAAGCTGCAAATGAATAATTAATTGCAAATGAAAGGTTTAGTGAACTTGAAGATATAACAATGCAAAATATATAAAATGAAACACAGGAAAAGAAGGAAACAATTCAGTGCATATTGGGACAGCCTCAAACTTTCTCATGTATCTGTAGTATTAGTTTCCAAAGAAGAATGAAAAGGTAGAGGAAAAAAACAGAAAAGTAAAAAAAAAAGAAAAAAAAATGGCTGAAAATATTCCAAATTTGTTAAAATGTATAAAACCACAAACTCATGATGAGAAATAAAATCCAAGCATGAGAATTATTAAAAAGTAAATAAAAACTACTCTAAGGTACATTATCAATTTACTGAAAACCCGTGATAACATGCAAATCATAAAAACACCTAAAGACAAAAAGTTAGGTACACAGAAATGCATATAAAAATGACAGTATAATTTTTGGTAAAAACTGACAACCTTATTCTAAAGTCTATATGAAAATGCAAGGTACCTCAAAGAAACAAAGCAACTTAAAAAAAAATAACATATTTGGGAGATAAATACCATTGGATTTTAAGTGATCAATATAATTTTGTATTTAGCCATCAATATAGGAAAATAGATCGATGGAACAGAATAAAGAGTCCAGAAATAAGCCCACACATATATGGGCAATTTGTTTTTCAACAAGTGTGGAAAGGCAATCAGTGAATATTCATTGTCCTGGAACAATTGAACAACCACAAAGCCCAAAATATAAACTTCATACCTCAAACCATATCCAAAAATAAACTCTAAAGAATCCTATACCTGAAGTTAAAAGCCTAGAACTATGAAACTTCTGAAAAAAAAAAATAGGAGAAAATCTTTGTGACCTTGCGTTAAGCAAAAATTAATTAGCTGTAACACTAAAGCGCTATCCACAAACCAAAAGAATGAGTTGGAATTCATAAGAATTAAAGATTTCTACTTTTTGAAAGATACTTTTAAGAGACTGAATGCAGAACAAAGAATATGGGCAAATTACAAATTAATTACATTTAATTTTAGCTTATTGAAAACTTGCATCAGAATATATAAAAATCGGTCAAAACTCACTAACAAAGCAAACGGCCTAGTTTTTCATTTAAAAACTGGGCAAAATATTTGAACAGACACTTCACCAAGAATATAAGGCATAAGAACATAGAAAATGCTCATCATCATCCGTTAATATTGCTCAATATTTTAATGACCTGCAAATTAAAACCATAGTGCACACTTATTAGAATAATTAAAATTAAAAAGTTTGACCATACCAAGTATTGGGGATTATGTAGAGGAAATGAAACTCTCAAACGCTGTTGGTGGAAATATAAAAAAGATACAATTATTTTGGAAAATACTTCAGCAATTTTTTAAAATATTAATCGATATATAATTCATACAGCAACAAATAATTCATTCAATTCCTAAGTGTTCAATCTGTTCATAAGACTTCTACAAAAATGGTAACAAAAACTTTGTTTGTAATAAATAATCGAATGTCCCTGAACAGGTAACAGGTTTGTGGATGAACTCTATTGTGTATCTGTAATGCGGTCCTCAGCAGCAATACAAAGAAATTAATTATTGATACACATACCACATGAATGCATCTCCAAATAATTACATTGAATGGAAGAAGTGAGAAAAAAGTAGTTCATAAATTGCCATTACATTTACAAAATTTTCTAGAAAGCTCAAACTAATTTTTAGTGTTAGAAAGCAGATCAGTGGCTACCTGGGAAAGGCACACTAGTGGGAAGGAAGAATAAGGAACACAAATATTTTGAGGTGCTTGATAGATGCACTATGTTGGTTGTACTTGTGATTTCAAAACTGTACATATATATAAATTTATCAAATTGTACTCTTTTAATATGTGTAATATCAATTATACCACAATAAAGCTGTTTTTAAAAAGCTGAAGAAGTGAGGGTTGAATAATTTCCCCAACTTTCTCACTGGTCTTAAATAAAAGCAAGTCACAGAACAAATTTGCCATAGATTACAACTTCTATTATCAAGTAGGTGCAAAAAGAGTCACATACGTTGTTCTGTAAGCTTAATTTAGTTCCAACAGTCTATCTTTTTAGGTCTTCCAACCACACTTTACAGAGAAATTTTATTTAAAAACAATAAAAATAAACAGTATTATTTAGGCAGAATTCAGCCACTCTTATGGTCATCAACAGTCAACAAACTCATCTGAATTCATGCTTTGACAATGAAATACACAGAGATCATGCCGTGAGCTGGAGCCAAAGGGTTTTCTAGATTATTTTCTTCCGTATGCCACAGAAAAGAGTATCTTTAAAATAATTTATCCAAATCTTATCTTGATTAACACTGATACCAGTAACTACGAGCCCAACTCTTAATTCATCATGCTAGCAAGCCAATATTTTCAGCCATGGCAACTAATTATTAAATGCCATAATATTGAGCAAAATCTCTAATATTAAAGATAAAGGAAATTGGAGTACTTGCAGTAGCCACTAGTGGAGTACAGCCACCTTGATTTGAATATGTCTGGCCCTGGAGTATAAATTGCTGAGCATGGTAACTTGCTGCACACAGAGTAAAACAAACTACATTCACAAGCGTATCATGCTGTGTAAACACAGGTGTATTAAGATAAATAAAAAACATCTTAGCAAAAGGTTTATATTCCATTAGATAATACATACAATGAATGAACTAGCTTCTAGAAGATCACCTTACTACTAATCTTTCATTCACCAAATACATATTTTATATCAACTCTATTGCTCCATTCTACCAGCAGCTAAAGGCTGAGTAAAATTTAGTTGTCGATTAGATAAATAAAATGAAAATGATACTCTATAACGTTTCCTAAACTTTAATATCATAAAAATCACCTGGGACATTTGATAGCACATTTCTCAGCACTTTCCTACACAAATTTTCAGTCAGTTTGAAGAAAGTTCTGGAGAATCGAAGATTTTATCATTTTTAAGGTAATTTTTATTCTCGGGAGTTTGGCAAGTGCTGTAGATATGTTTTACAGCAAAAATTCTTCATCAATAAGAATACTGTAATAATCTTTTCTTGTGAGACTGAAACTCTCCGTTAGTATTTTAATTTATTGTCTATTTCCTCCATTTCTTACAACTATAGAAAATAAAGAAAGCAAAGAAATTTTCTTTAACTCTGTATTTTGTGTACCTGATTTGTATGCCACACGCTGCAATGACTCTCAAAGTTATAATTTACTTTAACTACAGGTCTCATTACAACAGCCCTCAATAAATTTTTCAAGAAAATCCTTCAAAGAAAATATGAAGAATTTACTGTCTTAGCCTCCATTGTGCCTTTCCTCTAGCCTGGAAATTTAGATAGATAATAACTACCTTTCCTGGGTTCCCTCCCAGGTAAAGTTTTGCATGGAAATTAGATATGTTTTGTGAGATATTGTATTAGTCTGTTTTCACGGCTTTAAGAACTGAGACTGCATAATTTATGAAGAAAAGAGGTTTAATCTACTCCACAGCCTTAGCTGGAAGCGTGACTGAGAGGCCCCAGGAAACTTACAATGGAGGCAAAAGGCAAAGGGGAAGCAAGGCATGTCTTACATGGTGGCAGGAGAGATGGGGTGGGCAGGAACTGACACACACTTTTAAACCATCAGATCTAGTGAGAACTCACTTACTATCACAAAAATAGCATAGGTGAAACCACCCCATGATCCAATCACCTCTCACCAGGTCCCTCCCTCAACATGTGAGGATTACAATTTGAGATGAGATTTGGGTGGGGACACAGAGCCAAACCGTATTTGATATCTAAGATAGAAGTTAAATGAAAGCTACCTGTCTGCTGTTTTTTACTGCTATCAAGTGAAATATGGAATGTGAATATTTGTATAAAATTGGGATGGCCAGATTTAGTAGTCCAGATTCACGAGTGTCAAGTGGCTGGGGTGATAGTAATGGCTGAAACAAGCAGCTTTCTCATCTAGGCATCTGAGCATTCATGACTTAGTAGATTAAATTGTTTGTCAGTTCTCATACAGAAGGTAAGGTTTGTAACTCTTCCACTTGAGTCTGGGTTTGTGGTTTCTTCAACTAATGCAGCAAAAGTGATTTTAAAAGTGTTCTGAGGGTACCCCTTAAGAGAACTGAGAATTTCTGTTTCATTCTTCTTGTAGCCTTAAGTCACAATATGAAGCCTACCCTCAGCCACAATGAGAGCCTGTGTGGCGAGATGGAAACAGATGTCTGGACTTTGTTCAGTGTTCCAAAACTGCAGAGTCAGACCAGCAGAAGCCTCAGAAATCTTGGAGAAGAGATGAGTCATACTTATTGTTGCCCTTTCTAAATTCCTGTTTCATGGAATTGCAAACTATAATAATAATATACTGTTATACAGCTATAAAGATTTGGGGTGATTTGTTACACAGTAGTTGAACAGAACAGAATTTAATCCTGAAATTGATGTGATATCTTGACAAAAATCTTGATATGGAACACTGGCTTTGGAACTGGGTAGCTGGCACAAGCAGGCAGGTCTTGAAGAAATTGTTACTCAAAGCTTGGAGATACCTTGAGGAGACTGAGTGAGAACTTGAAAGACACCAAAGAATATGTTCTTGGAGACTAGTGAAAAGGAACCTTACTTTTATATTGTAGAAAGTTTGGAAAATCTATTGCTTCTGGTTATATAGAAAATAGTACGCCTAATGAACTCATGGATTTGCATGGGTATATTTCTAAGCAGAATGTAGAAAGTGCCAATTGTCCTTTTAAAGCATTTTGTGATAATTTACAAGATAATTAAAGCAAATTTCAAAAGGATCTGTTTACTTTTCAAGGAGAATTTGTTGGAAATATTTCTAACTCAAGACTTCTTGAGATAAAAACTAAAACTATCTTATTCTTTATTCTCTCTGCATAGCAAAAGACTAGCAAAGTGAAAATGAACAGGAGTCCTCAGTGCAAGTATAAATTTTATGTCACTTCAAGACTTCAGTGTAAAAATCTCAAGGGTGTAAGAGGAAGTCAATCTGTTGAGAACTTAGAAAGATTTAAGACAATATCTCATAGAAGCTTTCAGCTAGAAAAAAAAAGTATTCTAAGGACTTTGAGGGCATCATTTATGAACCACATCTTTGGAGTATAAAAATAAAGCTAGATCCTCTCTTACGTCTTTCTTAGCAGAACATTCTTAAAATTAAAAAAAACTCAAGAAAAATATTACATACAAAATATTTTCAATTTATCAGATTAAAGATAAAGCCAAGAAAGTGATCACAAATTCTTAATCAGGACTTTACAGACAATTTCAGAGACAATAGTATTTCTAAATACCTTTAGAATATATCAGACAGGAACATATATTTAACAATAGGACTTCTAAGCTGTTGGGAACAGGCCCCCATAAACTGGCCCCCAAACTGGCCACAAACAAAATCTCTGCAGCACTGTGACATGCTTTTGATGGTCATGATGCCTACGCTGGAAGGTTGTCAGTTTACCGGAATGAGGGCAAGGAACACCCGGCCCACCCAGGGCAGAAAACCACTTAAAGGCATTCCTGAACCACAAACAATAGCATGAGCAATCTGTGCCTTAAGGACATGTTCCTGCTGCAGATAACTAGCCAGACCCATCCCTTTATTTCGGCCCATCCCTTTGTTTCCTGTAAGGAATACTTTCAGTTAATTTATAATCTATAGAAACAATGCTTATCACTGGCTTGCTGTCAATAAATATGTGAGTAAATCTCTGTTCAAGGCTCTCAGCTCTGAAGGCTGCAAGACCCCTGATTTCCCACACCACACTCTATATTTCTGTGTGTATGTGTCTTTAATACCTCTAGTGCCACTGGATTAGGGTCTCCACAACCGTGCTGGTCTCAGCACTAAGCACTTAAGGCTATTGTCCTACAGCAATCTAACAAAGAGCTCAAAGTAGAGAACTAACCATCTTAAAGATATTTGTAGATGTGGCACTTTCTAATAAAAGTATACCCAGTACATTTATCAAGAAATCTCCAATGATTTAGACAATTTTATAGTTATAGTCTTCTCTAGTTTAAAATAAGGAATAGAGATAGTATAATACAAAAAAAAGGAATTTGAATTTCTAAAATCCAGTGGACAAGAAACAAGCAGAGAAGGCTATTCAGTTGTAAGTATGGTCCATTTCTTACGAAAAAGGAAAAAAGACCCAGAAAGCAAAAGATGAGCACAGATGGCAAAACAGGAAAGGATAGATAATGATTCCCAAGGAAGGGAACTGGTACTAATCAACTAACTGACGACATGTGTCTGACTGGATTTCAGAACTTCTGTGGACCAGTGACTACCAGGTATACCCAGTTTCCCATGATGCTAGGTGGAAGTATCTACTGAAGTTATTCTGTGCTTTCTCACATAATATATTGGAAATGTGTGAAAGAGAGGGGCAAAAAACTCCTCCAGTTAGTAATCTGGATATTGAGAGGACCTGTAATTAAGGAGTGGCACCCAAGGAAGTTGATCTGCACTTAGACAATGATTTAGACAACGACATCCTAAAGCTTGAGACTGGGTTAAGGGCTATAATGAGATGGGACATTTGTATATTTAAAAAAATGTAAATAATTTGTTGCCAGAGGGTGGATTTTGGTGGATTGATTATTGCTATAATGTATTTGAATCTCATCCCTCTTGGAAGCTAGGGTTTATGTAGCATCCCTTTTAATATAAGCTAACCTATGACAGCTTTGACCAATAGGGTATGATCAAGTGATGCTATGACCCTTCCAGGCGTACTTTTAAGAGAACTGACAGTTGCCTGTGTCTCCTTCTTGAATCCTCAAGCTGACATGAAAGACATCTGACTAACCTGAGGCAAGTATAGTGAGAGAAAGTCTAATCTAGCAGAGAGAAAGAGAGAGAGAGAGAGAGAGAGCCAGTCAGCCTCCAGAATTTGAAGCTTTGTTTGGTTCATCCTAGCTGAGGCACCAGACATATGAAGTTGAAACAAGCCATCCAAATATGCCAGTTCTGAATTATTGATCCACAGAATACCGAGATGAAATAATGTCAAATTGTTTTTAGCTAAGTTTTCTGACTGTTTATTACACATCAATAGATTAACCTTAAGCCTTACCTTGAAAATCTTAGGATGATCCTGTGTTGAATCCTAATTCATACAACTTTTCAAATAGTCTCTCATGAAAATAGAATTATTCTAAGTAACAATGGCTTCAATGTCATTTCAATAATGAATGCTATTTATGTATTGGTTGAGAATCACTGGAAAATTTATGTCATGGGCTGAATTGTATTCTCTCCAAAATTCATATGGTAAAGCTCTAACCATGAGTACCTCAGAATTTCAGTGTGTTCAAAAATAGAGAATTTCAAAATGTCATTAAGGTAAAATAAGGTCCCTGATCCAATAAGACTGTCCTTGAGGAAGAGCAGATTAAGGTACAGACACACACTGAGGAAAGACCATGTTAAGGAAAAGGGAAAAGAGGGCCATCTGCATGCCAAGGAAAGACTTCTAGCCTCCAGAACTGTGAGAAAAGAAATGTACATTATTTGAACCACACTGTCTGTAGTTTTGTTTATGGTAGCCCTAGTCTATTAATATAGCCTATTTCTTCAGAAGCAAGAATATTTCTGAAGTCTTCTCAATTGATATGAACTTTTATATAACATCTTGCATTGTTTACTGTCTTGAAGTAAATCAAGTACAGCTGAGGACATCATTGGCCATAAGTCCAAGATCTGTTAATTATTTGAACTTCAACCTCTTCCTTGAATGTCTGTCTGTTTATGTCAATCTATCAATCTATGTATATTTAGATATCTACATATCTGTCTATATAGATATCTAGATATATATCTATACGCACGTGCGTGTGTGTGAGTGTGTGTGTGTGTGTGTGCTTGAGCCAGGACATGAGGAACCAGGAGATGAGGAAGAAGAGGAGCTCCCTATTTCTCAGTTTGTTTTTATAGTGTCTGCTTCTTTTCTTTCTTTTTCCAGTCACTTTAAAGGCAGAAAAGTCAACTACCTCTTTCTAAGTTAGGATACATAAATCGATATTTATATGTTAAAGCTTACAATCTCCAACACATCAGAGGCCAGTCGTCACAGGCACTGATGAAGCTATTCCTATGACAGATCTGGAAAGGAGTACATTATTTGTGACGACTAACCTGTCCTCATCCAAGTCATGGAATGGAACCTGGGGGATGATGAATTTAGGAGTGATGGTCGTGTGCACAGGGGAACAGGAATGAGTAGGAGATTCCTATTAGCTTCTTCTGTCAATACACCAAGCTCCGATGACTTCTGATAAAATTTGGGTTATGCTCTTATATTGGTTTGACCATGAGAAATAATAATAACTTGTGTACTTGCTTACTTTCAGGCTCTTCAGAATATCTGCTTTTTTCCATTTTAAAAATAGATGATCGACTGGGTGTGGTGGCTCACGCCTGTAATCCTAGGACTTTGGGAGGCCAAGGCAGGTGGATCACCTGAGGTCAGGAGTTCGAGAACAGCCTGACCAATATGGTGAAACCTCGTTTCTACTAAAAATACAAAAAAAAAAAAAAAAAAAAGTCCAGTGTGGTGGCACGTGCCTGTAATCCTAGGTACTTAGGAGGCTGAGGCAGGAGAATCACTTGAACTCAAGAGGCAGAGGTTTCAGTGAGCCAAGATCCTGCCATTGCACTCCAGCCTGGGCAACAAGAGTGAAACTCGGTCTCAACAACAACAACAACAAAATTGATTATACCTCTGCCCTTGAGGGGTAACTAACAGAGTTTTTTTTACTACAAAACTAGTCTGGTTACCATATTCGTGAAGTGATAATGGAGTGAATAAAGGATGAAAATTCGCCTTTGACTATTCCGAGGCATATATAAAAGTCAAAAAATACTTGAGAATTGTTCATTCAGATTCCCATTGTAAAAATCAAAAATAGGTTGATAGCTCTATAGATTAATTCATTACCTAGAAATTGCATTAATCGGGTACATTTATTTTCTTATTCTAAAACCGTACCTCTTACCACTTAATATCCCCTTTCCATTCTTTTTTCCCCTGCTGAAAATCTAATGAGATCAAATCGTACTTGAGGGAGACACTGCTGATTCTATTCTCTAAAGGTGAAATAGAGATGAAATTGCATTTTAGCAATTTTAATGTGTTCTTATATATGGTCAGGGAAATAGACTTGAATGATTTCTGAATATAAACAGTTTAAATGACAATAAAATTTTAATTTAACAAGCCAGTAAATTAATGACACAGATAAACCTCATTTAAGATATAAATTATTTCCTCTGGTTTATTAAATTTTGATGAGTGTTATATAATTCTATCATTATATATAAATGATTACAAAAGGATTATATAATTATTTAAGATAAATTTGTCTTATTTTAGTGTGCACTCTATTTAATGTTAAAACAATAGCTAAATAGTAAGCAAGAGAAAGGAAAAGAAAAATGGAGTTCCAAATCTCTGAAATTGGCATGTGTAAAATTTGGGCTGACAGTCATAAACTTTTATCTTCCAACCTAACTATCTATTTTATCTCCTTAATTTGTCAGCTTAAAGCAAAACTTATTATCAATATCAAAATTACACAATAAAATAAATTATATGTTTTATGATTTTTGTATTATCATAACTGATTTCAGTGATTCGAACAACTATCTTGTACCTGTTGAAAAATCTAAGAAGAGTTGATATGAAAATATCTTAAATATGTCTCACCTGTATAAGTCAATTCATCTTTTATCATTGAGATGGTTATCTCATCTGATAGATATGCCCACTTAATTCATGAACTGCTATTGGCTAAAAAAATCCAAACATCTTTTACATCTGTTTTTTTTTCTACAGGATATTTTATCCTAAAAATGAATTATATGTATTGAAAAGTATAAACTGATATATTTGGCAAATTAACAGAGGACATATTATGAAAATAATGAGAGCAAGAACACAGTAGGTAAAATAGTGGTAAGATACGAGATTCTATGAAATGGTAATCAGGCCCATGAGACAAAAGGGAATTGTAATAGGAAAGAACATTAATATTAGTGGATTTTCTAGAATCAACCAAGGCATGTGAAATTTCATGACATGAACAAAACAAATGCATACGCTTCTTGTTTAATATAACTCAATAAAAAGAAAGTGGGTATAGCATATGATTATATTATTATTATCATTATTTAACTATCATTTTAGTTTCACTTACATTTCCTTAAGTTTTCAAATTAAAAAATGAAAATTGTTTGGGAAAAAACAGATATTTTATTAGATTCCAACTAACTAATGAGGTGAAAATGCCAACTACAGATGCTGATTCATTATAATAGCATGTTCTTCCAAATAACTATCTTATCTGTCTCTGAATTGTCATTAGATCTCCAGATAGCAGCCAAGAAAATTAAACGAGATTCTTAAAAAAAGAAATGACAACAAACCTATAGTCAATTATTTCTAAAAACATACATATGTTACACACAAACATACATATACACACATATTTATACACACACAAATGTAAATATATGTAAAAAATATTTAACAGACACTCTATATATGTGATATGTTTAAATATATAATAAAAATAAATATATAAAATATTTTTATAAATATTAAATATATAATAAAAATAAATATATAATATATCCATGGCTTACAAAGATTACTGGAAACACACACACACACACAAACACACACTGAGATATACTATATATTATACTATATATTATAATGAGATATACCATATATATTTCTATATATATATATATTAGTTTATTTTCATGCTGCTACAAACAATTGCCCAAGATTGGGCAATTTATGAATGAAAGAAGTTTAACTGACTCACAGTTCTGCATGGCTGGGGAGGTCTCAGGAAACTTACAACCATAGCAGAAGGGGAAGCAAACACATCCTTCTTCACATGATAGCAGGAAGGCAAAATGCCAAGCAAAAGAGGCAAAGCCACTTATAAACCATCAGATCTCATGAGAACTCAATCACTATCATGAGAACAGCAGCACAGGGGCAACCACTCCCATGATTCAATTATCTCTCACCAGGCCCTGCCCACAACACATGGGGATTATGGAAACTACAATTCAAGCTGACATTTGGGTGAAGACACAGTCACATCATTATCATTCCTCCTCTGGCCCCTCCCAAATTTCACATTCTCACATTTCAAAACACAATCAACCCTTTCCAAAGTTCCCCCAAAGTCTTAGGTCATTCCAGCGTCAGCCCAAAATTCCAAGGTCTCATCTGAGACAAGGCAGGTATCTTTCACCTATGAGCCTGTAAAATCAGAAGCAAGTTAGCTACTTCAGAGATACAATGTGGGTACAGGCATTGGGTAAATACACCAGTTCCGAATGGGAGAAACTGGCCAAAACAAAGGGACTACAGGCCCCAAGCAAGTCCAAAATCCAATAGGGCAGTCATTAAAACTTCAAGTTCCAAAATGATCCCCTTTGACTCCATGTCTCACACCCAGGGCACACTGATGCAAGAGGTGGGCTCCCATGGCCTTGGGCAGGTCTGATCCTGTGGCCTGGTAGGGTAAAGCCTCACTTCCTGGCTGCTTTCATGGGTTGGTGTTCAGTGTTTGCAACCTGTTGGTAGATCCACCATTCTGGGGGTCTGGAGGATGATGGCCTTCTTCTCACAGATTCACTAGGCAGTGTCCCAGTGGGGACTCTGTTTGGGGGCTCCAACCCACATTTCCCTTCTGAACTGGCCTAGCAGAGGTTCCCTATGAGGGATTTGCCCCTGCAGCAAACTTCTGCTTGGACATCCAGGCATCTACATACCACCTCTGAAATATAGGCAGAGGTTTCCAAACCTCAATTCTTGTCTTCTGTTCACCCACAGGCCCAATACCATGTGGAAACTGCCAAGGCTTGGGGCTTGCACCCTCTGAAGCAGTAGCCTGAGTTGTACTTTGGACCATTTTAGCTGCAGCTGGATCAGCTGTGGTGCAGGGCACCAAGTCCCAAGGCTGTACATAGCAGAGGGGCCCTAGACCTGGCCCAGCAAACCATTTTTCCTTCCTGGACCTCTGGGTCTATGTTGAGAGAGGCTGCTGTGAAGGTCTGTGACATGCCCTGGAGACATTTTCCCCATTGTTTTGATGACTAAGGTTTGGCTCCTCGCTACTTATGCAAATTTCTGCAGCTGGCTTGAATTTCTCCCCAGAAAATTGGGTTTTCTTTCTTTTTTTTTTTTTATCACATAATCAGGCTGCAAACTTTCCAAACTTTTATGTTTTGCTTCCTCTTGAATGCTTGTCACTTAGAAATTTATTTTGCCAGATATCTTAACTCATCTCTCTCAAGTTCAAAGATCCACTGATATCTAGGGTGGGCAAAATGCTTCCAGTCTCTTTGCACATAGCAGGAGTAACCTTTACTCTAGTTCCCCAAAAGTTCCTCATCTCCTTCTGAGACCATATCAGCCTGGACACCATGGTCCATATCATTTTCATCAAACTATTCAACAAGTCTCTATGAAGTTGCAAACTTTCCCACATTTTCCTGACTTCTTCTGAGCCCTCCAAAATGTTCCAACTTCTGCTTGTTACCCAGTTCCAAAGTTAGTTCCACATTTTTAGGTGTCTTTACAGCAGTGCCCCACTCTCTATGGTACCAATTTACTCTATTAGTTTGTTCTCAAACTGCTATAGAAAACTGCTCAAGTCCGGGTGCAGTGGCTCATGCCTGTAATCCCAGCATTTTGGGAGGCGAAGGCAGGATCACTTGAGGTCAGGAATTGGAAACCAGCCTGGCTGATGTAGCAAAACCCTATCTCTACTAAACACACAAAAATTAGCCTGGTGTGTTCATGCACACCTGTAATCCCAGCTGGTAAGGAGGCTGAGGCAAGAGAATCACTTGAGTTCAGGAGACAGAGGTTGCAATGAGCCAAGATTGCACCACTGTACTCCAGCCTGGGTGACAGGGCAAGACTCTGTCTCAAAAAAAAAAAAAAAAAAAAACAGAACTGCCTGAGACCGAGACTGGATTTATTAGTCCATTTTCTGCTGATAAAGAAATATCTGAGACTGGGCAATTTAAAAAAGAAAGAGGTTTAATAGACTTACAGTTCCACCTGGTTGGGGAAGCCTCATAATCATGGCAGAAGGTGAAAGGCAAGTCGCACATGGCAGCAGACAAGAGAAGAGAGATTGTGCAGGGAAATTCTCCTTTTTTAAAGCCATCAGATCTCATGAGACTTACTGTCATGAGAAAAGCAGGGAAAGACCTGCCCCCATAATTCAATTACCTCCTACTGGATTCCTCCCACAACATGTGGGAATTCAAGATGAGATTTTGTTGGGGAAACAGCCAAACCAAATGATTCTGCACCTGGCTGCTCCAAAATCTCATGTCCTCACATTTCAAAATGAATTATGCCTTCCCAACAGTCCCCCAAAGTCTTAACTCATTTCAGCATTAGCAGAAAAGTCCACAGTCTAAAGTGTCATCTGAGACAAGTCAAGTCCCTTGCAGCTATCAGCTTGTAAAATCAAAAGCAAGTTAGCTACTTCCTAGATATAATGAGAGTACAAGCATGGGGTAAATACTGCCATTACCAGTGGTAGAAATTGGCCAAAACAAAGGGGCTATAGGCCTCATGCTAATTCAAAATCCAGAAGGGCAGTCACATCTTAAAGCTCCAAAATGATTTCCTTTGACTCCATGTCTCACATACGGGTCATGTTGATGCAAGAGGTGAGTTCCCATGGTCTGGAGCAACTCCACCCCTGTGATTTTTTAGGGTACAGCCTTCCTCCCAGCTGCCTTCACAGGCTGGCATTGAGTGTCTGTAGCTTTTCCAGGTGCAGGTTGAAAGCTGTCGGTGGACCTACCATTCTGGGGTCTGGAGGACAGTAGAGCTCTTCTCACAGCTCCAGTAGGTGGTGCCCCAGTAGGGACTCTGCGTGAAGGCTCTGACCCTACATTTATTTCCCTTCTGCACTGCCCTAGCAGAGGTTCTCCATGAGGGCCCCACCCCTGAAGCAAACTTACACCTGGGTATCCAGACGTTTCCATACAACTTCTGAAATATAGGCAGAGGTTTCCAAATGCCAATCCTTGACTTCTCTGCACTGGCAGACTCAACACCGCATGGAAGCTACCAGGGTTTGGGGCTTGCAATCTCTGAACCCATGGCCCAAGCTCTACATTGCCCCTTTCAGCCATGACTGGAGTAGCTGGGACACAGGACACAAAGTACCTAGACTGCACACGCACAAGGACCCTGGGCTTGTCCCAGAAAACCAATTTTTCCTCACAGGCCTCCTGGCCTGTGATGAGAAGGGCTGCCATGAAGACCTGTGAGATGCCCTGAAGACATTTTCCCTATTGTCTTGGGGATTTACATTCTGCTCCTCATTACTTATGCAAATGTCTGCAGCTGGTTTGAATTTCTCATCAGAAAATGGGATATTCTTTTCTATTGCATTGTCAGGCTGCAAATTTTCTGAACTTTATGCTCTGCTTTCCTTATAAAACTGAATGCCTTTAACAGCACCCAAGTCACCTGTTAAATAGTTTGCTGCTTAGAAATTTCTTCCACCAGATACC
This sequence comes from Piliocolobus tephrosceles, assembly GCF_002776525.5. Lineage (NCBI taxonomy): Eukaryota > Metazoa > Chordata > Mammalia > Primates > Cercopithecidae > Piliocolobus > Piliocolobus tephrosceles. Next base: position 59,627,941 of record NC_045452.1, on the reverse strand, counting down.
ATGAGTTATCTCTCTCAAGTTCAAAGTTCCACAAATCTCTAGGACAAAGACAAAATGCCATCAGTCTCTTTGCTAAAACATAACAAGAATCACCTTGCTCCAACGAGTTACCCCTCTCCCGCTAAGACCACCTCAGCCTGGATTTCATTGTCTATATCATTATCAGAATTTTGGTCAAAGCCATTCAACAACTTAAGTCTCTAGGGAGTTCCAAACTTTCCCACATTTTCCTGTCTTCTTCTGAGCCCCTCAAACTGTTCCAGCCTCTACCTATTACCCAATTCAAAGTCACATCCACTTTTTTTGGGTCTCTTTACACAGTGCCCCACTCCCAGTACTAATTTACTGTATTAGTCCATTTTCACACTACTGATAAAGACATACCTGAGACTAGGCAATTAAAGAAAAAAAAGGAAGAAGTTTAATTGACTTACAGTTCCACATAGCTAGGGAGGCCTCACAATCTTGGCAGAAGGTAAAACACACATCTAACGTGGAGGCAGACAAGAGAAGAGAGCTTCTGCAGAGAAGCTCCCCTTTTTTAAAAACCAGCAGATCTCATGAGACTTATTCACTATCACGAGAACAGCAGGGAAAGACCTGTCCCCATGATTCAACTACCTCCCACTGGTCCGTCCTGAAACATGTGGGAATTCAAGATGAGATTTGGGTGGGGACACAGCCAAACCATATCACTGCATACTTTAGAAAGGAAAGAGGCTTAATTGACTTACAGTTCTGTATGGCTGGGGAGGCTTCAGAAAACTTTCAATCATGGCAGAAGGGGAAGCAAACATGTCCTTCTTCATATGATGGCAGGAATGAGATGTGCCAATTAAAAGAGGAAAAGACGTTTATAAAACCGTCAGATTTCATGAGAACTCACTACCATGAAAACAGCATGGAGGTAACTGCCCCTATGATTCAATTACCTCCCACCGTGTCCCTCCCACAACACATGGGAACTACAATTCACAATGAGATTTGGGTGGGGACACAGGGAAACCATATCAATAAGTATACAAAACATATATATGTATTTTTTGTTTGTTTGAATCAGTAGTTATATGTTCAATGCAAACATTTTAAAAGAAGAGCTGCAAATTGGAAAAAAAAATTCCCCTGAAAATATTTAATGCAAATAAGTCCTTGAGATGGTGCTTTTTACACAAGTTTGTCAGCAAATGCCCTTTTTTTGTAGGTTACAGGGCAGCAGGAGAATAGGGACAGGATATCAGACAATTGATTTTTATTGCAATAAGAGTAACAAGGAATCCCACCATCACATGCCA
>NC_045452.1:59625323-59626639 GCF_002776525.5 Piliocolobus tephrosceles | reverse complement strand
TCCAGCAGAATGAGCAACATTCACTGTCAGGAGGTGATTTAGCCCCAAGTACCCAGAGAACAGCCTCAGGCCACAACTTTGTACTCCTTCACTGTGCCTAGAACCATCTGTAAAGACCAGGAATTCACCTTCGGAGTATAACTTGTTTTCTCTCTTTTTTTCACCTCTCAAAAGATAAAAAACTTTAGTAATACAGCCGAAGGGGATACCATGTGTTTAAAAGAAGGGCAGGTTCCCATAAACAATGTTCTCAGCTTGACTGGGGTAAACACGAAGGAACACCATAAATTAAAGCAGACCCTGACCCTTCAGAGGCTCTGCAGTGATGTCTGGGGGCAGATCTGCCAGTGGCAGCATTTCCAGCACTAGCATAGTGTTGAGGACTATGAGGAAACATATATATATAAATATATATAAATATATTATATATATTATATATAATAAACATATATTATATATAAATGTATATCTTTTATATATATATTTCTAGTAGTCATTCTAAACCATGACAAATTTGATTGTCATAATGATAAGATGATGAGAGTTGATACCTGCTAATGGTATTTAATACTTGGGATCTCAAGATAACTAAGCATCCTGCAACAGTACCACAGTCCCACAAAATACCTGTAGCCTCCTGTTAATTAAAAAAAAAAAAAAAGTTTGTACAAAATCAAAAAAGTTTCAGAGGCATAAGTTTGTTTTTTTGATTACTTTAAATAGATCTGATCAAATAGGGAGTCTGATATGGAAAATGACCCCTGTCCCCTTATTCCCTTGTTACATTCAAATTTGTGATGAATTTCTTTCCCAACGGCTAGGAAGTAAAGAGTGAGTGATAAATCAGATATTAGTTGATATTCAGGATGAGAAATAAAGGTTATGCTGCTATCATTTGCAATACTGCCTGGTGTTCTGGTGATGGAAACCGGGGAATTAGCAAAGATCCAATGGCTAAAGGATCATATCGAGAAAAGAAGACAAGTGTGGTGTTATTGGCTTGTTCTTTTTGTCATTTTAAGACAACATCACTGTTATTATTTAATTGAAAACATGGAAATGTTACAAATGTTAAAAGTGTTATGAAGTATAACATCTCTGCAGAGAGAAAATGTTGTGATCTGTCTCAGAAGGTCTCATCTGTGTGATTTTTAAAAATCACGTTTTTCTGGTCGGGCCAGGTGGCTCACACCTGTAATCCCAGCACTTTGGGAGGCTGAGGCAGGCAGATCACGAGGTCAGGAGATCGAGACCATCCTGGCTAACACGGTGAAACCCTGTTGCTACTAAAAAATACAAAAAAAAAAAAAAAAAAA
>NC_045452.1:59554375-59625223 GCF_002776525.5 Piliocolobus tephrosceles | reverse complement strand
AATCAATCATGTTTTTCTGACTCTCTACTCCCTTTTTTCTACTTTACTTATTCTGGTCTACCCAGCAGAACTGCTTTCAAAGTTTGTTGAGAACTGAATGAAGGCAAATATAAGTGGCTTATGCTGTGTAAATCTCCTTTACACCTCATCTTTATAGAGTAGAGGTGTTAACTGACATGTACTTGTGTGATCTGTTTTGTTTATTCCTATTACAAAACAGAAACATATTTATAGAAAAATGAGAGATTAACATCTTTAAAAACTATATAAAACCAGTCATATTCATACAGAAAGCTCTTTTGTCTTTGGGCTATTGACTTGGTATACATGTTGGCATATGACCCAGTGAATTTGAATCTCCACCCTTCCAAATACTCGACTGAGCTTTGCTTAGCCATCTGCCCAAGATAAGTTGCTCTGACATCACATATAACTCCTTAACACTTAGGAATAACAAATTTCTACTCATTATATTGATTTCTGTATATAGAAAGCCTACTATTTCTACAGTCATTCAAATGTTTTTACTCCATTCTGCAAAACCAGACAGTTATAACTTTATTCAAATCATGTGAACAAGATTGAATTGTGCCATTTAGGAGCTGACTATCAATACCCACACTTGTTAAAGAGTAACTTTAGTTCTGAAGTAGAGGAAAATTTAACAAGCACTTTTGTTTTTGCATGCTAAGCTTAGGGCTAGATACACTACTTAAGAACAACATTCAAATTGCTTTAAATTATTGGTTAATTAAAACTTAAACATTTATCATTTTACCAACCTGACATAGCCACGGCTTCCATTATAAGTTGGGGAAAGTTTTTGTAGGCTAGCAAATTATAAGTTATTTAATATATAAAAGAAAGTCACATACTACACATACTACATTTGATTATTTGTTGTGCTCCGACCTGCATTTCTTTCTTGTTACTGATTATTATGTAATCACAGCACTTTAATAAATATTTTCTTTTTCTATCACATGATTTGAAACTGAAAAAAACAATTTCATATAAGAAGAATAAATGTATGATTTTAAAAACTGCAAAAAGGATATTTTCAAGCTATTCTAAGTTCTTAATGGTATTTCTGTGGAGAATTAGAAACAAAAGTGAAGGTAGAAAATTAGGATAATTTAAACTGAAACTATTAATTTTCTTAATTATAATTGTTATGTCCCTTGAAATAATCTTACATTTCAAATTATATAAAATTTTATAATTTTTATTCACCAAAATATTCCTAAAATATTAAGATATGAGTAAATTCTTGTATAGGAAATACGATTCATGGGTTTGTTGCTATAAGCAATTTAAATTCTGCAAACCTTTGTGGCATTTCTCTTTCACCTAATTCCACATGGAAAAAAAATTCTTAAGACTTAAAATAGAAAATTTGGAAGACTATCAAGATTATGTTTCTAAACTGCTGACTTGTTGGCTTTTTTACCCTCTTGGCATATGTCCGAATACAGCTTTATAATTAAGCAGGTCTGCCATCTTAGGTGCCACCAAAGGTGCCCCTTATTGATGGCAGTCAGATGGAGTACCATCTGGTAGTAGCAATTTATTATTTCAGAGATATTTAATGACATGCCACATTTCGTACACAGTTAAATGTATCGTTCTTTAGACACTGCATTTTTATTAGGATGGTTACTCTAATTTAAACAGTTAAGTGTTGACATTTTTACAGTCCCAGAAGATTATAGGTATTAAAAAATACAGAAATGACTAGACCCGCAGGGATTTTAATTAACTTTGTAAACCTCCATTTTCATAAAAACTATGTATTACATGTTTGGTAACGATTACAGATGACTTGTATGCAATAAACATTGTCAAAAGGTATAGGGTAGATTTTTTCCTGGAAATGGTCTAAAAATGTTATCAAACCCTGTGCTGAAGAAAGAACAGAAATGTTGTTGACCCTTTGGCAAAAGGATGGTAGCTTTGGAACCTGAAAACTCTGGTTCACATTTTCACTCTTTCACTTAGCGTTTACATGTTTTTGTCCAATGAATTTCATTCTAATGTGTAAAATGGATACACTAATTTGTTAAGTTATAAAAACGTGTAAGACCTGGCATGGTGACTCATGCCTGTAATCCTAGCACTTTGGGAGGTCGAAGTAGGATAACAAGTCCAGGAGTTCGAGAACAGCCTGAACAACATGGTAAAAGCTTGTCTCTAAAAAAATACAAAAATTAGCCTGGCGAGGTGGCACATGCCTGTAGTCCCAGTTACTTGGGAGGCTGAGGTGGGGAGATCACCTGAGCCCAGGAAGATCAAGGCTTTAGTGAGCCAAGATCGTCTCACTGCACTCCAGTCTGGGAAACAGAGTGAGACTGTGCCTCAAAGCAAATAAATTAAATTAAAAGGTATATATTGAATTGTATATGTAAATCTATAAGACAGAAATATACATTTTTATATTTTATATTTACATTTAATTATTATCATGTTTACAATGTGAACTACTTGAGTAATAGGAGTAAATGTTTTCTAAATTCTCTAGCACCTAGCATATTTCTTATTATCTAGTTGGTAATTAGTAAATGCTTATTCAATTTAAATACTGTTAATCTTCTTAAACTTGGGAGTACTGAAAATTAGATTACAGATTTTGAAAAATTTTACCTAGGTGTAGATATACAGCATAAGTGAAACACAGTTACTATATTTGAATAATTTGTATAGTCTTCCCCAGAAAAATAAAATTAAGTAGATTTTTAATAGACATATTTATAAGCATCATTATTGTTTGCAATACCTTCCTCTTTCGCCTTAGCAAGAACATCTCTGTTGTCAGATGGTAAGCACGTGATGCTTTTTTAAAATGGACATTAGGTCTTAGGATAAACATAAAGCATCTTCCACAAGCATTCATTAATTAGATATTAAGTACTTGAAAATGTTTATATATAAGTTGGTTACTTTACAGATTATATATAAATTTTTAAATTTTCAATTAGAGTTGAGGGTATTGCTTATTTTCCTACTTACAGTTGGCCATATTCCTATAGTCCTCAGTGTCTGAGGGGACAGTCACTCTACCACTCCTTTTGGTATTGAAGCTATTTTGAAGAAAAAAGTTTGAAAACTATTCTGATAGTTTTATTACTTCCTCCAAATGAAGATCCTTCATGTTATTGTCCTATTTACTTTTACTATGACTTTAAATTATTTTGGAATTTTCTCATGCCTTATTCACATCTACAATTTCTAGGTTTTGCTTTTGTTGTTTTCATACATCTTTTACTAAAATCTTCTTGATGCTATTGAACCATTCAACATTTTAATCCACTTGTTAGCACGTTCATAAACAGTATTGCTATCAGACAGCCTTCATGTTACACAGAGGTGGTTTCTAAACATCCACGCTTCCTAACTTTAAATTTGACTATAAATATTTTGCACTAGTTCACATTCAGGAGACATTTGAACATTTACTTATGGAAACAATGGCAAGAGATTTATTTTAAAAAATCTTTAATGTTGCTTTGAAAGTCTTATTTGTGTTTAAATGTGTTTGTGTGTGTGTGTGTTGTGTTTCTGCAAATGTGTTTCTGCAAAGCTGCTGTAAGCTCACTTCATTCCATTGTGTTTTTTAACATTCTGGGTTAATAGTTCTTAGTTTATTTGCCCGATTCCCTTATTGAAAACTCATATGTTGTACTTATATATACTCTAGATTAGAAAAAAGGAATTGATTTGATTGACTTGAAAAGGGTTATTATAAAAACATATAATATGCTAAATGATGTTTGCTTTTCCAGAATAACAGGTTTTCTAAACAGTCAGGTTTTGTGTTTACCATTAACTGGGCTCACTTTTATCATCTGATTTAATCTAATTTTTGCCATCATTCCTGTCTACAATGGTAGCAAATATAAAGATTTACTCTAAGTTATTTATTCTACTTAATATGACTTAATGCTTTATTTTAACCTGAAGTAACTTTAGAGTATACATCCATTCTAAAGAAGGACATTTTGTTTATCTCTAATCCTTGTTGCTTTTCTCCCCAAGGTCTCCACGTATAACTCAGGCTATAAAATCCTGAAAATATATTCAATTAGTGTATAAAAAATACTTTATCTAATTGAAAGATTGCTTTGAATTAAATAGTAATTATAGTCCTGTTTTACCTATTTGTATTTAGCTGTAATTTTGCTGGCAGAGAGAGAATTCTTTTGCCTCCAGTTTTACAAACTTATAATGACATTTTAGATCATGCAATTAAGAAAAATTAGCACAAATGCAAATTCATGACACATTATACCCACTGAATATTCAGATATTAAATGAAATTTAAATTTTAAAATATGCTACTATTAAACTTCTGGATATATAAGTTTTATGATCTTGTCATATCCCTGCAAGTTTTCCCTTATGACACAGTTAAGTTTGGTAAAGAAAAAAATAGAAAGTTCAATGGAAGGTCTTTAATTTATAATTTCTTACTACTTTAATATATAAATTGGTTACACAGGGAAGATGAAAATAATTCAGAAATAATAAATGCAAAAAGTAACCATCAACTTTAGGTCCAATAAAATAATCTCAGGTTCCCAGAATAAAAATGTTTACAGGAGGTACCTCATGCCACTGAGGTTCAGACTTCTGAGCAAAGGATTCAATCTTCCTGCTGCCCATACCACTAAATACACATGAGGGAGACTGGTTTACAGAATGTCAAATGATGCTGGAGCTAGAACCAACAGTCACAGCTGGGGTAATGTGCCGATACTGGGTAAAGTGCTTCTGGGATGGAAAAGGGCTGCCGATGGGGTCACAAGAATGCCAAGAAAACAGAGAAGTTCATCTTCCCTGTTCTACCTTCAGTTTTTTCCCTAGTGCCCAACTGATAGATTTTAATCCATGAGAAGTTGGCATAGGAATCAGATAAATTCATTTATCAGAGTCCATTTGCCAGCATAACAGACCAATATACAGAGGGGTAAATTTGGAACCATAAGCCTAGCACATTACTGGTTCTGCTTTATTGGAAAGAAGGGACAAACTAAATGAAAAAAGGTAATGTCAGTATGACTCTAGCTCATCTATATTGTAGGAGAGGAACAACAACAACAAATAACCTCTCTCCACCCTCACAGGTTCTGCAGGTGAGGCACTGGAAAGTAAACTGACAAAAACTGGTTAATGAGAGAAAAAGAAACAGAATTAATTACCATGTAGCATGCATACATATGGGAAAAAGTCAGTGAGAAGTAACTCAGAGAGGTAGTTAGAATCTCAGGCATATATAGCATTTTAACAACAATAAATTTGTAGAGGACTAACAAGATAAAACAGAAGGTTAGTCTTTTAGAGGCGGCAAACTGTGGGAAGGCAGACATATGGAAGGAAACTAATACAGTAAATCATAAGAGTTATTTTAATAAGTTTTGTTACATAAATTTCTCTCTCTGTGCTATCTCTAGGTTGATAAAAATTTAGTGTTGTCCCAATGATTAAAGGTTTAAGAGTTGCTTTCCTCTTCCTGGTATAGAAGAGAGGTACACACACACGGAATTATGTCTTGTTATTTAGGCAAATAAAGGGATAGAGGGTACAGAGCTTTTTTGGTGTCTGCTATTTTTTTATTTGCCTTCAACTAAAGAATCTTTATGTAAAATAGCCTATTTTGGAGTGGCATATTCTGATCCTCTACAATATTAATATATTTATTACATTCATGTATTAATGACATTAACATTACTTACGTTTTCCATCCCAATAACTTTATTTCTTTCAAACATTTCATTGTAGTGCTTATTTTAGTTTTCTACTTTTTTTCTTAATATTATGGCAGATGCACTTTATGTGTATATTATTCAAATATGCATAGGCTTTTGCTGTATATAATAAAAATAAGGTGATAATAATATCAGTGTAGAAATCTTAACATCTCCACATCACACATGTTCTCATAGGAATTTAAATTCCATGCTCAGATTTCAATGCTCCCAAAATACTGATGAGATTCCTGTTAAGTCCTTTTCCTGTGTTAACATGTATTGTTCTCAGCTACTGAAAATTTTTCTCCCACTACATGGTGTCTGGCAGTCTTTGCAGCTCAAAATGCATACCAGCTACAGGCTTTTGATTGAGGTGCCACTATAACTGGCAAACTCTTGCCAAGGGAAGGAAATAGAACATGTTCAACTCTATGTTACAGCATTTTTGAGTGCAGAGGTAGGCAGGGAAGACCAAGGGTGTTTATTTATTTATTTATTTTTGGTGTGTGTATGTGTGGTGGTGGTGGTGTTTGTTTGTTTTAGAGTATTACTGAATTTAGTAAAACAGTTCCTCCTTTTCCCATAGTAGCACAAGTTTGAAGGTCTCTAAGTTGAGGCGCCTTTGCCTATCAACTTCCTTGCTATACCACCAATCATCCTCCCTCAAACACACAGAGATATTTAGCTTATATAGCTAAATTTGGTTGGTTATTTAGGTTTCTTCTCTCTGATGAACTTGACTTTCAGGCTAGAGAAATTACAGGGATAGAGGAAGTAGCTAAACAATACTTTAAAGAGAATCAGAAAAACTAAAAAGTAGAAAATTGTAAGGAAAAATAGGATCTCATTCTTTAGGAAGTCAAAGAAACCTGAGAAAAGAATGTGCTAAAGATTGAAAATAAAAACCTAAAGAATGCAACAGCTGGATACAAAGTATAATGTGGAACTGCAGACTGATTTGAACTGACCAAGAGAAGATATTTGGAGAGTGAGTAGGGGAGGAAAATATAAATAGGCAGATTCCCCAGGTCTAAATATTATATCTTAGTAGGAATGACTACTAATCATACTGGCTTTGAAAATATTCTAACATTAAAAAAAATTCTTTTTTTATAAAGAAAAATACTGAACTATTTACTGGAGAAGACTTGTTTGCAATTTACTTTAAAACGCTTCACTGTAGAAAGCATGAAATGTTATGTGTAGTTAGCTTACTCTCTGCCCTTGGTGTGACGGATTGCCTCAATCAGGAATCCACATCCTAAGCCCCTGCACCCTGCAGTGACTGGCTAAAGCAAAAACATCTGCTTTCTATGTCTTAAGAAACACATGGCTTCCTAATTAGCATTATGAATTTAAGAAAATGGGATTATATTGATGAATTTTGAAGGTCGTTCACATAATAGATGCTAGAAAACTATTCTCACTGAAAAATATTGGAAGTATTCAAGATTTATTGACTGACAAAAATGTTCTAGATGCTTTATTTCATCTTTCCATTAAAATCTAAATGGGAAATCCAAAAGACTTTCCTTGCAGCTGATAAACAGATCCTAATTACTTTATTGGATGATAAACAGAATGGAATAAAGTGACTAGGGGAAAAAGAATACTGAGGAAAAGCCTGTGATCTTAAACACCAAGTTAGCAAGCAATTAGCAGAGCTCCGAAGAATTCCAACCGGGCATGTGTTTTAGGTCAAGCTCAAGGCCTTGATTGGATCCTGGTTGGGTTAACTTAATCTTCAAGTTAGCAAACAATTCACAGAGCTCCAAAGAAGTCCAACCAGGCAGGTGTTTTAGGTCAAGCTCAAGGCCCTGGTTGGGACTGGATTGGGCCCTGAGATGACATCATCTCAGTTTTGCACTTAAAAGTGTTGATCCCAGGTCTTCTGAACATCATGAATCAGCAAGACTGGTCCTCTACTCTACATTAGGACTAGCATCCCCTGAATTGCAGAGTCTCTCCTCTGTTATTAATTGCCCATGTTCCCTACTCTCACTATGCCAGGGACTGTCAAACTATAGCTGGCAAACACAATAAATCTGGCTTTAGTCTCTTCTAGTATGATGTGCAATCTAAGATGTGCAATCTAAGGATAAATTTTACATTTTTAAACGGTTATATTTTAGAAGAATTAAATTTGAAATCATTATATGAGTACCTGCTTATTCTCCTTGAATTTTCTTCTTGGCTCACAAAGCCTAAAATATTTACTATCTAGCCCTTTACAGGATAATGTTTGCCAGTGCTGCACTATGCTGATAAGTAGGGTTAAGTCACAGCATAACCCAATGCTGGACCTGCTCAAGGAGAACAAAAGGACCTTATCTATAAACTAAAGAAGCTGCAGAAACTGGCCAACATAAACTTGCAGGAGCTGATAGAGCACATGAGGGCCAGATCCTAAAGATGCTAGATCAAAGGAAGTCTCCAAAACCTGAAAAGGGATGTGAGCCCTTATACTTTGTCTTAATTTTCTATTATATTGGCAGCAAATTATCACAAACTGGGAGAGTTAAAACAACACAAATTTACTATCTTACTATGGGTGAGTAGTTGCATATATGTCCTGTGGACTAAAATCAAGATGCTGTCAGGGCTGCATTATTTTCTAACGCTCTAGGGAATAATGCATTTTTTTTTTTTTTTTTTTGGCCTTTTCCAAGTTTCAGAAGATGCCCACATTTCTTGGCTCATGGCCTCCTTCCTCCATCTTCAAAGCCAGTTAGCTTACATCTTTTCAAAGCTGCTTCCTCAGGATCTCTCTCCCTATTCATAGCCAGCTAGCTTGCATCTTTTCAAAGCTGCCTCCTTATGATCTCTCTCTCTCTCCCCCCAACAATTAGGAAAGATTCTTTGTACCTACATGAATAGTTTGGCCCCACCAAGATAATCCAAGATAACCTTCACATGTCAAGGTCCTTAACCTTAATCAGATCTGCAAAATCCTTTTGCCACATATGGTAACATTTTCATCAATTCTGCAGATTTGAGCATAGATGTCTCTGGGGGCCCTTTATTCAACCTAACACATCTCTGCTTGTTTTGAGAGATCTGAAATGTAGCGATTTTTATTTACTTCAGAGGAAATATTCAAACATAACCCAGACTACAGAAAATTTCACTAAGGTGACATATCCCTGAATTTATCTGAAGCAGACAAGCAAAAGTATTAAATAATGTGCTGGGGTTGGTAAGACAACATGAACCCTAGAAAGTGAGAGATAAACACATGTGGCTTCAGAGTAGTGAGAGTAACTTTGTAACTGAGTATCCCTGCCCCCAAATGCATTTTAAAACTTATTTTCCTTTCTTGCTTTCAACCTTGAAACATACTTGAATTTTTTTTGTTTCTCACTTTCCCAGAAATCCAGGGGTCAATTTTGAAACAAACCAGGCGAAAAGATTCAGCTATAGAATCCTACCACTTAGTGGGGGTTAGGGAGAGTTGGCCCACCTCTACCTAGCTGAAGTCAGGATTGGCTGATCAGGACCTTCCTAGGGGCAATTACTCAAAATAACCATGGAAACGACACACAGACCTGCACCACTCCTTTCCCACACTTTTTGCTCCCATGCTTTTTGCTCCTTAAACCCCTTCACTCAGACCCTAAATTTGGAAGCTCATGCTTCGAAGGCATGAGCCTGGAGATTCCTCCACTGCTAGATTTGAGTAACAAAACTGCTTTCCTTTCACTACATCTCACGTTTGTTTTCAGCATCTGTGGGGCAAACAGCTAGACTTGAGCCAGTTACAAGTTTATGATCAATGGATGAAAAAAGCAAAAGCCCAGGCTTGGTTCATTAACTGATACAAGTAAGCTCAATATTCATATTAGAGACGGAAATAAATGGAGGCTGGTCTACAGCCCCATCGGGTATAGTCATGAAATAAAGCAATGAGGAAAAATTATCTCAATAAGCAGAGCTTTTGGTGGCATACATGGATGGCCAACTAATTTGGGTATAAAGAAAAGGGGGCAAGTTCCACTTCTCTTAAAACTGGACAAGGTCCCTGCAGTGCATCCTATGCCTCCTGCTGATAAAAACACTAAAATTCAATTGAGGACTCTGAGAAGTTACACTCAAGTGGGCAGATTGTAAAGGGAACCTAAAAGTTAAAGAAGCAGTCTGCAAAGGGGCAAATTTCCAGATTTTTCTTCCCATTTTAGCTCTCATAACTTGATTCCTAAGGGTGGGATTCAGTCATATTGCTGCTCAGGGGTACAACGGCATAGATGGCTAAAACACTGATGCATACCCTATTTTTCTGGACAACAGGATAAGAAAAAAAGGCTCCCTGTTGCTGGAGAGTGAAAAGTAGGGATCCTGGAAGGGGAGCAGTTGGAGAGGGGGATTCCTTAATCCTACTATAAACCCACACAAATCTCTAGGTCATCCCAGAGCATGCATTAGACAGACTCCAAAGTAACACTGTAAAGGTTTTGAGAATTGAACTAAAATTTGAGTTGCCATCCCAAACTCAGATTTACACCTGAATGGCACACACATGAGATAAGCTCAAAGCAGAGTGACAAGGACTTTGAAAAATAAATAAGATCTAAAGAATGGTCAAAGTTACAATTACTCCCTGAGTAACACTTGCACGTGACAGATCCAAAGCAGCATAACAAAGGCTCTCCAAACTGCACTGAGATTGAAACTATCACTTATAGAAAGCAAGATACAATTTGTGGCTTAAACTTAAATGGATTTGTGCACAAAATGAATAAACAATAAAGAAAAAAACATTCTCCAGGATGTCATAAAAGTACCCAGAATGTACACAAAATCCAAATCATTAGATATACAAACAACCAGAAACGTTTTAGTAAAGCTCAAGGAAATGTCAATCAACACAGGCCACCTATAAGATACCTTAGTTATTGGAATGACCAAATCAGTTATTTAAAATAGCTATTTTATTATTGTAGTATACCACATGAGATAATGTAAGCACACTTGGATGTTTTTTATAACGAAAAATTAAAACTTACCTAATGGGCTCAATAGAAGAAATTAAATTTTAAAAATTTGTGGGTGATTTGAAAATACATTCATAGCTACCATCTAACCTGTGAACTGAGGTTTTAAACATTGAGCAACAAATAAGAATAAGCAACAACAACAAATAAATGGAAAAAAACCATGGAGCCTCACATGGGGCAAAATCAAATGGTCTGATGTAAGTGTCTTTTGAGACCAGAAGGAGAGAAGAAAGGAACTGGGAAAGAAAAACAGAACTCGCAGACTTTTCCATTTTAAGTTCACTGTTTACCTCTCATCCCATAGTCCCAAGAATCACAAGGGAGGCTGGAGACTGGCTAGTCTCTGATGTTACCAGGACCCAGAGCAAGAGTATAAATGTAGAGGCCTACATTTCATATGGTTACATGTCTAAAATTGGTAAATCTAGCCAAAAGGTTGTTGAGTAAGATGAGTTTTAGCCTCTCACCTTGAGAATTATACATTACAGGACAGTTCTCCAGATGGCCTTGTACCAACTCTGTTTACTCCCTTTCTGATTTGTAGTTCTCAAGAATAACCATAGAACATGTGGAAGTACCAGGAACAGCCCAGGTTCTGTTCTAGTCTCTCCTGGAAACAGGATGTCCTACAGTGCTTTATGCTAGCAGGTCACATTATGCTCAGGGTGCAAAACCCAGGAAGGGTTGCTTTCCACAATCCCTCATCTGTGGGGCAAACGGTGCCCATATAGATGACTCCATTTGACCTGAGTAGCTTACCCAAGTCTTGGGGCACCAGATCTCAATGAATCCTGGACTTTTCTTGTCTATTGCTGTCTTTCTATAAGTTATAAACCTACTTTACATAACTTGTTATAGGTGTGTGTGTTCTATCTCACCAGACTCACACAAATTGATAACCGATGCACGGTGAACTTGCTCCACTTACATAAATAACAACATATAAGGAGAGAACTTGAGACTACTGTGACTCCTCAGAATTTTATCCAGGATCTTGGTAGTGCTGAGAAAGTATACCACCCTCCCACCCTTTTCTAATGGGGGGTGGTTCACCCCATTTATTTTCCTACCCCATCTCTGTTTTCTATGATAAGGACTCCAAAAAACCCCTGTGCATATACTCCAGCCTCCAACCATATCTTATGTAAAGAGCCAAATCTTGGCACCTAGGGGTGCACATACTCTCTGTTGGATTATCCTTAAGAGGAAAGCTCCATAAGGCCTGCATAATCCTTGGGGCAGTTATGGGTTGATTTGAATAGGAAATTCCAAGATGCTGTATAGCATGGATGAGACAGCAGATGTGGGCTAAGGATGTTCATTTAGAATCTGTAAAGCCCTTACCCCGTAAGGAGCATGGTCAGCAGTGGCCAGGACTGGGCATTTGGAAACATAGGGCTCAAACCAGCAGTCTTTCCCCCACTTAAGAGTGCAGCAGGACGATAAATTTTTTTGCCTAGGCATTTTCTCAAAATAAACTTTAGGTTCTGTTACAATGAAAAAGCAGAAAATTTTGGGACGTCAGCAGAATACGGTATCTGTGATAGAATTCAGAAAAGGTCATTGTTTCTCTCCTATTTGACACAGCACAATCACTTTTATCAACAGTATATTTTTGATTAAATGTTCAACAAGTTTAGAACAATCATTTCTATAAAAAGATTAAGGTTTTAAACCTCAGACAAGCCCATGCAGTGCCCAAGGTCTCATGCATGCTCTAGTTGTTGGACTCTCCTAAAATGAGTTACTCCCTGCTTTAATTGTAGTACATATTAAGCAATTCCATATATGAAATGTGAAAATCAAAAGCAAATAATGAATGTGAAGAATATAAGAGCTTATTATTTGGCCTTCACTAACACAGTTTCATGCATTTAGCAAGCACTAAGTAGATATTTAGTAAATAACTGGATTTTAATATTATATTGAATGAAAATAGGAATCAGAATGACTCTAGAGTATGACCAGAATCTCTATGCTTTGAGTCTTTTTTATTATAAAATTTTCATATGATAAAATTCAGGAAATACTGTTAAAGATTTTAAGAGTAAATGTGAATAATAAGAACAAATATATCTTCTGAATGGAATCTTCTGTCTTTGCCACTCTACATTTGATTTATTTGTATGAGTCAGTGACTGATGGTTCTCAAATTGAAAATATTGTTACATTTTCCAAAATTTATAAGAAATAAATATACCTAATTATACAGAATTTAATTGGCTTTTCTGAGATTACACAGAAAGTGAGTTTTAGAAATGTAATTAGAATATTTAATGTGTTTTGGTCCATTTGTACTATGGCCTAAAGTATCTTGCAAGTTTAAAGATTTAGATAGGTCAGTGTTAATGAGAGGAAAATAAGGTTGTTATCAATAAGGTTGATAATAAGAAGATAATAAGAAAATAAGATTGGCTGGAGAGCAGAGCAGTCCAGGTAATCACAGACTTTAAAAAAATAGAAGACAGCTCCAAATAGCATGCATAGTCTAAAAGATTTAGCTATAATCGTGCCATTGCACTACAGCCTGGGCAACAAAGGGTATACTCACACAAAGGGAACAATGTTATTTTATCAAGGTGTT
This sequence comes from Piliocolobus tephrosceles, assembly GCF_002776525.5. Taxonomy (NCBI): domain Eukaryota; kingdom Metazoa; phylum Chordata; class Mammalia; order Primates; family Cercopithecidae; genus Piliocolobus; species Piliocolobus tephrosceles. The sequence goes on along the minus strand of NC_045452.1, from coordinate 59,611,904 downwards.
AGATTATCATCCAAAACACATATGGTTGAAGTATCAACTCTGGTAAGGATGCTATGGGCCTGAGAATACAAAGTAAGTGAGACTCTGTCTGAAAAAAAAGGAAAACAAAAAAAAAAAGGAAAAGAAAGGTGATAACACAAAGAAAAAGGCCCTATGGTCATAAGTCCCTATGACAGAGGGAGAATGTCAATCAAGTAAAATTTCCAAAACATCATCACATAAACATATACATTCACCATCCTTACCCAGCACACACTCCGCATTGTCTCCAATTAGTCCATTACTGCATTTGGGTCTGTTTTCTCTGGCCCATAGCATCCTTAACAGAGTTGATACTTCGACCATATGTGCTTTGGATGATAACCTAATACCCTGATAAAATAACATTGTTACCCTTGTGTGAATATACCAACCTTGGAAAATTTCAAATAAGTCATATCCATGGTCTCATATATTTGTGCAAATTTAGGCATTGTGAATAACTTTTCTTAAAGTGTTTGTAAAATTTACCAAAATGTAAGATGAGGCATGCTTGCATTTTCAATTACATTACTTGCTTTTCAGTTTGTGATTTTTAAGTTGAAAGACATGTCAGTTTGTAAAATTACTATGTTACCGTGATAAAGAGAACATAACATTTACTAAATGGGTAAGTTTAGTAGATTTTGTGAAATTAATTTTTTGAGTGCTTAATGAGAATTTGTCTATTCTTTAGTTTACCTGACACTGGAAGCCTTAAGAATATTAAATTCATTAAATTTTAAAATCTAATTTAAATTACTTGAGCAAATATATTATTTATGTTTATTCATAATTTATTTTCTTAACCTTGGGTTGATCCTTGAAATGACTGACTCCTAAAGCCAAGAAGGACTAGCTTTTTTCTCTTCATTTTAAGTTGTTAGTTTAATAAAGTAAATATTATTGTAAATACCCAAGTAAGGACATGAAGTTTCTTTTTGAGATGACGAAATGCTCTAAAATGGATCATGACAATTGTTGTACATATCTGAAAATATGCCTTAAAACATTGAATTGTACTCTTTAAGTGGGCAAATTGTACGGCAGGAGTCCCCAACCCCTGGGCTATGAACTCATGTCAATTCATGACCTGTTAGGCACCAAGCCGCACAGCAGGAGGTGAGCCACAGCAAGTGAATGAAGCTTCATTTGTATTTACAGCCACTCCTTATTGCTCTCATTACTGGCTGGGCTCCACCTCCTGTTAAATCAGTGGTGGCGTTAGATTCTCACAGGAGTGCAATCTTTATTATGAACTGCACATATGAGGGATCTAGGTGACGTGCTCCTTCTAGTAATCTAATACCTGATTCTTAGTCACCATCTCCTATTACCCCCAGATGGGAACATCTAGTTGCAGCAAAACAAGCTCAGGGCTCCTGCTGATTCTACATGATGGTGAATTGTATAATTATTTCATTGTATATTACAATGTAATAATAATAGAAATAAAGTACACGATAAATGTAATGTGTTTACATTATCCCCAAACCATCCCTCCACCCCCTAACTATGGAAAAATCGTCTTCCTTGAAACCAGTCAAAAAGTTTGGGGACTGCTGTTGTATGGCATAAAAACTGAATCTCACTGAGGTTGTTTTAAAAAGTAAGTTGATATGGCCTTCTTAGCTCAAGACTCATCCCTCAGTAATGATTTAAATGCTACTTTATATATATTATTATTTCTTAAAATAAATTTTAAAATAGTTAAATTGCGCAGTTTGAAATATTGGATTCAAAATTGTAAATGCTTTTACAAATTGTTGTAGCAATTTATACACTTATCTTTTGTGTATTTATAGCTCTCATCATATCCAGCTATGCAAAAGATTGTAATAATTAAAGAACAAAAATTTTACAAAAAATCTGATAGTTTTTTGTTCAAGATGCAATACCTCAATACACTGTTTTTTAATATAAATGTACTTGAGAATCAGTGAGGACGACATTTTTAAAAATGCATGTTCTGTATCAGTCCTGGTCTACTCAAGAAAGAGAAACCACTTAGTTAAGGGAAAATTTAAAGAAGAATTATTAACTATAACAGGAAATTAGAGTAATGAGGGTTTGACTAGTATGGAGTAAATATTAATTTAAGGAACATAGGCATGGTAGATATAAAAAGAGCCATTACCACTTGGGCTGAGATAGAGAACCCAAGGAAGAATTTCCGCCCCCTACTGCCAACCCAAGGCTAAGATCTCGTCTTTTGTGGAGAGGGCATGGTCCTGGCAAATAAGTTGTTATGGTGTTGAGCTGACGAAACTGACTGGAAATTCACTACCTAGGATGCCAGGGACAGCTATTCCCTGACAATTATCTTGCTGGGAGCACTCTACTAGAAATCATCTGCCCTGAGGAACTGCTGGGGAAAGCCGTTGGCCACTGAAAGCTGCTGGCCACAGTGAACTGCAGAAATTACATACTAGAAAATTTGCAAGTGCTGCAGGAGCTGTGGTCTTGGATGCCCTGTGCACTGCAAAAGCAGTTACACCAGGACCAAGCAGCAAAAGTTTTCTCCTACAATATTTCTCCAGCATCTTTTACTGGCAAAGCTTTAATGGAAGCTGGCAAGGAAAAACAGTGAAAACGGCACAGATCATTTACAAAGAGCCGGCAAAAGTGTGAAACTGGAGTTGAGAAGCACTACGTTGACTAAAGAAACAATATTTTAAGTGTTTTTACATTAAGAGTTGTCCACTCCTTTACATTTAAAATGTTTCTATCAGAAATTGAGTTTTAATATGGATTTAAGACACTTTGACTGTTTGGCTGTCATAAGTGTTGATAATGAGTGACATTTGTATTTTGACTTTTTGTTTGAGTGGTACTGTGGTTTACCTCAGATTTAATGTTTCTTTAAGAAACTTATTCATGCCTTTGTCTATGACTACACTATTAACAATTTCACAAATTTAGATGGTTCATATTTTTGTCTCTATTTATTTTTATGATACTGTGTTATTTTTATACTTACTACTTTTAATACCTCTGGAAATGATTGTATCATATGGCATGGGGACATTCTACTATTAATATTTATTGAGGCCTCAAGCCCAGTCGTATCGATGTGGGCTGTAATGTCTAATTAATCCTCTTGTTTTAGGTTTCCTCCAGGAAGAGCGATTCATCCAACAGTCCTTGAGGAGTGGTTCCTGGAGTCATATAAACAATTAGATCTGAGGAGAAAATAGTGAACAGAAGACCTTGTGATGTGTAGTAAACTTTTCACTGCAGCTATGCAGAATTTTCTCCCAGAGCTGCTGAAGTGCTGCCCCAGAGTGTTGTTAGCTGTTGGCCTTCTTCTGAGATTCTACTCTTCTCAACAGTAGAGATCCAGCTTGCCCAAGGTGATGTTTCCTTCCTAGAGATGTCTGTATGCAAAGATGGTTTATAGTGGTGAGTAGGATTGGTGTGATGTGAGACTCCTGACTAAAATGTTAGACAATACTGAAGGGCCATGCTGTCTTCCAAAATCCCCATGTGGATGTTGGAGTCCGTCACTTAGCATGTATCACGGTTCAACTTCTCCCTTTGCCCAATGTATTAGTCTGCTCTCTCGCTGCTATAAGGAAATACTTGAGACTGGGGTATTTATAAAGAAAATATATTTTAATTGGTTCTGCAGGCTGTACAGGAAGCATTATGCTGGCATCTTCTCAGCTTCTGGGGAGCCCTCAGAAAACTTAACAAGTATAGCAGAAGGCAAAGGGGGAGCTGGCATTTCACATGGCAGGAAAAGGAGGAAGAGAGATGGGGGAAGGAGCCACACACTTTTACACAACCAGATTCCCCAAGAACTCACTATTGCAATGAAAGCACCAAGGGAGGGGTGGTATTAAACCATTAGAAGCTGCCCCCATGATTCAATCACCTCTCCCAATTCCCACCTCCAGCACTGGAGATTTCATTTCAACAGAGAATTGGTTGGTTACACAGATACAAACCATATCACTCAATCTTACTTTTCACCTATGTTACCCTAAAATACTCCTAAAGCACTTTTGGTGCACTAATCTCCCTCTCAGAATGTGCACAAATGTTCACAAATTACACACACACACACACACACATATATATATATGTGTGTGTGCGTGTGTACATACGTATGTATGAAATTAGCTGAAGTCAATAGTAGTTTTTTAACATTGCACTCATTGAGTGTTCATCTTAATACCATGCTAATGCTTCAAGTCTTTTACTCCCATAGGTTTGAACTGATTACATGATTGCTCTTCAGGGACTCCTAGTTGGAAGTCACATTTTGTAACACAACTCTCCCTACCAACCTTTTTTTAAAAAGATTGTTGCATTTAGATCATTATGGATTTGTTTTTTATACTAACTTACTATTTGTTAGTCTATGTCCAAGTTTACATAAATCCACTTATTTTTATTCATATTTGTCAAAGTCTGAGATTTATATCTCTTTTTCAGTCTGGGTTCTATTCCTTTCCCTATGAATTTTAAGATAAGAAGGACCTGTCTCTGTGAAGTTATGTTTTTTTTTTTTTGCTTTATAAAATTCAAGTACAATGCATTTATAGACTTTATGGAGCTAATGAAGATAAAGAAACACCATCAAATACACTGGTTATTAAATGTCAGTTTTTAAAAATGAATATTCTGGCCGGGCGCGGTGGCTCAAGCCTGTAATCCCAGCACTTTGGGAGGCCGAGACAGGCGGATCACGGGGTCAGGAGATCGAGACCATCCTGGCTAACACGGTGAAACTCCGTCTCTACTAAAAAAAAAAAAAAAAAAACTAGCCGGGCGAGGTGGCGGGCGCTTGTGGTCCCAGCTGCTCGGGAGGCTGAGGCAGGAGAATGGCGTGAACCCGGGAGGCGGAGCTTGCAGTGAGCTGAGATCCGGCCACTGCACTCCAGCCTGGGCGACAGAGCAAGACTCCGTCTCAAAAAAAAAAAAAAAAAAAAAAATGAATATTCTATTCCCTCAGATGATGAATGTTTGATAACACATTCTATTAGATTATGAGGAGGCAGATGCCTTTACAAAATTCTGGGAGACTACAAATCAACTGCTTTTGTGGACACTGTCATTACAAGCATCATCATACACCATTACAGGGCATTTTGGCATTCATAGTCTTTTTTTTATCTGATTTCTCTACTTGTTTTTCGACTTCTCGATTGATGCATAATGATTGCACATTGATATAGAGTAATGTGATATTTTGATACAAACATATATACATACAAACAACGTGTAATGATCAAATCAAAGTAATAAGGAAATCCATCACCTCAAACCTTCATTTATTTGTGTTGAAAGCATCTCAGCTCTTCTTTTGTAGCTATTTTGAAAAATCATAAATTATTGTTAAATATACTTACCCTGGTATGCTATCAAACACTATTTATTCCTCCTATATAACTGTATTCATTCCTTCTACATTTTGTATTCATTAATCAATCTCTCTTAATTTCCCCTCATTTCCCAGGATCAAGTAATCATTATTCTCTTCTTTACTTCCATGAGATCAATTTTTTTCCTCCCACATATGAGTGAGAATACACAATATTTGTCTTTTTGTGCCTGGCTTATTTTACTTAACATAATGTCCCCCAGTTCCATCTATATTCTTTCTAATGACAATATTTAATTCCTTTTTATGGCTAAATAACATTTATTGTGTGTAAATACCACATTTTCTTTACCAATTTATCCATTGATGTATAATTAGATTGATTCCATAACTTGGATATTGTGAATAGTTCTGCAATATACATGGGTATGCAGTTATTTCTTTTATACACTGAATTATTTTCTTTTGGATATATAATCATTATTGGGATTGTCAGCTCATATGGTTGATCTACTTTTAGTTTTTTGAGGGATCTTCATACTGTTTTCCATACTTTTTGTACTAATTTACATTCCCACCAGCAGTGTAATAACATTCTTTTTTCTCTGCATTCTCACTAACATCTATAATTTTTTTGTCATTTTGATGATAGCCATGTTAATTGGGTTGAGATAATATCTCATTTTGTGTTTTATTTGCATTTCCTTGATCATTCATGACGTTGAGCAGTTTTCATGTAACTGTTGGTAATTCAAATGTGTTATTTTTAAAAATGTTTATTCAGATCTTTCTGCCCATTCTTAAATTAGATTTTTTGTTGTTTTTATACTATTGAGTTGTTTGAGTTTCCTATATATTTTTGTTATTACTCCGTCACATTTTCTTCCATTCTACAGGTTGTATCTTCACTCCGTTGATTATTTCCTTTTCTGTGCTGAATATATTTAGTTCTATGTAATAGTCAAAACAAATTGCCTATTTTTAGTTTTGTTGTCCGTGCTTTTTTAAGCCCCAAACATTATTTGCTCAGACCAATGTTCTGAAATACTCCCCCAAGGTTTACACCTATTAGTTCCATAGTTTCTGGTCTTACATTTCAGTCTTTAATCTATTTTGATTTAATTTCCATATAACGTGAGAAATAGGCATCTAGTTTCATTTTTTTTTTGTCTATGGATATCAAATTTTCTGACACAATTTATTAAACAGACCATCCTTTTTACAATGAATGCTTTTGATGTTTTTGTCAAAAATCAGTTAGCTGTAAATCTGTAGATTTTTTTTAGAGGGTTCGATATTCTGCTTCATTGGTCTATGTTTTTATACCAATACCATACTGTTCTTGTTACTATAGCTTTGTAGTATATGCTTTGATATCAAGAATTGTGATACCTTCAGCTTTGTTCTTTGTGCTCAGGATGCTTTTTGGCTACCAGGGATCTTCTGTGACTCCATGTGAATTTTAGGATTGTTGTTCCTATTTCTGTGAAGAATGTAATTGGTATTTTAATAGGGATTCTACTGAATCTATAGATCACTTTTGATATTACATTCATTTTCACAATATTAATTCAATCCATGCATAATCTTGTGCAGTTTTTAAAGTTTCTCTAATTTTTGATTTTTAGATTTATATCATTGTAATCAGAAAAGATACATGATATGAATTCCATTCTGTTAAATTTGTTAAGAATTGTTTTGTGGTCTAACATTTGGCCTATCCTGGAGAATGCTCTAAGTGCTGATGAAAAAAAAAAAATGTGCATTCTTCAGCTGTTGGATGAAATGTTCCATAAATGTCTGTCAGACCCATTTGGTCTAAAGTGCAGTTTAAATTCAATGTTCCCTTGATGATTTTCTGTCTAGATAATCTGTCCAATGCTGAAAGTGCAGTGGTTCTCCAAATATTATTTTATTGGTGTCTATCTCTTCTTTTAGGTCAAATAATATTTGCTTTATATATCTGGGTGCTCCAGTATTGTATGCATGTATATTTGCAATTATTATGTCCTCTTGCTGTACAGCTCCCTCTTTCATTATATAGTGACGTTCTTTGTCTCTCTTTACAGGTTTTTATTTAAGCCTCTTTAGTATAGTTACTCCTGCTCATTTTTCATTTTTGTTTGTGTAAAATGTCTTTCTCTATCACTTCATATTTAGTTTATATGTGTCTTTAAAGTAAGTGTCTTGTCGGCAGTATATAGATAGCTCATTTTTTAAAATTCATTCATCACATATTTTTTAAGTGGGGGAATTTATTTTTATTCAAGGTTATCATTGATAGGTAATGACTTACCTTTGTTATTTTGCTAATTGTTTTCTGTTTGTTTTGTATACTCTCTTTTCTTCCTCTTTTATTATTATTGTTATTTTGTTTTCTGTAATTAAAATGTTTAATCTTTTCTCTTTTTCTTTTATATATCTGCTCTACCAGTGAGTTTTACAGTTTTGCATGTTTTTATGATGGTGATTATTGTCTTTTCATTTCCAGATGCAGGATGCCTTTGAATATTTCTTGTAAGCCTGGTTCAGTGGTGACAAATTCCCTTAGTTTTTGCTTTCCTGGGAAAGATTATATTTCTAAATAATGGTTTTGTTAGGGATAGTATTATTTGCTTGCAATTTTTTTTCTTCAGTACTTTGAATATATTATCCTATTCTCTCCCTTGCCTGTAAGACTTCTGCTGAGATATCAGCTTTTTGTCTAATGGAGATTTCCTTATATGTGACTTGAAACATTTCTCTTGCTGTTTTCAGAATTCTCCCTGTGTCTTTGACTTTTGACAATTTGACTATAATGTACCTCAAAGAGAACATGTTTGGGGTGAATTTATTGAGATAACTTTGAGCTTCCAGGATCTGAGTGACAATATCTCTCGCTAGCCTTGAATAGTTTCTCAGCTATATCTCAGTTAAATAGATTTGCTGTGACTTTTTCCATCTCTTTCTCTGGAAACGCTATAATACAAGTATTTGTTTGCTTAATAGTGTCTCATAGTACTGCAGGCATTCTTCATTCTTTTTTACTCTTTTTTCCCTCTTGTTGGATAATTTCAAATTACACATCTTTAAACTCAGAGATTATTTATTCTATCTGATCAAGTCTTCTGCTGAAGTTCTCTGTTGTACTTTTTAATTTCATTCATTAAATTATTTAGCTGAAGAATTTGTTTTGTTCTTTTTTAAATAATATCTCTGAATTCCTTGTTCATGTTGTAAATTATTTTCCTAGGTTTGTTGAATTATCTATTGTTTTATTTTGTTTTGTTTTTATATCTTGTGGAGTTTTCTTAAGATTGTTATTTTGAATCCTTTTTCTGGCCATTCATTGATTTCCTTTACATTGGAAAGGACTCTCACTAGAGAGTTTTTGTATTCCTTTGATCATGTTATATTTCTTTCTGTTTTTATATTTCTTGTGTTTCTGTATTGAGGTCTGTTCATCTAGCATAACAAAAAACCGTACCCTCTTCCAAATTTTCTAGAGTGGTTTTCACAGAGTTAGACTTTTACCTGAAGGTGAGTCTCAGTGTGCCAAATGGGAAGGATGTGGTGACTTTTTTTCCAGGTAGATACAGTGGTTTAGTCTTCATGCAGTTTCCTCAGCTGTATTCAACCTCAGCAATAGATGCAGGCACCTCAGTGGCCTAGGCTGTAGAAGTTAGTGGTAGCAGTGACAGCAGGTTAGGTTTTTAATGTTTTTGGTGGCAAGGGATTTTGAGATCCTTCTATTCTCATATTCACCACAATGGGGAGACTTTGACAAGAGGACCCCTCCTTATGTCAGGTCTGACATTTCCTATAAGCATCTGCCACAGCACTAGATTCTAGATACAGGTGCTTGGACAGGGTCTTAGCCTCAGTGTCTTATGAACCAATTGGGGAACCTGTCTTGGGTGCATGTCAGGTTTGATGTCTGTGGCATGGTTGGATATAGATATCCCACAGCACCAGGATCTGAGGTTCTCTCTATCAGCTTGGTTTCAGGGACGTGGCTTGTAGATATGACTACTCCTGGGGAGGCAGAGAGCAGCCCCAGCACAACTCCAGGGAAAGAAAAGTTCTCTGGAAATTTGAGTGTAGGGCACAGAGCATTGGAATTCAGGATTCTGAGTCAGTAAGGCTCAAAGGCAAATTTAACCCTTGGGGAAAAGGAGTACTGGGTAGTAGAGACTCCAGATCTTGGCACTGTGGGGTTCAGCAGTATCTCAGACTCGGAAGCCAGGTGCAGCAACAAGTATCCAAGAAATGGCAAGCTTGGCTATAGTTTGGGCCCTGGGTGCATAAGGCAGCACAGGGATGACTCCTCTTCCTGGGGACAGGAGCATCTCAGCAGCTCAAATTCCAGGAGGCGAGTCCATCTCCAGGGAAGCAAGCTACTAGAGTTTTTGGGCTTGTAAGACAGAGTGTTTGAGCTCAGCCTGTGCTCTGTTTCCCTGGAGTGCAGAATATTACATCAGCTCAGCCTTGGGATGTGCAGCTGCTCAGCTCAGCCAAGGCTCTGCTTCCCCAGTGGGCAATATGACACTTCGGCTCAGGCCCACATGGGTGTGACTATTCTGGGCAGCCCAGGCACCATTTTCTTGTGATTCAGGGCTCTGCCAAAGCACTATTTCCTTTGGTGGCTATGCAGTGTTAGGTCAGCTTCCTAAAAGCAGGGTGCAGCTGTGCCTGAGAGGGTGATTTTTTCTACCAAATCACCATTTCCCCAGATGAAAGTGTGCAGCTTGATCTGCCTGAGCAGACTGGGGGTAAGTTAGGTGGGGCACTTTCACTGCTTCTTGGTCCTATAGGGACCGGTGTAATTGTTGTTCACAGAGGAGCGTTGGGATGTTAGGTCACTGGGAAGAAATGGTTCAACAGCAGTTTAGCCTCTGGGTTGAAGGAGGGCTGTGGCTTCTTGTCCCTGGAACATGGTATACTTTACTATTTGTTTCAGTTCCAGGATGATGTAACATAGCAACTGTGCAGGCCACAGGGAATGGGGAGAAGTGTCAGTTTCTTCTCGGGGGAAATACGACTGCGTGGCCTCTAGGAATCTTTCTTACTTAGACTTAGTGCCTGAAGGACTTTAAGGGACCCTAGTGGTAAAGACTGTAGATGTCCAAGGTCTCCTGCCTGAGAAAGCAGAAGGAGAGGTAGTTAGAGCAGTTCTTTTGCCTCTAGACCCCACAAGGAAGGTGTAATTGCTGCTGGAAGCTCAGTTTAGGAATGTTGGGTCAACCGGTGAAATAATAAGCAATAAATTAGTAAGAGGTAATACATACATTTTATAAGTTTTAAACATTTTGATTATTCTATAAATCACTAGCTAACACATTCCTGGAGAAGTTGGCAAATTTAACTAATATTTTCTAAACTCAGGTCCCTCTAAAATGTCTACCAAAAAGCCTGAATGAGATTAAAAATACATTGAAAAATCTTGTCATTAAAAAACTGAAAATTAAAACAACCACTACAGATTTATTAGAATGGCCAACATCCAAAGCACTGACAACATCAAATGCTGATAAGCATGTGGAGAAACAGGAGCACTCGTTTGTTGCTAATGGGAATGCAAAATGGAGCAGTCACTTTGGAAGACAATTTGGTAGTTTCTTACAATGCTAAACACACTCTTACCACATGATACAGCAATCCTGCTTGGTATTTAGCCAAATAAGTAAAAAAAAAAAAAAAGAAAAGAAAAAGAAAAAAAAAATGCATGTCCACACAAAAACCCGCACATAAATGTTTATAGCAGTTCTTTTCATAATTGGCAATAATTAAAAAAAAAATTGAGAAGTGCTTCGGTAGTTGAATGAATGAACAAACTATGCTTCATACAGACAATGGAATAGTATTCAGTGCTAAAAAGGAATGTATCACTCTAACTAAATGGCATTCTAGAAAAGACAAACTATGGAGACAGTATAAGAATAAATGGTTGCCAGAAGTTAGGAAGGAGGAAAGAATGAAGAGGTAGAGCCCAGAGAATTTTTAGAATAGTGAAATGACCCTGCGATACTACAGTGGTGAATACATGTCATTATGCTTCTGCACTTCTGTCAAAATCCATAGAATGTACAATACCAAAAGTGAATCCTAATGTAAATCCTGGGCTTTAGATGATAATGGTTTGCCAGTGTAGGCTCATTGAGTCTAACAAATGTGTCACTGTGGTGCAGAAGGTCCACTGTGTGGAAGATTATGTGTGTTTGGTAAGGGGGGCAGGAAGTGTGTGGAAACCTTGTGAACCTCTTCAGTTTTACTGTGAACCTGAAATGCCTGCAAAAAAATTAAATGTTATTAATTTAAGAAATGCATTGACAATAGTTTACTTTTCAAACCTCAGAATTCATACATAACATATTCCACCCTCTCAGAAGCAGATTTTGTTAAGAAAGTCTGGTGAGTTTTTGTTCTTTGGTTTCTTGGCAATTACTTTGAAATGTGAATTTGTCCCTCACACAATTTGTGCCATAGAAAGTTTACAATTATCATGTTATTTTAAAAAGCCTCACCAAGGCTGCACATAATGGCTCACACCTGTAATCCCAGCACTTTAGGAAGGTGAGGAAGGAGGATCATTTAAGGCCAGGAGTTCAAGACTGACCGGTCAATATGGGGAAACCTTGTCTCTACTAAAAATACAAAAATTAGCCAGGTGTGATGGTGCGTGCCTGTAATCCCAGCTACTGAACGCGGGAGGCAGTGGTTGCAGTGAGTCAACATCACACCACTGCACTCCAGCCTGGGTGACAGAGACCCTGTCTCAAAAAAAAAAAAAGTGATCAAAGAGAAATTTTTTTACATGAGGCTACATGTTTCATATGAAGAAGACTGGCTCCAAGTTTATTTTCTACTCCATTTTTTCTTTACTAAGCGGGTCAACTTCAGTGAGGTGATTTTTTTTTTCTTTGTTTTCCTCCTGAGGCTGCTTTTCACCTATAAAATGAGTTAAAATAAATGGCCTCCAAGGTCCCTTCATACTAATCTAAACTATCTGTAAAAACATTATTGAAGCCCTTTAAACTTGTGTCAAAGAGTATGACCTCATGAAAAAGGTGCTGGTCCACGGCTTCTACGTGTATTAATCAACATTTCAGGTCAAACCAAACAGAAAATGCAGCAGACCATCACAATCAATGTATTTTAATAAGATTTCTTGTTTGTTTGTTTTCTTAATGACATACTGATTTAGAATTCAATATAAAACTAATCAATTTATCAGAATCAAATTCCAATTTGTACTTTGAAAAACCACTGATTAAGAAATCAGAGTCACACAGAAATGTTGGATATGTCTATTATGTTGATTGTAGTGATGGTATCAAAGGTGTTTTTTGTATGTCCGAACTCATCAAATTGTGTGCATTAAATATGTGTGTTTTATTGTATATTAATCATCACTCAATAAAACTGTTAAAAAAATAGAACCAGGCCTGGCACGGTGGCTCACGCCTGTAATCTCAGCACTTTAGGAAGCTGAGGCAAGAAGATCACCTGAAGTCAGGAGTTTGAGACTAAGCTGGCCATGATAGTGAAACCTTGTCTCTACTAAAAATACAAAATACTAACCAGGAGTGGTGGCACGTGCCTATGATCCCAGCTACTTGGGAGGCTGAGGCAGAATTGCTTGAACCTGGGAGGCAGAGGTTGCAATGAGCCAAGATTGTGCCACTGCACTCCAGCCTGGGTGAGAGAGCAAGACTCTGTCTCAAAAAAAGAAAAAAGAAAAAAAAAGAGAGAACCCCAGAAATCAGAAATATAGCATTAAAAAAAAAAAAAATCCCTGTTCTCACATAGACATCAGGGAACACTGTAGTTTGTTTAAATATCAAGCTTATATCCTCATACATTCACAGTCACAGTGGGATTAGGTTTGGCCCATATATAAAGCAAATTTGTGACATGAAATTTTACATTAAAAAATCACATAATTATACTAGACAATACTGCTTTGACGTCATAATTTTATGCTTGCAATAAGCATCAGAATCTCCTGAATAATTATTTAAAAATACATATTTCTGGGACCTTCTTCCCAGAAACCCCAATTTAGTTTGCAGCTCCCCTGTTGATCATGAGCTCTTCTACTAGTTGTGAGGAAAGGCTCTTCTAATACAAATTCCCTATGACTGCAAATGGATCTTTAAGGCAAAATATCTGATTGTTAACTGCACCAAATGTCTTTCTATTAACTCTCTGAGGTTGTTAGAGCATTTCTGCCTTTTCCCTGTTCCCCTCTTCTCAGAAAACTCTTGGCTTACCAAAGTCCTCCTTACCTTAAAAATTCAATCCAGATATTTTGGCAACAAGGCAAGATGGTGTACCACAAGCAGGTTTTATGTGCCACTCTCATAGAGAGGAAACAAAAGGGCTAGTGAATACTGACCCTGCAGGCCAATCATGTAAAAGAACACATCAGGATCCCTCAAGGTGGCAAGGGAACTCGGAGATCAGATAGGAGCGAAGCTGGGCACCAGACTGTCTGGACTCAGTGTGTAGCCAGGAGAACCTCTCCAACACAAGAGAAGATAAATGAGAGGCCCCAGGGAGATTCAAGCTCTCCAAAGGGACGTGTGCAATGCTGGGCACAGGAGTATCCCCTGAGTCACCCTCCACTGCACTTCAAGACTGAGGCTCCACCACCTGGACTTTTTGCAGGGGCAACCTTCAAGTCCAAAGGACCTCTACAAAACTTTAGCCCTGGAGCAGAGCGGCACCAGCTTCATAGCCTCAATAGAGGCTGTAGTTGCAGTACCTGAGAGCAGTAAGATTGTTCTACCCTTCCTTGCTGGACAGGGCTCAATGTCAGGTTCTGGCCCAGCAGTCCCACTTCAGCCAAAATTCTACTAGCCACTCCACCCACCCCTGCCACTGACAGCCAAAATGGCAATGCTTGCTAGAATGTCTGGCCCAGTGGTAACACTTCTGTGTGAACTCAGCTGGAGGTCACAGCTTTCTGTTGTCCCAGGAAACATCTGAATTGCAGAGTGCATGTCTCCACCTGCCTCTGTCACTAGTAGCCAGGTGGGCAACACCTGCTAGAGCTCCTGGCTCAGCGGCTCCACTTCTGTCTGAGCTCAGCTAAAGGGAACAGCTTCTTGTTGTCCCAGGAACACCAGAACAGCAGAATATGCAACTCAGCCCACCACTGCCACTGCTAGCAAGGTGGGCAATTGCTTCCTAGAGCTTCCAGTTCAGTAGGCCAGAGGGTGCAGCTTCTTGTAGTTCTGGAAAATACCACCACCCAGATAGCAGAGCATATGACACTTTACCCAGCTGGGTAACACTTGCTAGAGCTTCTGGGCCAGCGCCCCACTTCTGTGCAAGTTTAGCCACTGGGCGCAGCCTTTTCCTGTCCCAGGTAGCACCCAGACAGAAGAACAGGTGACCCCAGTCAACCCTGCCTCTGATAGCCAGGTGGGTAATGCCTGCTAGAGCTTCTAGCCCAGTGGCCCTGCTTCTGTGAGAACTTAGCCAGTCAACACAGCCTTCTGTTGTCCCAGGAAGCATCTGGATGGCAAGATAGGCACACTCATCCACCCCTGCCATTTATAGCCAGGCGAGCCACACCTGCAGGAGCTAAGAGTACAGTGGTCCTACTTCTGCCGGAATTTGCTGAGGAATGCAGCCTCTTGTTGCATTGGAAATACCCAGTTGGCAAGGCATGTAACTTCATCCACGCCCAGCTCCCATAGCCAGATTGGGCTACGTCTGCTAGAGCTTCCAATGCAGCAGTCCTGCCTCCACATGAATTCTGTGGACAGGAGCAACCCTGGGTTTCCCCAGGAAGCACATGAACAGCCTGTGAGGGTTGACCTAACAAAGATACAGCTTGTCTGCCAGCCATAGCCTCTGCCTGAGGGAGCCCCGTGAACCACATGGACCAGAATAACCAACAAAAGAAATGTGGGCATGGAGACCGTAATCACAGAGGGCTCCTCCATGACCCAGGAGTGGAAAAGAATCGAAACCAGTCAACTGAATTCCCTCTACACCATAATCAAACCCCCAAGGCCATCAATGAAGCAAAGTGTGAAAAAAAAAAAAAACAAAAAACGATCGAAAGGACAGCAAATAGATCAGCCCACACAAATGACACAGAAACAGCACAGGAACTCTGGCAATTCAAAAAGCCAGAATGCCTTCTTTCTTCCAAACGGTTGCAGTAATTCCCCAGCAAGGGTTCTTAGCCAGGTTGAAATGGCTGAAATGACATAAATAGATATCAGACTATAGATAGCAAAGAAAATAATCAAGATTCAGGAGAATGTTGAAACCCAATCCAAAGAAGGTAAAAACTATAATAAAATGAAATGAGAATGGATAGACAAAATAGCCATTATTGAGTCACAAAAGTGCCAAACTGATCTCATAGAGCTGAAACATAAACTACAGGAATTGCATAATGCAACTGCAATTATTAACAGCAGAGTAGATCAAGCTAAGGAAAGAACCTCAGAGCTTGAAGATTGGCTCTCTGAAATGACTCAGTCAGATAAAAATGAAGAAAAAAGAGCTATAAAGTATGAACAAAACCTCCATGAAATATGGGATTATATAAAGACACCAAATTGACTGATTGGCATCCCTGTAAGAGACAAGTAGAAAGCAAGCAACTTAGAAACGTATTTCATTATATCATCCATGTAAACTTCCCCAATGTCACTAGAGAGGCCAAAATTCAAATCCAGAAAATGCAGAAGACGGCTGCAAGATATTACACAAGAAGACCATTCCCAAAACACATAATTAGCAGATTCTCCAAGGTCAAAATGAGAGAAAAAAAATTGTTAAAGGAAAGTAGAGAGAAGGGGTAGGTCACCTACAAAGGGAACCTCACTAGGCTAACAGCAGGCTTTTTTTGCAGAAATCCTACATGCTAGAAAAGACTGAGGGCCAATATTCAGTATTTTATTACACCACAGTGTAATAAAAATACAAACGAATAATAAGAAAATCACTCAAAACCATACAATTACATGAAAAATAACATGGTCTTGAATGATATTTGGGTAAAAAATGAAATTAAGGCAAACATCAATTAATTCTTTGAAACTAGTGAGAACTAAGATAACGTATCAGAATTTCTGGGACACAGGGAAGGCAGTGTTAAGAGGGAAGTTTATAGCACTAAATGCTCACATCAAAAAGTTAGAAAGATTTCAAATAACAACCCCATAAAACAACTAGAAGAACATGAGAAGCAAGAGGAAACTAATCTCAAAGCTAGCAGAGGAAATGAAATAACCAAAATCAGAGCTGAACTGAAGGAAATTGAGACATGAAAACCATTCAAAAGATCAATAAATTCAGGAATTTATTCTCTGGAAAAAAAAAGTAAGATAGATAAACCACTAGCTAAATGCATACAGAAGAAAAGGAAGACGATTCAAAGAAACAACATTTAGAAATGACAAAGGAGACTTTACCACTAACCTTACAGAAATACAATAAGAACCTCTCAAGATTGAACGTGGAAGAAATATAATTCCCAAACAGACCAATAACTGGTTCTGAAATTGAATCAGTAATAAAAATCCGACCAGTCAAAAGAAGCCCGGGACTAGATGGTTTCACAGTTGAATTCTACCTGATGTAAAAGAAGAGCTGGTGCCACTCCTACTGAAACTATTCTAAAAACTTGAGGAGGAGGGACATCTCCCCAACTCATTCTTTGATGTCAGCATCATTCTGATACCAAAACCTGCCAGAGACACAACAAGAAAAGAAAACTTCAGGCCAATATCCTTGATGAACACTGATGCAAAAACACTCAACAAAATACTAGCAAACTGAATACAGCAGTGCATCAAAAAGCTAATCCACCATATTCAGGTAAGCTTTACTGCTGCGATGCAGGGTTGTTTTAATATACACAAATCAAAACGTGATGTATCACATAAACAAAGCTAAAAACAAAAACCATGTGATTATGGATGGCAAAAAGGTTTTTGATACATTTTAACATTTCTTTGTTACAAACCCTCAATAAACTAAGTATTTAAGGAACATAATTCAAAATATTAAGAACTACCTATGAAAAACCTACAGTCAGCATTATATACTGAAGGTGCAAAGGCTGGAAGTATTCTCTTTTACAACTGGCACAAGGCAAGGATACCCTCTCTCACCAGTCCTCTTTGACATAATATTGGATGTCCTAACCAGAGCAATTAGGCAAGAAAAAGAGATCAAAACTATCCAATTACAAAGACAGGAAGTCAAACTATCCCTGTTTGCAGATGATATGATTCTACATCTTGAAAACTCCATAGTCTCTATGCAAAAGATCCTTAATCTGATAAACACCTTCAGCTAGGTTTCAAGATACAAAACCAGTGTACAAAAATCAATAGCATTCCTATATGCCAGTAACATCCAAGTCAAGAAGCAAATCAGAAACACAATCCCATTCACAATTGCCACAAAAAGGATACCTAGAAATACAGCTAACAAGGGAGGTGGAAGATCTCTTTCATGAGAACTACAGAACACTGTTCAAAGAAATCAGAGATGACATAAACAAATGGAAGAACATTCCATGCTTATGGATAATAAGAAGTAATATCCTCAAAATGGCTATACTACCCAAAGAAATTTACAGATTCAATGTTATTTCATTTAAACTGCCAATGATACTCTTTACATAATTAGAAGAAGTTATTTGAAAATTCATATGGAACCAAAAAAGAGTCTGAATAGCCAAAGCAATCCTCAGCAGAAAGGGCAAAGCTGGAGGCAGTGTGTTACCCAATGTTAAACTATATTACAGGGCTACAGTAACCAAAACAGCATGGTACCGGTAGAAAAACACACAGAGCAGTGGAACAGAATAGAGAACCCAGAAATAATGCCACACACCTACCACCATCTCATCTTCAACATAGATGAAAAATTAAGCAAAGAGGAAGTGACACCCCACTCAATAAAATGTTCTCAGATAACTGACTATCCATATGCAGAAGATTGAAGCAGGACCCCCTCCTTATACAATATACAAAAATCAACTCAAGATGAATTAAAAACTGAAATGTAAAACCTAAAACTATAATAACTCTGTTAGATAACCTAGGAAATATCATTCTGGAGGTAGGACTTGGCAAATAATTGTTGATGAAGGCACCAAAAGCAATTATTAATACAACAAAAACAAAAATTGACAAATGGAATCTAATTAAAATAAAGGGCTACTGCACAGCAAAAGAAACTATTAACAGAGTAAACAGACAACTTACAGAATGAGAGACAATATTTGCAAACTCTGCATCAAACAAAGGTCAAATATCCAGAATCTATGAGGAACTTAAAGGCATTTACAAGCAAAAAACAAGCAACACTACTAAAAAGTGGGCAAAGGACATGAACACATGAACAGACATTTTTCAAAAGAAAGCATACAGAAGGCAAACAAGCATATGAAAAAAAGCTCAATATCACTTATCACTGGGGAAATGCAAATCAAAACCACAATGAGATACACCTCACACCATTCAAAAAGGCTATTACTAAAAACCCAAAAAATGACAGATGCTGGCAAGTGGTGGAGAAAAGAAACATGTATACAGTGTTGGTGGGAGTGTAAATTAGTTAGCAAAACATTATGAAAGACAGTGTGGCAATTCCTCAAAGACCAAAAATAGAATTACTATTAGACCCAGAAAACCCATTATTGGGTATATACCATACAGAATATAAATTGTTTGCATAGATATACATGCAGGTGTATGTTCATTGCAGTACTATTCACAAAAGGAAAGACATAAAATCAACCTAAATGTCCATCGACAGTAGATTAAAGAAAATATGGTACATATACAACATGGAATACTACTCAGTAATAAACAGTGAGATCGTTTCCTTTGCAGCAACGTTAATGGAGCTAGAGGCCACTCTCTTCAGTAAACTCACCCTGGAACAGATAAACGTTCACTGTGTGTTAGGAATGTGCATTAGGATCATCGTGTGACAAGATGTTTATGTTATATCTAATCCACCAGATTATCAGTTTGTAGGGCAATATTCAAGTATGTAAGCATGTTACTAAATAGTAACACTAAAAATTGCTTTATCAAATTGCTTATAAGTGAAAACCACATATTTTCACTTATAAGCGGGAGCTAAACAACCATAACATACGGATGCTGGGAAAGTAACAACAGACACTAGGGCCTACTTGAGAGGAGAGGTTAAGAGGAGGGAGAGGATCAGAAAAAAATACCTGTTGGGTACTATGTTTATTACCCAGGTGACAAAATTATCCGTACAATGAACCCCTATAACATTCAATTTACCTGTATAACAAAGCTGCACATGTACCCCTGAACCTAGCATAAAAGTTAAAACAAATTCAATCCAAGAATTGTCTTTCTGTGAGGCCTTCTCTTAGTCTCCTACCTCATGCTCCAGAGGGCTTCGCTGATTCTTCTCTCAGCACTCAGCACATTGTGTGACAATGATCTGTTTATACTATATCTCACCCCCTAGATTATCAGTTTATAGGGCAGTGTTCAAGTATGTAAGCATATTACTAAACAGTAACAGTATAAATGGCTTTATCAAATTCCTTAAAATAAACCTCAGTAGTGACGGCCCAGCTGCACCAGGATCACAGTAATTCTATGTCATGACATTGTGATTCTCAGACAATACCAGCTTCATTCCCTTGTGTTGTTTTTTTGGCAGTAATAGCACTTAAATGACAATTTTCAGAAAACTCTGCTAATATTCTTGGCAGATATTTAACCTTATGAAAAGAAATCACTTATCCAGGACTTCAGTACAGTATTTTCATTTCAATGACATCTAAAATTAAAAGGAGTCCATTTTCTTTTCAGACTTCTTGAATATGCTTCAGTTTAAAATTAAACCCATTCAGTGAATAGTCAAGTAGCACAAAATCAGAATATAAGCAAATTTTTTAAGCAGGATTTTTTTTTCAATGTGACTCTTATATTTGATATATCCTATGGTACACATTTGACTATTAACAACAGGTGAAGCATATAAATTTATCGTCAAAACTATGGTGATTTTTTTAGTATATATAATGAATGAAAATTTAAGTTTATTGCTCTATGCATAGGAGATAATTTACATAATTTCAGTATATCTTTTTAGCCTTTAGTCAACTCAGAAAAATAAGTCACTTAAAAATGTTTCAATTTTATTTTCAGATTTTGTATTAATAGCTTTTAAATCTTATCCTATTGTTATATGATTACAATACTATAATAATGTATAGAAAGGAATTGAAAACTTAATGAAAATATAACTAAATTTCTAATATATTTGTATTAGGATTTTCAAAGTTGTTTTCTAATAAAGAGAAAGGTTAATGAATGAGTTTAATAGGATACCTATAATAACCTAATACTTTTAAGGTGAATGTGACTGGATTGTTTTGGTTGTACTTGCTTTTCCATGTCTTGGGGTAACCTCAGTTTTCTCAGAACACAATATAAAGTCTAAATCCAAAAGCCTATTGGGTAACATAGATTTAATGAGAGAAGGAAGAGTTACCTTGTACCCTACCTAGCCCATTTATCTTCTAAAAATAAAATATTTGTAAACATTTTTCTGTGTCTTAGTGGCTTCTCTTCTTGTGTTTCATATGTCATTTTTCCATTTACTATTCACCAACCATCTCACAAAATAACCTGATTCAAGCAATTGTCCCACATCTCCTATTACATTGCACTGAGCACTCAGTGAACCAAAAAGTAATAAACATTGCCAAGCAAAAGAAACAAAGCAAACCGGGATAAAACTTCGGTTTGTACCTGACTCTCACTTTTCACATTTGTGAATGTGAAAGCGAAGAGGCCAAAATCAGGTGCCTTTCTTAGAGCTAGTACACACTGCTGTGTTCAAAACCACAGTAGCAAAAGATGCAACGATAAATGTGCTCACACTTTTAAAATCATGACACTAGAATAGTATTTCTTGATTCATATGTGAAATCAGATTATACTATAGTCAGGCTGGTATTTTTCTGGAAATTTGCTCTGCGCTATATCATATTTCACCCTGGCTCATCCTCTTGGCCATCTCTATTTAAACCAGTAATGGACCTTTTTCCAAGCTGGTTCATCACCTTGTATCTCCATAAATTTGTAATTAGGAGCAATTGACCAGTTCGCATGGCTGAAATTATAAGGCAAAATCTGAGTATTGCATCTATATAGAAAGGCCTGTTTTGCTCTGTAATCCAGGGAAGCAAAAAATGCTCTTCTAGAAGCAGAAAATAACTGAGAGAGAGAGAGAGAGAAACCAGGAGAGAAAAAAACAGAACAAACAAACAAACAAACATGGAAAGAAAGGCCAAGGGATTTAGTGTTGGTTCCAGTTTCTAAGTTCTCCTACACTCCTGTTTTTGGCTTGTATGAGGCATTTTTAAATTTGTATCTGCTAAATACTTTTAAAGTATAAAATAGCATATAGGGTTATCTGTATTTGTGACTCTGTTCAAACAAAGGCAAGAAACAATAAACTTTGCAATAAATAGATGAGATGTATTCAGGAAAGGAGTAGGAACAGAGTAAGAGAGTAGCTGTGGATGCCCGAGAAATAAGTAACTTACCAAATTCTCTGTTCTGAAGGTTTCCCCTTGTGTTTTCTGGTCAGAATTGAGAAAGTGAGTCTATCAATTAACACATCAATTATGAAAAGGCAGATCGTGCAGAGGGGTGAGCATGCAGAAAATCATTACCGCTTTATGTGAAATCAGTACATTCTTGGGAGATATCACAAATGTGAAAAAAAAAGTTTATAATAAGAAACATAGCTCTTGACTCTTATTCTCCATAGGTCGTGCATTATTTTCAATGTTTAAATCCATTATTCCTCCCCATTTAAGAGACCTGTGCATGGAGACTCACATCAATGCTTGAGGAGACAGCAAGCCAAATGACAAAGTCAATTTGACCATGAGTGATGCAGAGGGTTATGATTTGATTAAGAGTTTGTGCACCGGGCAGTCATCTGCAATCTCTGCAGTACCTTTTGTCTTTCCTGTTGTGTAGACTGACTAGTCGTATTAGATGATATTTTGAATAGTATAGTTTAATAATACAGCGGTGATATACAACATTTGATTTATAAAATTTAAACTACATGTTTCTTGTCTTCTCAACAAAATTATTGATCACTTTCTGTTTCTTTTTAGCTTCCATAACATTATGGAACAATATACATATAATATTTTACATGTTACAATGTAACAATTTACAATGATCTAACTTTTTGCCATGTGCTATTGTGCAAAAAAAATCTTAACTACCTATCTGCTAAAAGTTATACAAATTCCACTGATGGTATTGTGTACCTCAATCCATTATCTTGTAGGCATTCTCTACAAAGGAGAAAGTGAAATAAAAATGACAAAAAAATAATTTATACTACCTTACAGACGAGATATTTTCATGAAGAAATGCATTAAATAAAAAGTTTTAAATAAGATAAAGAGCCTATAGAAAATTTCTATTTTCATAGAGTTGCATACTAAATCCTTACCTTAATTAAACAAATTAGTGTTAGTACATACCTGAAAAAAAAATAACTGATTCTATAATCTAGAAAACAAATAATTTATAGATATACTTTTTTAAAGTTTTAAAAAAGGAAACTGATAAATTATAAATACAAGTCTAAGTAGTTATAATGAATACATTACGAATTAATATGTGATTTACTCTAGAATGTATTCATCACCAAATAAGAATTTTCACCGTTAAAATTCTCATAGTGGCCGGGCGCGGTGGCTCAAGCCTGTAATCCCAGCACTTTGGGAGGCCGAGATGGGCGGATCACGAGGTCAGGAGATCGAGACCATCCTGGCTAACACGGTGAAACCCCCGTCTCTACTAAAAAAATACAAAAAACAAGCCGGGCGAGGTGGCGGGCGCCTGTAGTCCCAGCTACTCGGGAGGCTGAGGCAGGAGAATGATGTAAACCTGGGAGGCGGAGTTTGCAGTGAGCTGAGATCCGGCCACTGCACTCCAGCCTGGGAGACAGAGCAAGACTCTGTCTCAAAAAATAAAAATAAAATAAATAAATAAATAAATAAATAAATAAATAAAATTCTCATAGCCTGTTGTTGCTTTCAACCTAATTATCTGCTGTGAGCCACACGTTTGGAATGTACTCTTAGTCCCATGGCCATCTGTGCCTCACGGTGGTATCTTCTAAAATGAATATGGACCCTTGGTTTCCTCTTATTGCTCTTTATGTTCCTTTATGTTCTTGGCAATCTGAAGAAATGTTGCATTCACAGAATCCTACAGAGCAGAAGAATGCTTCCTATATATCTCACCATCTTTTTTGTTTTGTTTTGTTTTTTGAGACAGGGTCTTGCTCTGTCACCTGGGCTGGAGTGCAATGGCACACTCAGCCCACTGCAAGCTTGATTTCCCAGGCTCAGGCAGTCCTCCAACCTCAGACTCCCAATAGATGGAACTAAAGGCATGTGTCAGTATTCCTGGCTACTTTTAAAAATTATTTTTAGTAGAGACAGGGTCTTGCTTTGCTGTAAAATTGGTCTCGAAATCATGGGCTTAAGTGATCTTCCTGCCTTGGCTTCCCAAAAAGCTGGGATAATAGGTATAAGCCACCACCCTGGCCATCTTCACTATCCTTGACATACCTATGTGTCTTCACTGTTCTTGATGTAAGTTGAATCAATGAGGTAAAGAGATTGTTTCTTACAAGGTACCATCACGTTGTTAAGCATGACAACTTATACAAACGCTCCTGAACTTTTGATGAGTTTAAGTCTCAATAAACCTATTGTAAGTTGAAAATATCATAAGTTGAATATACATTTAATATATCTAACTTACTGAACTTAATAGCTTATCCTGGCCTACCTTAAATGTGCTCAAAACACTTACTTTAACCTAGAGTTGAGCAAAATAATTTTATATGAGGCACATTTTATACTGAAATGTTGAACATCTCATGTAATCCATTTAATACCATACCGTAAGGGAAAAAGAATGGTCAGATATATGCTCAAAGTGCGATTTCTACTGAATGCATATCACTTTTGCACCATTTTAAAGTTGAAAAATTAAGTCAAATCTTTGTAAGTTGGGGTCACCTTTATTCTCATGGCTTCTTACAAAAGTTTTAGCATTGGTAATTTGGATAAATTATTTACCACCATTACACAAAGAGGAAGAGAAGGCTTGACATCCCTCTCCAGCCTTGAACCATTCAAATGGATCTTCACCTGTCTCCTGCAGCACCATTGCCAAGCATCGACTTTTTAAAAAGGCAATGAACATCTCATTAGGTATAGAATGGGAAAAAAAAATGACTGTATTAGTTATCTCTTGCTACCTAATAATATTACCACAAATTTAGAGACTTAATATAACATCCATCTATCATATCATACTTTTGCAGATCAGGAGTGCAGGCTTTGGTTAGCAGGGCTCTCTCCTGCAGTCTCAAACCTGCCATCAAGGTGTTGGCCAAGGCTTCAGATTCATCTGAGATCTGATTGGGGAAAAATCACCTCCTAATCTCATGTGGTTGTTTGCAGAATTTCACTACTTTTAGGCTGTGAAGTGAGAGTGGTCTCAGTTTCTTTCTAGTTTTTGGACAGAGGCCACCCTCAACTCACTGCCTCTTCAATGTGGCAATACAATATGGCAGCTAGCTTCTTCCAGGCCAACGAGGAAGACATTCTCTTCCCAATATAAATGCCGCAGGTTTACGCAACATAATCATGTATGGTAATCACATACATCCCGTCAACTTTGCCGTATGCTATTGAATAGAAGCATTCATGGTTCCTGCCATACCCCAGGGAAGGTGATGACACAAAGCTGTGAGTTCCAGGAGGCAGGGATCACGGGGTCCACTTTAAAATCTGTCTCTAACAGAGGACCTTATTTCACCAAAACTATATGAAATTCACTTTCTCTTCAAGTTTATCAACTTATTATTCTTTGGGTCTTGCTGAGGTCTATTCTGGGAACTTCTCATATGTGCCTGGACAAGACTGTTGTCTGAGAATGGGCACAACAAATCTCTGAAATCACTTGGAACATGGCATGATTCCTGTAAGGATATTATTCTAAAAATGTAATTACTTTTATTCAGAGACAATCTATGGAAACAGAATCAAAATATATTCAGCATTTCTTCCTTATCAGATATTATCCCAGTGACTTACAATTTTCACTTAACATATATTTTTCCCGTTTTGAGAACAGATGTGAGCCATCTGTTTTTAATCAAAAATCCATATTAAATTACACCTTTACTTCTGGTGATAAGTAGGAAAAGCATCTAAATGTAATTTGACTTGTGTATGTGGTTTCTTCATTAGGCTTATTCCCTTTTAGAGATGTCAAAACCTCATTTTCTTGAATGCTGATGATGTAATGAAGAGATTAAGAATTTGTATACCATCTAAACCATGAAGAGGCACAGGAGAAAATCTGAATTATACAAGCATGTGCTGAAAGAATCATTAAATGATTTGGTTCATTTAACATTATATACCCATGTGACTCTTCCATATTTTCGAGCAAGAATAAATTTGAGACAACTGTTGAATTTATTATTCATTTATTTTACTTTAATCTGTGTATCTACCACAGAAGTCTGGGTTTAAGAATCAAAATATTTTTATGTGTCTAATCTACAGTCTTTAAATAGAGATTTAAGAGGTAACTATTGTACAGGATATGGAAAATGTTACATTTATTCCAATGTTTGTGAGTAAATTCCTGACCATAGAGGAAGAATTTACCGTAAATGGTTGAAAGCTTTCTGTCAAAGTAGAATTTACCAGACAGGCTAGACTATTACAGGGCCTATTCCCTGAAATTTCTTCATCGTTACAAGAGCACAATGGAGAGATATTTCTCTCCCTGCTCATTAGATGCAAGGCCAGCACAGCTCTGCAGGACCACAATTCCAGATTACACAAGGGATAAGAAAGGAGAGAGGAGATTAGCGCAGCTGAGATGATCCTCCCTTTTGGCAATTGTATGTTCCCCTCTGGAGAAAACACTGTTATGCCTTTGATGCCACCTCTCTCCTCTGACTATTTGGAGATATTCACAATCTATATCACCACCCTGACCTTGGCCCCGGATAGTCTCATCTTTCCAAACAGCAGCCAAAGATTTGTAGCAGGGCTGCATTCGTAATAGAGGCAAAATTAAATTCTATCAAGTCACGTTTTTCTTTTGCTTTCATATTTTTATCATGTAAACAACATGGCACATTCCGAAGGCTTAAAGGATAAATTCTAGAGAAACACACATAAGTTGAAAGAGGTAAATCTGCCCGACTGGAGCAGCAGAAGCTGTAATCATTTTGGAAGTGTAGCAAGGCAGGAGTCAACTCAAGTTTTTTATACTCTATCAGAGAACAAGCAAATCACTGAAAGAAATTCTGCATGCGATGTGTGTCCCAAACAAGCAGGGTACATAAGGCAAGCTTTCCTTCTAGGTCAGAAAACCAGGAGGAGAGAGAGCCTCATGCAACTTAGATACCAGAGTCCAAGAATCAGACAGACAGAAAGACCTCCTTATATTAGGATATGAGGTGTGGCAGAGTCACCGTGGGATCAGTTATAGAATAGTTGCTTCATAATGTTGCCAAGTGCTGAGAAAAATTATGCCAGATAATGAGTCATCAGGCACAGAAAATTATTGGACTGTTTCGAAATGCTTTCTCCTAAACAGACAAAGGCTTCTGACACCTTGTGAAACATGACTTCTGCCCTTGTCTGGTACAGAGAAGAGGGCTGGGGGGAGCTTCCGGAAAACCGAATCGCACATACATCTCCGAAAGACAAGAAATAACAACACAAAGGAAAAGGCAAGATGATATTTTTAAAAGAAAAGAATTAAGACAAAAACATTTGTTGAATGTTTATTGATTAGTAATTATGTAGCAAAAGTCTTCTACACACTGGGGATGCAACAGGTCCCAACTTCTCACCCTCAGGAGAGAGACCATAAATAAATAAATAATTAAATTATGTTGTCTGTTAGAAAATAATACATTTTAGAAAGAAAAGCAAAGTAGACAAGGACAAGAGTCTGTGAGTTTGCATGTGTGGGGAGTGGGAATAGGATTGCAGTTTTAAATAGGGCCGAAGGGCTGGCTTCCTTGAGAAGGTAACATTTGAGTACACTGATTAAGAAGGTGACCGAGTGGGCCAGGTGCAGTGGCTCACACCTGTAATCTCAGCACTTTGGGAGGCTGAGGCTGGCGGATCACAAGGTCAGGAGTTCGAGATCAGTCTGGCCAACATAGTGAAACCCTGTCTCTACTAAAAATATAAAAATTAGCCAGGCATAGTGGCGAGAACCTTAGTCCCAGCTACTCGGGAGGCTGAGGCAAGAAAATTGCTTGAATCCAGGAGATGGAGCTTGCAGTGAGCAGAGATTACACCGCTGCACTCCAGCCTGGGCAACAGAGTGAGACTCAACCTCAAAAAAAAAAAAAAAAAAAAAAAAGGAAGGTGACCAAGTGAATAATGTAAGTAGCTCTCTACAAGCAGAGAGAGTAAAGGGACAGGAAGCAGCCCTTGCAAATATCCTGAAGTGAGAATGCACCTTGACAGGGAGCAGCAAATATAGAGATCCTGCCATGGGATCCCACTTGGAACATTTTCGAATAGCCTAATAACCAAGAGGTCAGTGCCATGATTTCAGTATGTTATTTTTTGTACCTACCAGGTCTCATGTTGAAATTTGTTACCCAGTGATGGACATGAGGAATGATGGCAGGTGTTTGGACTACAGGGACAGATCCCCTTGTATGGTTTGGTGCCATTTTCACAGGAGTGAGTTCTCACTCTTAGTTCCCATGAAAACTTGTTGTTGAAGAGTCTGGCCCTTTCTCCTCTCTCTTGTTTTCAGCCATGTGATCTGCACACACAGGTTTCTGTCAGGAGTGGGAGCAGTCTGAGGCCCTCATCAGAAGCCAGTGTTAATGCCTAACTTCAAGTATAGCCCACAGAACTGAGAGCCAGATATAAATTTCTTTTCTTTGTAAATTACCAAGCTTCAGGTATTCCTTTTAGCAATACAAATGGACTAAGACAGCCATTGTGACTAGTGTAGAGTCAGCCAACTTGTGCCTAGCAGGGGATGAGTTTAGCGATGCAAGACCATGGTAGCCCTTTTAAGTCATTGTTAAAACCAAGACTGTTGTCTGAGATTAAAAAAACATCAAAGAACGTGATAAGAGGGATGAGATAACATGATAGGTTTTAAGAGTATCACTCCAGCTGCTGTAGTGGGTGACTTATGTTTCCTTCTACAATTTCTCAAAACATCTATATTTTTCATATAACATTCATAATTAAAATTGAAGTTTTTTTTTTTTTTTTTTTGTATTTTTGTTATTATTTTTTCCCCCTTGAAGCTAGTTCCAGGAGCTAGGGCAACAGTTTCATCTTCTAGGATGGTGACAGACCTGACAACAGTTAGGCATTGGAACTGTAACAACATGTAGCATAATCTAAATCAGGGGTCAGCAATTGTTACCTAAGTTCCGAAAATGCCAATATAAAAGTCACTTGCTGACTTGCTGTTGTGTGGCAATCTCCACTCAAATGGTAAAGTATCTCATGCAGAGAAGATCAAGAAAGAGATATTGTCTCATCCAGCTGCCAAAAAGGGAAAATATTCAGACACTTGTCACATTCTTCCTATGATCTTGAAAGTCACTGAACACTCCTCAAGTATTTTGCTTTTTTTATTGTTGTTGTGAGAAAAGACACAGATGGAAGTCACAGGCTGTGACCACAGTCCATTGTTCTTCAGCAAGATTCTTCAGGAAACTTTGCATTCCTACCCAGAATGTAAATGATCTGTTACAACAAGAGAACAGTGTCTGGAATGTTTGCAAATTACCTTTGAGATGTCTCTCTTCATCTGAAATTATCCTTACTTGTTCTTAATGTTTCCATACTAGCAAAAATAAATCCAGCACTGCATTGCTGCAAATAGTTAGAAGTTATAATTGAATAACCTTGTGAAGCCACGATTTCTGCCTGAATATCCTGAAGTGAGAATGCACCTTGACAGGGAGCAGCAAATATAGAGATCCTGCCATGGGATCCTGCTTGGAACATTTTCGAATAGCCTAATAACCAAGAGGTCAGTGCCATGATTTGAGTATGTTATTTTTTGTACCTACCAGGTCTCATGTTGAAATTTGTTACCCAGTGATGGACATGAGGAATGATGCCAGGTGCAAGTTATTGTCAATGTCCTTGTTTTTTGGTTGGGCTGTGGGTTCATGAGTGGGTCAACATATAGCTTCAATAAATGTAACCCATAAATGACTAGTAGAGGGCTATGCTTGAACTAATAATGACGTTGCTCCATGGCTAACAATAATAAATAATTCTTTTCAATGTACCTGAGGTCTACTTAAAAATATATTAAGAAGTTAAAAGTTAGTAAAAAAACAAATTAGCTGCGATTTGTTACTTGGTATCCTGGGTCATCTTCTCTTCCATGATAAAAATCTAAAAGAACTATAGGCCAATATTGCTTAATTTTAAAACAGAATTAGTAAAACTTAAATTTTACAATAAAATTCAAACCATGTTTTTCTTTACTTTGTATCGTATTTATTTAAATGTTTTCAAAGATGAAACTTTTTGAATGTTTTCAGAGTTCCTGAAAAAGTTAAATAAGTCACTTGTTGTTTGTGTTTTGGGGGCTTTTGTTTTGTTGCATTTTTAAATAAACTTTATTTTTTAGAGCAGTTTTAGCTTTACAGCAAAATTGAGCAGAAGTTATATATTTTCCACGTATTCCCTGCCCCCACACATGCATAACCTCCCCAAGTATCAACCTCTCCCACCAGAGTGGTATATATCTTATAATCAATGAGCCTACATTGACACATCGTTATCACCCAAAGTTCATAGTTTATATTAGGATTCATTCTTGGTAATGTAAGTTCTATGGTTTTGGAAAAATGTACAATGACATGTGTTCACCATTGTAGTATCATACAAAGTAGATTTACTGCTCTAAGAATCCTCTGTGTTCCACTTGTTTATCTCTCCCTTTTCCCCAAGTCCTGGAGACCCCTGATTCTTTTACTGTCTCCCTCATTTTGCCTTTCTACAAAGTCATTTTGCTAAAATCATACAGTATTCAACCTTTTCAGACTGTCTTCTCTCAGTAATATGCATTTAAGTTTCCTCTGCATCTTTTTATGGCATCATAGCACTTTTTTAGTGCTGAATAATATTTCATTGTGTGTATATACCACATATTCTTTATCTATTCACCTACTGAAGGGCATCTTGATCGTTTGCATGTTATGACAATTATGAATAAAGTGCCTATAAATATGCACGTAGACTGAGTTTTCAACTCATTTTGGTAAAAACCAAGGTGTGTGATTGCTGCTAAATACCAAGATGTGTTATTACTAAATATGGTAAAAATATATTTAGTATTGTCAGAAACTGCTAATCTGTCTTCCAAAGCTGCTTCACAATTTTGTTTTCCTACCAGAGTAGGAATACAAATGAGAGTTCCAGCCAGCATTTGGTGCTGTCAATGTTTTGGATATTGACCATTCTAATAGGTACATAATGGTAGTTCATTGTTGCCTTAATTTGCATTTTCCACATGGAACAACTTTTCATAAACTTCTCCATCTTTATATTTTCTTTGGTAAGGTGTTCATTGAGGTTTTCTAAAGTGTTCTTTGTATATTTCGGATATCTGTGTTTTATCAAACAATGTATTCTGCAAATATTTTCTCCCAGCTTGTAGGTTGTCTATTTATTTTATTCACAGCATGTTTTACAGAGAAAACATTTTTGATTATAATGAAGTCAAGTTTATTAATATCTTTCACTGAGTTTACCTTATCTGGTCTTGTATCTTAAAAGTCATTGCCAAACTCAAGGTCCTCTAGATTTTCTGCTAAGCAATGTCTTCCAATAAGTAAGAAATTAAACACAGTCAAAAAATGTCTAAATTTTATTTAATATTAATTGACTAAAATTAACATGAGTATTAAAAATAATAATGATTATACTTTTCTCATTCTGCTGCAATCCTATAAGGACATATTTCGTAGACTTTAATCAATTTTCACATGTCACACTGGGTGAGAATTTTTTAAAATTGTATGTTCCTAAGAGTTTTATCAGCCTATAAGGAAGAATGAGCATACAGTTTGTGAATTTAAGTATAGTATTATGAGGAAGCAAAGGTAACATGATTCAACTGGTTACCAAGCAAATTCTTCAAAATTTCTACTTAGCTGTTGGTGTTACTAAACACTTTCAGAAGTTTGCCACAAATTCTGTCGCTTTCATGCAGAAAGCAAAAGAAGTTGAGTCAAACAAAAGTCAGCTTTAATTTCAGTTGAGAAAGACTCACGAGTAAGTCTCATGTCATTTATTACCTCTGATTTAATAGCCCTATGGGTGATGAACAAGGTTCATCATCTCTTTCAAGGTCTTAGCCCCATTCAAAAAAGACTCAATATGACAATCTGGTAGTATGGGAAACACTCTTGGTTTCTACCAGGTCATCTACCTCAGATAATAAGAACAGAAAGCAAACACTATGAAAGGATTTTGTTTTGTTCATAGCTTCAGATTTCTGTCATATGCAGTCAACATGTTTTAAAGATGGTTTACTAATTTATTAAAGAATGAATATGTGCAAATGAAGATCAATGAACATCTAAATCATGTTTCAAAAAGAGACAGTAATACCGGCCAATTGCCAGCTTCTTCTAGCTATCCATCCGGTTACCACCACAGGTAAAAATGGAGATAATAAATAATGCTCCTTCAGGAAAAAGGTGGCAAATTTGGTTGATGGGGTAAATGCCCCATCTACTTCTTTCTTTGTTCATTGCATCTGAATTAAAAAAAAAAAAAAAACTCATTTATTTAATTTTTTAATGAAAACATGGTCTTAGGTGCCCACTTCAGTTCATATGAGAAAGTTTTAGAAGATTGAGGTAAATGGTTGCATTTCAGCTTTATTCCTTTATCCACTGTCTCTAAAGGAATAGACAATGTACCAATGAGACAATAATTTGTTTGGTGGAAATACTGCATTATATCCTCTCATATGCTTTTCATGTCTACATCAAATCTGCTTTTCTGGAAATAGTAATCCTTTCCTGAAAGCAAGACAGAGACTGCCTGGAGGAAGGATGCAAAGATAGGAGAAGAGCTTCTAACTTGTTTAGCTATCAACTTCTGTTCTCAATCTTGATGTGGTATTACTTCCCCTCAAGTTCTCTCAGCTGTTTCCTAGAGATTCAATGTCTCCTCCATACCACATGCTGCTGAGAAACTCTCTTATTTACTTGGTTAGTACTGTCATCATTATCATCATTTGCCTGAGGAAACATTATTGTCTTTGTCGTGCTCTAAAGAAAATTAATTTGTTCTTTTCATAAGGCAGTGAATAATTACTTTTTATTTTATATTTAAGATTATGATCTGATGTTAACCATTCTCATTTCCTAGCCTTCTGCTCTGTAATGATTGCACTTGAATGTTTCTCAAAAGTGTTTACAGTGAGGGATTCTTTCTCCCTCAGTACCTCCATCTCTTCTTAATTTTTAGAGAAGTACCCCAGAGAGGTTCATCCACAGCCAAACAGAGAAGACAATGCCTACATAGAGTTGACTTACAGCCTTGATGAAATGCTGCATTCTTTGATACCTTAGATAAATGACACTGAAGTTGTTATCCAATAGTATGTATTTTCAGAGCATTGACATATCAACTTTTTTATATCCCCAATCAAAATATTTACAAATGACAAGCATGCAAAACTCCTCACGATACAGAATGCGATGTAAACACTGAAAAACTCCTCATGATTTAATTCCTTCCCATTGATATACATAAATTGTTTCTTGAGAATGACTTGGGTACTGATGCGTCATGGTGTACTAGGAATAGTCATCAAGTCTATCACTTTCCCAGATGAATAAATGATGCTCACATGGCACCTGGCAATGTATTCTTGACCAATCAAGCCAGGTTTTCCAGAGATCCCCATGAAACCTTCTACTTACAACCTCCTTACTCCTCAAATCTCAGATTTGCATTCTAACAATTTCTGATTTATATTTCCATCAGGAAGCCCTAACTCAGATATTGAGTAGGAGCAAGAAATGATCATTCTTTTTTGCTTATCTTTCCATAACAATCCATAAATCTCAGTTTATTTTTTCTTAACCTAAAAGAGTTAGTTTCATTTCTGCTGGTGTTCAGCACACATTTGTTACCATGACCCAGACTTTTCTTGAGTTATAATTACTTCTATGTGATCCCTACATTGGTCTGAATGCTTTCCTGGAGGATTCTTTAAAACAATATAAAACACAATCTCAAAAAGTATTATCATTACCGTTCTTATAGATTTAATCAATGTATAATTTTTCTATGCATACATTAGAATCTATACTTGGGTATTGTAAAATATTTCTATTGTAATATTTTTGTGCAACATAATGCATATTTAAAATGCACTAACAAAGCACCTGCTTTATAGAAAGTGCCCCAGTTGGAAAATACAAGAAAATGCAATGATATTTAAAGATGAAAATGTAAGTGATCTATTCTACTTTTACTGTGAGTCCTAGGTTTTAAAATAGGTAAATTAAGACTGTAAATTTGAAAATGTTATCAATAAGAAAACAGTAAAACATAAAGTCAAATTTTTTTAGGTTTCAGAAAATAGCATTTTTGAATTGGAATAATTTCAATGGTCCCAAATATGTCTTGACTCCGATGGGAATAGCACCTAGATTTGTTAGCGTTTTAGCCATGGTCAGTCAGCGAAAGAAAAAAACTATAACTGAACTTATCCAGGTCTTATAAAGACTCATTCAATTATAGGAATAATCCTTCAATAAATGAATAACATTACCAATTACAGTCTATAAAAAAGGGAATTGCCCTTGGACTTATTTCGAGCAAATGCTTAGCTCTAGACAGTCTCTTGGGAGAACGGTCTTATGTTACCATGCATCATTCGGCAGTTGGCACTGTGCATGTCAGCAGATTACAGAATTATGGCTCCCAGTGGTCTAACTAGTTTTCTTCAAGAATGCTACCAAAATCAATATCAACAAGGAACACAGGATCCAGTTTTTTGAAGGGCTGACAACAGCTAATGTATGTTGTGAGACACCTCCCCAGTCTGTGTTCAGGCAGCATGTGCTCTGAAGTTTGAAGAAATGGAGCCAATAAAAGCCTAGGCAGAAGTCATTGGAAAAAAAAAAAAAAAAAATGTTAAGACCTGCCTCACGCCTGTAATCCCAGCACTTTGGGAGGCCGAGGGTGGCAGATCACGAGATCAAGAGTTTGAGAACAGGCTGGCCAACATAGTGAAACCCAGCCTCTACTAAAAATACAAAAACAAACAAAAAAATTAGCCGAGCCTGGTGGCGGCGCCTGTAGTCCCAGCTACTCGGGAGACTGAGGAAGGAGAATGGCGGGAACCCGGGAGGCGGAGCTTGCAGTGAGCCAAGATCGCGCCACTGCAACTCCAGCCTGGGCTACAGAAGGAGACTCCGTCTCAGAAAGAAAGCAAACAAACAAACAAACAAAAAAACAAAAAAAATTTCTATAGTCTGTGAATTCAAAAGAAATTAGTATCCTAAATGGCTATATCTATAAACATATCTGCTATCATTATTTCTAGTTAAATGAAAGTGAAATATAAACCAGAGGAAAAAATCATCTAAAGAAAATGGGTAAATTAAGATTAGTAAGTTTAATAATATCTTTAATAACTAAACATATATCTTAAATGACTAAATTGCCATATTTTTACTGTTTGAAAATAGATATTTAACAGAAATATCTATTAATCATTTATATTTTACTTTTATTTGCAAATCACTAAGTCTTTTATCCAAATAACATAAAGGCTCTTATTCGAAATACATGTATGTATTTAAAAAATATTTTAATATAGAAAAAAAGCTCTGAAAGATAGTTTTATAACTGTGCTGCAAAACACTGTTTTTATATATCTCATATATTTCACCTGTTTTTCTTAATTTAAAATGTTTATGAGATAATATTTTGAATATTCCACACTATCTGAAGAATAAGAAACAAGCTATAATTAAATGTTATGTTATGTTTGAATAAGACAAGCATAAAAACATAGCTTCAGTATATTGTACAGATTTCTGTCACTTAGAAACCAAAAATATTTTAATCTAAAACTTTAAATATTATCTACTTAAAATTTAAAATAAAACATAATGTGGTATTTCTATGATTTCTGCAGGGAGTAGTTTTTAGACATTAGCTATAATCCTCTTAAAAATGACTAATTAATGTAGCTGAATTGATTTTCCTAATTTTTACTTGAAACTTCTTATTTTTTAGGTTAGTTCACTGATTTATTCTTTTTCACTGTATTTTTTAAAGTCATAAAAATATATTTTATACTGTGCTGCTAATTTGATAAACAGAATGATTGAAAAATTCATTTAGAAATTATGCAAACTGGTAAGTAACAGGTGGCTGGTAATTACTGATTTTTCCGTAAGTTTATTCTTTTTTTCTGCGTATGCAATTATGAAATAGAATTTCCTGTCAAGTAAGGATTTCTCCTTGGGTTTTTCTGTCCAACATGGGAAACAGTGCTCAATAGTACAGGTAGAAGAATAGTTAAACAGGAAAGAACCTAGATAAGATGTCATTAAACTCTTTCTTCTCGCCTTTTGAAAAGGCTTTCATGTTAAATCAAAACAAAATGTACCTCAACAAAAACAAAATAAAACAAAATAAAAGCATACCCAACATAACAGATAGTGCAAAACAATAATTTATGGATATCCTGTCCATACCAATTCATTGTGAGAAATTACTTTTAAGCTTATATATACATGTGTATATATATATGTATCCTACATGTATGTACATGTATATATATGCATATATATACACTACTTCTTATTAATAACCAGTGCTTATACATTATTTATATTAGTTATTAGTGCTTATACATTACTGCTATGTGTATATATACACTACTGCTTATTAGTGTTAAAATATATATTTTGTATAGGGTTTAAATCTGTAAAACTCAGAATGCTTTACAGGCATTATCATATTGATTTGGTACCATAATTTTGATACATGAAAGGCAGGTTTTTCTCCTATACTATTGATGAAGAAACGAAAGTACAAACTGGGTGTTTTGTCCAAGTGACTAAAGAAATAAATTAGAAAGTCTCACCATAACTTGTTCCCTCTGCAAACTTCATCTAGATAAGCTAATACTTGCAAATACCAATTATGAGTCATTTTTAATGGATCCAACTGGCACCGTGTACTGTACATGATCCATCTTATTAAACTTAACAAAACTCGTATGAGGAAATTACTGTTCTAATACCCATTTTAGTGACGAGATGCTGAATACTAAGGAGTGAAATTTGTCCCCATAAGGCCAATAGTGGCAGTAAGTGGCAAAGCCGTGACTCAAAACAGGCATTCCAATGTCAAACCCCATCCACTTAAGCCCATGGATGCCTATTAGGAACGGAATTGTGTCCCCCTGCAAAATGCATAGATTGAAGCTTTACCTCCAATGTGACTATATTTGGAGATAGGGCTTTTCAGGAGGTAATTATGGTTCAATGAGATCATAAGGACCCTAATTCAATAGGACTGGTGTCCTCATCAGAAGAAGCAGCACACCAGGGGATGTAAGGTCATATGAAGACAGAGTGAGAAAACAGCAATCTGCAAGTTAGAGAAGTCTCACCTGAAACACTTTTGTTAGTGCCTTGATCTTGGACTTTCAGCCTCCAGAACTGCGAGAAAATAACTTTCTGATGTTTAAGCCACTCAGTCTGTGGTATTCTGTTACAGAAGCCAGAAAAGACCCATTCAGTGGTATCTAGTTCAGTGATTTGCTCCCAGGCCTGATTTTGGTCCTCCCCAGGCTGTCTTTAAGATGTGTATTATTTTTGCTTTTTTTTTTTTTTTAATACTTTAACTTCTAGGGTACATGTGCACAACGTGCAGTTTTGTTACATATGTATTCATGTGCCATGTTGGTGTGCTGCACCCGTTAACTTGTCATTTACATTAGGTATATCTCCTAATGCTATCCCTGCCCCCTCCCCTCTCCCAATAGGCCCTGGTGTGTGATGTTCCCCACCCTTTGTCCATGTCTTCTTACTGTTCAATTCCCACTTATAAGTGAGAACATGCGGTGTTTGGTTTTCTATCCTTGCAACAGTTTGCTCAGAATGATGGTTTCCAGCTTCATCCATGTCCCTACAAAGGACATGAACTCGTCCTTTTTTATGGCGGCAGAGTATTCCACGGTGTATATGTGCCACATTTTCTTAATCCGGTCTATCATTGACGGACATTTGGGTTGGTTCCAAGTCTTTGCTATTGTGAATAGTGCCGCAATAAACATACGTGTGTATGTGTCTTTATAGCAGCATGATTTATAATCCTTTGGGTATATGTGTATTGTTAAAGAAAACAGTTGTGTTCATACTCCCTGGTCCTTCTTCTCCTTTTTGTAAAAAAAATTACTGTGAGTGAAGGAAATACTTGAAGGCTGTTAATGATTTGTGCTGCTGTAATCAGAGGTGAAGAAACTTTTATTTTTTGTTCATTGAACCTGAAGGGACTTATGCTACAAATGACATGCTTTCCTTTGGTTATCTGTATCTCCACCCCCCATGTTATGTATCAAGTGTCTTCGCTACTGCTGGTCATGCCTCAAAGAGCAGTATTAGTATCAATAGATGTCACATAAAAACATATTGACAATGGAACAAGCCACAGGAAGATAACGGCTTGAGTCAAAGATTGTACTGGTAGCTACATTGTTACTATTAATTTTGTAAATATTTAATTTGCTCACAATTTCAAGTAACACTTGTGTTTCAACTTCAAGTAACACGTATGTTTCAACTCCTCTGCCCAGCCATACCTATCTCTGTGTGTTTCTGACTGATTACATGTATGTGTTTTTTTGCATAAGCATTCTTGAATTGGCATTAATGTCTTTGAAGATTTCTCTAAGGGACTGAGGAGGATGAAGTAACATGAGCTTGATTTCTTTAGATTCTCAGGAGGGCATTCTAAATTTTATATCTCTGAGCAGCTCAATGTACTGTCATAAGATTAATGTTCTGCTGTTCTCAGGATCCTTATAGTGAGACTGACTCTCTGTATGCATATTATTTATGGATTTTATGTTACCTTCTAAAATGAGCATGAAAGAGAAAGAACTTGTGAACTTGTAAACTGAAATCAATACAGATAATAGCATCTCACACAGAAAAGGTTGGGATGTCTTTGTTTATTTCATAAATATTCTTGTGGGTTAGACATACTCCTCGGTAAATGCTTCATGCTTTCTTTGTGCTTCTTCCTTCTTTTTCTGTTTCTCCTCTACTATACCTCATTTTCTTGCTTGGTTTTTCTCTCTCCCACACAGAAAATGTTGGATTTCATATTATTACTTGACTAAATAAAGTCACTGAAACAGACACTGAAGGAGGCAGGAACCCATTTATTTCACAGTGTGATAGTTCAATATTCAGAAGAGAGCAATAATAGCGTATATGAAATACATTTTTTTCAAGTGTGCTCATTAAATGAAAGATTTCTCTCCTAAGAATATCCTGTTTAGGGTTTTGTAAAATAGTATTATGTCAACTTATGTCTAGAGAGATATTTGTAAACATTTAAAAAACTCACTACTCTCCTAGAGCATAATTCAATATAAACCGCGCTTTTAAGAAACCATTCAAAAAAATTGGGTAATGGAATATATTTCTTTGACTTAACCCTGTGTCTATATTAGAGTGAGACTATATTCTTAAACAGAAGACATATTTAACTACTATAAATGTTCTGTATAAATTATGACTTTGCTTAAGATAAGACACAAAAGAAACCTTAATGCTTCTTCTTTTATGGCCTAAGCCATAAAGAACATAAAATCTATTCTGACAATTTTATTAGCCACATATTTTTCCTTCTATCAAACTAAATAGTTGTATTAAATCTACACAGAATCTAAATGTTTATATGTTAACTGACTCAGACTTTTCTGCATCTTTTTAAATTCCTAGGGCATTTTCTCCACATGGTAATCAGAAAAGTACTGTTATACTGGAAACTTCTGATTTAAACTATTTGCACTTTCTAATGGGCATGGATGAGGATAGTGACTAATTAGCAGCGTGATCCATCATTCTAAGCAATTCTGCCTCGAGAACTGTGGTATTTAATCATCCCATTCTACCTGATAGAGAAGTTCTAAACATGCTACTAATTACCCTGATGAATTCGTGGATGGAATCTCCCCCTCCCCATATTTCATATTTGTCTTGTTATTAGGATAGAGCAATGCTGGTGATCATGAGTGACTCTTAGAAGGAGTGGAAATTTATTACATAGCCAGTTTCAATATGCAAAACAATTCAATTAGGGCAAAGACATTCTCCAACATTTCGTACTATGTAGAAGACGATGATAATTGTATTGTTGAGTTTTCCATCTCTACAACTATTAGTATTACTACAAAATGTTTAACCACCTGTGACCCATTAATTGGACAGTGCTACACAATACGCTTTTCTTTATTGATTCTGATTATATTTAAAAATGATAATTTTAACATAATTTTAAAATCTTACGAGTACAGGAATCGTCTTCAGTTTCTTCAAAATAATGCTGGTTATATTATCATCACAAGTTTGAATATTAAACCACAAGACACAAAATCTTTTCCTTTTGACCTTTTCTCTTAACTGTAATTTAGATTTAATTTCTGCATTTCATTTTCACTTTCATTGTCATGAGTTTTATTGGGCTTATTGTTACGAGTCTCAGGTTAAATTAATTATGCCTATGAATTCTAATTTTCACATGCCTTTAATTAAATGTGTTTTAATGGTATTACCATATATTTATTTTGTTTATTTTTTCATTAACATATAGAAAATAATTTCTATTTGTGGCATTAAGTACAACGTGAAACCAAAAATAAGTCTGCACTAAACATGATATATATCTTTGATTGCAGTTTATTTTATGAAAGGCTTTTCAATGTTTAGCATGGCTGTTTATGCCAATGATTGTTCCAAAGGTTGGATCCAAAGTTTATGGGGCAAGAGTGGCAGTGGGGTGATCATGAATGGCTCCTTATATTCATTGTCAGTAATAGTAGTAGATACTTTTAGTTGTATAAATTTGGAAGTATTCAAATCTAATCTTAGCTTATCCTATCAATATGTAAAATATCAAGCACTTTTTTTTTAAAATCTTTCTTTAGTTTTAGGGGTAAAACCTGCTTTCTTTTATATTTATTTAGAATTCCAATTTGTGGCATGAAGGGAAAAATGCTTCAATGTAAGTTTGCAGCAGCTGACTAACATGAGAATTGTATTACCTATAATTAAATTACTAGTGAAATATAGTTTTATCAATTTTTTCTTATAGCAGAAACAAATAAAATGCAGGATAAATATAAACATTTAAAATATTTACATACAAAAGAGAGAATCCTGCAAGGCAATAAAGTAAGGCATGTGAAAATTGCAAGTGTCAAAAAAAATCTATATGATTATAAATGACAAGAATCAGTTAAAGAGGTTACTTTTTCCCATGATGCAATGGGAAAGCTTGTAGAGAAAAAAACAGTTAAAAGAGAAAAACATACATGATCAAAGGCAGTGTAGTGTGTACTGAGTGTTTTCATCTAGTGAATTATAAAGTGTGCTAAAACAATCTAATGCAGGAACAGAAAACTAAACATGGTGTGTTCTCACTTGTAAGTGGGAGCTGAACGATGGGAACACAAGGACACATGTAGGGGAACAACAAACACTGGGGCTTATTGCGGCAGAGGGGAGGGAGAGCATCAGAAAGAATAGCTAATGGATGTTGGGCTTAATATCTAGGTGATGGGATGATCTGTGCAGCAAGTCACCATGGCACATGTAACAAACCTGCATATCCTGCACACATACCTTGGAACTTAAACTAAAAGCTGAAGATAAAAAATAATAATAATAAAGTTTGCTAATTATCGAGTAATTGTTTTTCAGCTCCAAATTTTTATTTTGTACGGTTTATCATGCAGAAACAGGGCTCTGCAAACCACATTTCTACTTTGCTTACAGATTTTCCATTAGTTTCTGCCAAGGGGAAGCCGTGGAAGTCAGCAAAGCTGTAAGAGGAAGAAGGGAATTGTCACTTCCTGTTTGCTTCTTGTAGGCTTCCATTTGGTGTGTCCTTCTTGTAAGCTTCACCCCAGCAATGCTTATTCACCCTGGAAGTAGCAGTGCCTTTCTACAATATCAGCTCAGTCTACTTTGCAGCTTTCCCACCGCTTGTAGAATCACCTTTATCTACTCTCCTCAGAGACAACAGCACCAGCTGAGAAAGCAGAATTCTTTCCTCAGAGGCCGAGGTCTCAGGTCTGTGGAGACCCTCCTCTTAGTTCTTTAGTGGAGGAACGGAATGGGAACTGCTTCCTGAAGTTGTCACACCTGTAACACCTTAGTCTCTGCTACCTTTCAGTCACCTAGTTAGCAACTGTATAGCTAGGAAAAAAATTGTTTAAATTTGCTTCGTTTCAAAAACTAGTCTTATTTTGGTCTCCTAACTGGACCCTGACTGATATAAAACCTAGAGCTCTAAGTTCTTTTCAGCAATTATTTTTATTTGATATCTTTGAAATATAGTGTTCATTCTTCAAATCGGAGATTTTTTCCTATCATATTTGAATATGATCTTTTCCATCATATTTTACTTCTCCCTATGATGCCTTACCAGGTTCAACACTATTTATCTTTTAAGAATTAACTTAAATGATGATCCCTTTCCAATATGTTCTATTAACCCCCATTAATTCTCGGCCATCAAAGACCAAGATAACTCTACAATTGGCTGTCCAGATACCCAGTGAACACTTAGTACGTTTATTATGTTGTTTATAGGTACCTGTTTACTTGTCTCTCTTTTCTACTACACAGTAAGCTCTCTAAAGAACTGAACCAACTTTTATTCACTGGAACTTGAGTGTACATTTGCACTGCTGCTACATACTAGTTGCTCAATAAATAATTATTGCATGAATAAATAAATGAAAATTAGAAGAGTGAGTCTTTTTTTCAGAATTATAATTGCCAGATTAAACAAACAAAAATATAGGACTCCCAGTTAAATTTGAATTTTAGTAAAACAATGAATAATGCATTTAGTATAAATATATCCTAAATACTGCATTGCTAAAATAAAATTTTTAAATCTGGAATTCAAATTTCACTGGGTGTCTGTATTTATCTAGCAACTCTTGTCTGAAAAAATTATTCCAAGACTGACTTGATTGAATGGATTGTGGGGAAAATGTTTTAATGCTTCTTATAGAAGTGTCAAGAATGCTTCATATGCATTTGTGCCAACTATGAAAATCAAAAGACTATATTTTACTGTGTTATTTGATGGATTGAGCACTCCAATTGCTGTAATAGGTAGACCTGATGCCCTAGATTCAAGATTAATGTTTTTCTAACAACAGTGGAACATACTTTATCTCCCAGCAGGGCTTGTCTGGATGTCTATTGACAGGCCTTGTAGTGTGACTCAGCTAGGCAAATACCAGCCTGAAGGTCACTCTTTGAAAATTATACTGTTCCGGGCACATCCAATAACGTCAATCTTTCCTGGACCCAGTCTTGAGGTTTGCAGTCTTGGAATATAAATGTCCCAAGCACAGATTTTGACAGCTAATAATTGTTTAATAAATGATGACTTCCTTTCCCAATACATTTGAATCCATTTCAAGAAATATATATATAAGAAGGAAAAGATTGTTTAGGAAAAACTTCTGGGCCTGGAAGCTTAGCATTTTAGCATCACATCTTCTGCAATTGACCTAAAGTTTAGGAGTTATGGTAGTTTAATGGGATATAGAAGCACACACAATTTTACTTAAAACAAAAAATTGGCTCTCTGGGAGCCTTAAGAAAGAAACTTTTGACATAACCTGAAAACATTAAAGGGGTCAGAATCTTGTTTTAAAGAGTTTATTCAAGTGAAAAGCTGGAAATGGTCATTCCAGAATGCATGATCTCCAGAGAAATAGGGTCAGTGCTCCAAAGTTAAAAGCTAAGTTCTTGCTTATATAGTAAGAAGACAAAGACACCGAACAGGATTGTAACATTGTCTATACAAAGTAGGTTTACAGAGTTACAACAAATTAGTTACCATGTGTTTTTTGTGCAGCTTGTTTTCCTTATAGCAGATTTTCATTTCCTTTCCTAAGAGGAAGGTTAATCTATAATGAAAGTCAACCGTGGAGACGGAAGGGGCCTTTCTTGGTTCTCTCGGGCTCTTCAGGACATTTGACAAAACAATGCAGATAAGAGAAAAAGCTTAATCTGTAATCTAAAGGTTGCAGCTGGCTAGGTTACAAGCTGTTTGTCGCATGACTCAGTCTCCATAATTGACTTTCTTTTAAGGCTCCAAATAATTTAGAGTTCCAACAGGTTAGATTTTGAATTACTCTTTTTTACATTTTTTAAAATTAAATTTGTTTAAATTAGGGACTTGGGTATTTGTTAAATAAAGAATGCCTTGTGAAGTTTAAAATTTTGAGACTGATTATGATCATTATTAATGCTAATGTGTTCTAATTTCAAGTTTTATGGACTGAGAACTTGGATGAATGGAGAAACCATTGAATGAGATAGAAGAAAAGTGTAGATATAGCATATTTTGACAAGGGATGGGGTTGAGAAAAGATTAGAAGTTTAGTTCTGAACCTTGACCTTGCAAGTCTTTCAGACATTCAAAAACTGTCAAGTAGGCCGTTGAAAAATGAATCTGGAGTTCATTAGAGAAGTAA
The DNA here is from genome assembly GCF_002776525.5 of Piliocolobus tephrosceles. NCBI lineage: Eukaryota > Metazoa > Chordata > Mammalia > Primates > Cercopithecidae > Piliocolobus > Piliocolobus tephrosceles. Next base: position 59,567,663 of record NC_045452.1, on the reverse strand, counting down.
GTATGGAGTCCTGACAAGATAAGGAAACAACAATGAGGAAGGGGCCCCAGGTCGGGGAGAACAATTATTCTGAGAGGCAGCTAATCACAGACAACCTGCTGGCATAATATCTTGTTCCCAAATACCTCATTCTGCAAGTAGCAACAGCAGCGCAGCTTTATCTGCACATAGCCCCTCCGGCACAACCCTATAAAACTTCCCTCCAGCCCGTCTCTTGGTAGACAATCCCTTCTCTGCTGTGCTACCCATTGTATTCTTCACTGTGTGTCTTCTTACTTCCTCTAATAAACCTGCCTTTATTTACCTATGATTGTCTTGGTAAATTATTTTACCACTTACCATGCTGGCCCCAGCCAGTTACCTCCGCCATAGCGAGTGCTAGAGTTATATTTAGAAACTATTTCTATATAGGGGTTACTTAAAGCCATAAGACTTGCTAAGAACCCCAAAAAAAGAGATATAGATTTAAAAAAAAAAAGATGATGGGGTCCAGGTCCCATCGTGAGCTCTGAGTCACTCATTCCAACCTTTTTATTTTATTTTATTTTATTTTTATAATTATTATTATTTCTGAGATGAAATCTCACTCTGTCGCCCAGGCTGGATGGAGTGCAGTGGCATGATCTCAGCTCACTGCAAGCTCTGCTTCCCAGGTTCATGCCATTCTCCTGCCTCAGCCTCCTGAGTAACTGGGACTACAGGTGCCTGCCACCATGCCTGGCTAATTTTGTTGTATTTTTTAGTAGAGACGGGGTTTCACCATGCTAACCAGGATGGTCTCGATCTCCTGACCTGCCTTGGCCTCCCAAAGTGCTGGTGACTCACCCAAAGTGTGAGTCACCATGCCAGATTAAACTTTAAAGCTAGGAGGGAAAAGGAAAATGCAGCGAATGTAACTGAGTGTGATATAATCAGAAGTAAATATTTGATCTCTGGTTTTTTGGCCCACAGCTCCTAAAATCCTTGGAATCTTCAAACTAATAAGTGTGCTTTTTGTTGTTGTTTTGTTGTTTGTTTTGGAAAACTGATGAGATAACTGATGACTGGTGTGTTCCTGTATAGCCTCAGGATGGGTGCTGGTTGTCAGGGAAATTCAACCAAGTGATTTGAGGGTTAGAACTTTCCTTGCCACAATCCTGACCTCCAGGTAGGTCACTAATGACCAACAATTTTATCAATCATTTCTCAGTATATGAATCCTCCATAAAACCCCAAAAAGATAGGGTTTGGAGAGCAATCAGGTTACTGAACACATGTAAGTGGCAGGAGGGTGGCACATTCAGAGAGGGTGTGGAAGCTCTGTATCCCTTCTTCCATACCTTATCCTATTCATCTCAGTCATCTTGCTGTTTATGTATTACTTATAATATTCTTTAAATAAACAGGTCAATATAAGTAAAACACTTTTTCTATTAACATCTGTTGGGAAAAAGCTGAATGTTAGGGAGAAGCTGAGGCAGGGCTTGCATGTCTAACATAATGTAGAAGAGTCTTGGTAAGGGAGGAGACCACCCCTCATATCATCTTATACCCAATTTCTGCCTCCAAAGAAAGAAGTAAAAGCTAAAAGGCAGAAATGAAATCCACTGGCAGACAGTCCGGCACCGCACCCTGGGCCTGGTCATTAAAGATAAACCCCTGCTCTAATTGGTTATGTTATCTATAGATTACAGACATTGTATAGAAATGCACTGTGAAAATCCCTATCCTGTTTCATTCCAATCTGATTACTGGTGCATGCAGCCCCCAGTCACATACCCCCTGCTTGTTCAATCAATCACAACTCCCTCATACACACCCCCTTATGGTTGTAAGCCCTTAAAAGGGACAGGAATTGCTCACCCAGGGAGCTCGACTCTTAAGACAGGAGTCTTGCGATTCTCCTAGCTGAATAAACCCCTTCCTTCTTTAACTCGGTGTCTGAGGAGTTTTGTCTGTGACTCGTCCTACTACATTTCTTGGTTCCCTGACCGGGAAGCAAGGTGATTGGTGGATGGTCGAGGCAGCCCCTTAGGTGGCTTAAGACTGCCCTGTGGAACATCTCTGTGGGGGACTCCAACCAGCCTGACTGATGTGGATCCTGAGAGTGCTGCCAGGTAAGCATTTGCCCCGGTGGGATGCCTTGCTAGAGCACTGTGTGGTAGGCCTCCATGGAGGATCAACGCAGTGGCTGAACACCAGGAAGGAACAGGTACTTGGAGTCCAGACATCTGAAACTTGGTAAGGCTAATCTTGAGAACTTGCCCACTCCATTTGAGTGGAAGCGTGGCCTGATCACCCATGGTGTGCCTGTACCGGCACTTTGGTTTTTGTTTTTGACTTGACTTGGATTGCTTGATACTTTGATTTTGGTTTTGACCTGGCTCAGATTTCCTGATACTCTGATTTTGGGTTTGATTCTGGTTTGGCATAAACTGTAAAAGTGTGTGTGCCCTTTTTACTCGTTCTTTTTTTGAGGTGTGCATGTGGTGTGAGTGTGGTGTTTTGTCTCGAGGAAACATAGGTCAGGCACAAAGTAAGCCCATCCCACTAGGAACTATGTTGAAAAATTTTAAAAAGGGATTTAAGGGAGACTATGGAATCACCATGACACCAGGCAAACTTAGAACTTTGTGTGAGATAGACTGGCCAGCATTAGAGGTGGGTTGGCCATCAGAAGGAAGCCTGGACAGGTCTCTTGTCTCGAAGGTATGGCACAGGGTAACCTGTAAGCCAGGGTACCCAGATCAGTTCCCATATATAGATTCTTGGTTACAGCTAGTTTTGGACCCCCTGACAGTGTTAACCACTAGTACTTTGCAGTACTAGTAGCAAAAGGACAGTTAGTTAAGGAAGGTCCTCACTCCACCCACCAAGGGAAGTTGGCACCAAAAGTCCTGTCCGATCCAACACCAGAAGAATCATGGCAGGAATTGGTACTGGCAATACTCCCTCCTTATTGGGAGGAAGGGCTCCCCACCCCTGAGCCCACAGCACCTCCACCTCCCCTCCACCAGATGGCCATACCCCTAGACCACCCAGAGTAGACAAGAGAGGAAGTGAAGCCGCGGGAGAAACTCCTCCCTTGGCAGCTTGCATACAGCCCAAGACTGAAATCCAAATGCCCCTGAGAGCAGTGATATTCTGCAGTAGATGAGGATGGATACATGGTAGAGAGGCGTGCCTTTGTGTAGCAAACTTTCACCTCTGCTGACCTGCTCAATTGGAAAAATAATATTCCATCTTACACTGAAAAGCCTCAAGCTTTCATTGACTTGCTCTACGCTATTATACGGACTCATTATCCTACTTGGGCTGATTGCCACCAGCTGCTCCTGTACCTCTTTAATACAGATGAAAGGTGAAGGGTGCTCCAGGTGGCAACTAAGTGGCTAGAGGAGCATGTCCCAGCCAATTATCAAAATCCCCAAGAATAAATAAGAATTCAACTTCCAGGAACAGACCCCCAGTGGGACCTGAATGAGGAACCAGACATGGAGAGGCTAAGATGGTACCATGAGGCATTAATGGAAGGTCTAAAGAAAGGGGCTCAAAAGGCAACAAATGTAAATAAGGTCTCTGAGGTCATCCAAGGAAAAGAGGAGAGTCCAGTGCAATTCTCTGAAAGACTGTGTGAAGCTTACCGAGTGTACACTCCTTTTGATTCGGACAGCCTTGAAAATCAGCGCATGATTAGCATGGCCTTAGTTAGTCAAAGTGCGGAAGATATCAGGAGAAAATTGCAGAAATGGGCTGGGTTTGCTGGTGTGAATACCTCACAGTTACTGGAAATAGCCAATCAAGTGTTTTTGAATAAAGATGCAACAAGCCGCAGAGAAAGCCATAAGGAAGGTGAACGCCAGGCTAGGAGAAATGCCGACTTACCGGCTGCGGCCCTTAAGGGAATTCCCCTGAAAGGAGAGGGAAAGGGGGTTTCAGGGAAGAATACCCAGTCTAATTGCCCACATTTGCAATGTAACCAATGAGCCTATTGTAAGGAAATAGGACATTGGAAAGATAAGTGTCCCCAGCTGAAGGAACAGCAAAATGGTTTGGAACAAAAGACCTCAAATAAAGATGAGGGAGCTTTGTTCAATCTGGTTGAAGGGCTATTGGACTGAAGAGGACCGGGCTCAAGCGCCCCCAAGGAGTCCATGGTCAGGATTACAATTGGGGGTGAGGACATTACGTTTTTGTCATACAGGTGCTGAACATTTCAGTAGTGACCATCCCGGTCACTCCCTTATCCAAGAAAACCGTTGATATAATTAAAGCAACAGGAGTTTCCACTAAGCAGGCTTTCTGTCTACCACGGACCTGCTTGGTGGGGGGACATGAGATAGTTCACCAGTTCTTGTACATGCCTGGTTGTCCCTTGCCCTTGCTGGGAAGATATTTGCTTAGCAAGCTGCGAGCCACCATCTCCTTTACAAAACAGGGCTCTTTACAGCTAAAGTTACCGGGAACAGGAGTTATCATGGCCCTTACCATCCCCCAGGAAGATGAATGGAGACTTTTTATAACCGAGCCAGGCCAAGAGATAAAACCAGCTGTAGCTAAGCGATGGTCCCGAGTATGGGCAGAAGATAATCCTTGGGCACTAGTAGTCAATCAAGCCCCCATACTCATAGAAGTTAAGCCTCGGGCCCAACCAATTAGACAAAAGCAGTATCCAGTTCCCAGAGAAGCTCTGGAAGGAATCCAGGCTCATCTCAGGTGCTTGAAAGCCTATGGAATTATAGTTCCTTGCCAGTCTCCATGGAACGCCCCCTCCTGCCTGTGCCTAAGCCAGGGACCAAGGACTACCGACCAGTACAGGATTTGCACTTGGTCAACCGAGCTACAGTGACTCTGAACCCAACAGTTTCTAACCTTTATACAGTGTTAGGGCTGCTGCCTGCTGAGGACAGCTGGTTTACCTGTCTGGACTTAAAAGATACCTTCTTTAGCATCAGAATAGCTCCTGAGAGCCAGAAGCTGTTTGCCTTTCAGTGGGAAGATCTGGAGTCAGGTGTCACTACTCAGTACACTTGGACCCGGCTTCCCCAAGGGTTCAAGAACTCCCCTACTATCTTTGAGAAGGCCGTGGCTCGAGACCTGCAAAAGTTTCCTGCTAAAGACCTAGACTGCATCTTGCTCCTGTACGTGGACGACCTTCTGCTGGGACACTCCGTGGCAGTTGGCTGTGCAAAAGGAACTGATGCCCTGCTTCAGCACCTGGAGGACTGTGGGTATAAAGTGTCCAAGAAGAAAGCTCAGATCTGCAGACAGCAGGTACGCTACTGGGATTCACTATTGGGAAAGGAGAGCGCAGCCTGGGGTCAGAAAGAAATCAGGTCATCTTCAGCCTACCGGAACCTAAAACCAGAAGGCAAGTAAAGGAATTCCTAGGAGCTGTGGGACTTTTCAGATTATGGATTCCAAACTTTGCAGTACTAGCCAAACCTTCGTACGGGGTTACAAAGGGGGGTGACTGGGAGCCTTTTGAATGGGGGCTTCTACAACAGCAAGCCTTTTGTAAGTTAAAGGAAAAACCTATGTTGGCCCCAGCCCTAGGACTACCAGATTTGACAAAGCCCTTTACAGTCTATGTGTCAGAAAGAGAAAAAAATGGCAGTTGGAGTTTTAACCCAGACTGTGGGGCCTGGCCAAGGCCAGTGGCCTATCTCTCAAAACAACTAGATGGGGTTTCCAAAGGCTGGCCACCGTGTCTAAGGACCCTGGCAGCAACAGCCCTGTTAGCACAAGAAGCAGATAAACTAACCCTTGGGTAAAACCTGAATATAAAGCCCCCCATGCTGTGGCAACTTTGATGAATACCAAAGGACATCATTGGCTAACAAATGCTAGATTAACCAAGTACCAAATTTGCTATGTGAAAATCCTGCATAACTATTGAAGTCTGTAACACCCTAAATCCCGCCACCCTGCTCCCAGTATCAGAGAGCCCGGTTGAGCATAACTGTGTAGAGGTGTTGGACTCAGTCTATTCTAGCAGACCTGACCTTCGGGACCAGCCATGGGCATCAGTAAACTGGAAGTTACATGTGGATGGGAGCAGGTTCATTAACCCACAAGCAGAAAGATGTACAGGACATGTGGTGATAACGTTGGATGCTGTCATTGAAACCAAACTGTTGCCACAGGGCACTTCAGCCTAGAAGGCTGAGCTCATTGCTTTAACTCAGGCTCTAGAATTCAGTGAAGGTAAGACTGCAAACATCTACGCTGAGTCTCGATATGCCTTTCTAACCCTCCAAGCTCATGGAGCATTATATAAGGAAAAGGGCCTGTTAAACTCTGGGGGAAAGGACATAAAATATCAACAAGAAATTCTACAATTATTAGAGGCAGTGTGGAAACCTCAGAAGGTGGCAGTCATGCACTGTGGGGGACACCAGCGAGCCTCCACCTCAGTGACCTTAGGAGACTCTCGAGCTGATTCTGAAGCTCGAAAAGCAGCGTCTACCCCATACCTGGCGTTGGTAGTAGCCCCTTACTCCCTCAAGCACCTGACCTGATACGTACCTATTCTAAGGAAGAAAAAGACTTCTTTCACGCTGAAGGGGGGGCAAGTAACAAAAGGAGGATGGATCAGACTGCCAGATAAGAGGGTAGCTGTGCTGCAGTTGCTAGGAGCCACAGTCACATTGGTCATGCACAAAACCACTCATCTAGGTCAAGAGTCACTTGAAAAATTGTTAGGCTGGTACTTCTACGTCTCACACTTGCCAACCCTTGCCAAAGCAGTAGCGCAACGGTGCATTACTTGCCGACAGCACAATGCGAGGCAAGACCCCACTGTTCCACCCAGCATACAAGCTTATGGAGTGGCTCCTTTGAGGATATTCAGGTGGATTTCACAGAAATGCTGAAATGTGGAGGTAACAAGTATTTGCTGGTTCTTGTGTGTACTCACTCTGGGTGAGTGGAGGCTTATCCAACACGAACTGAAAAGGCCGACGAGGTAACCCGTGTGGTTCTCTGGGATCTTATTCCTAGGTTTGGACTGCCCTTACAAATTGGCTCAGATAACGGGCTGTCGTTTGTGGCTGACTTGGTACAGAAGACAGCAAAGGCATTAGGAATCACTTGGAAGCTACATGCCGCCTACCAACCTCAGAGTTATGGAAAGGTGGAGCTAATGAATCGGACTGTCAAAAATAGTTTGGGGAAAGTGTGTCAGGAAACAGGATTAAAGTGGATACAGGCCCTTCCTATGGTATTGTTTAAAATTAGATGCACTCCTTCTAAGAAAACAGATACTTCCTTTATGAAATACTGTATCATAGGCCTCCTCCTATACTACGGGAGCTTCCAGGCACTCCCCGCAAGTTAGGTGAAATTGAATTACAGCAACAGCTACAGGCTTTAGGAAAAATTACACAAACATTCTCAACTTGGGTAAATGAGAGGTGTCCCATCAGCTTATTCTTCCCATTTCACCCTTTCTCTCCAGGTGATAGTGTGTGGATCAAGGACTAGAACGTAGCCACTTTGCAGCCATGGTGGAAAGGATCTCAGACCGTCATCCTGACCCCCCCCCCATGGCTGTAAAGGTAGAAGGAATGCCAGCCTGGATCCACCACAGCCATTTGAAACCTTAAAGACATACTTGAGACTAGACAATTTACAAAAAGAAAAAGAGGTTTAAGGGACTTACAGCTACATGTGGTTGGGGAAGCCTCACAATCATGGTGGAAGGCAAGGAGGAGGCAGCAGGCAAAGAGAAAATGATGTTGTAGGAAAGTTTAAGTTTTTCAATAATTTGTGTCTATAAAACTTACTCATAATAGATAGATTAACAGAAAAAAAAGGCATAAAAATTTTAATTATATATAACATGTGCACCAGAGTAATACAAAATATAAAAGCTCAAAGAAAGGCAACAATTTTAAACTTTTTATTTTTGGCAGAGCCCTGTGTTGCCAGGGCTGGAGTGCAGTGTCATAATCACAGCTAGCTGCAGCCTCTACCTCCTAGGCTCAAGCAATTCTCCCACCTCACTGGCCAAGTAGCTGGAACCACAGGCGTGTACCACCATGCCTAGATAACTTTTTCTTTTTTTTGTGGAGACAGTGGTCTCACTGTGTTGCCTAAGCTGGTCTTGAACTCCTAGGCTCCTCCTCCCTCAACCTCCCAAAGTGTTGGGTTTACAGGTGTGAACCACCACACTTGACCTATACCATTTTGAGTTTACAGAAAGATTAAGGGCTTGGAATCCCCACAAAGCAGGATATGGGACGGGGAGAAGAGGAGAAAAGACCTGTTATACAGATGAAACCTCATAGATAGCAATTCTCAGAGACAGTAGATAGTAACCTCTGGTCAATGTTTCTATGTTAGAAGTTAAAGATGTCCAACTCTCACTTAACCTTTCCTATACCCTGACAAGAGGGTGTTTGGAGACAAACTGTATGTATGTGTTGTTTACTTCATTTATTTCCTCTACAGATGCAAATATTCCCCTCCCCCCCCACCAAAAAAAAAAAAAAAAAAAAAAAAGAAATACACGAAAAGATAGCTTTGCAGGTCTATTTTTGTCTGTAACCCCTCTGAACAGCCTTTTCAAAATATGTTAAATAAGTATATTTTGACATAAAATATTTTTGTTTCCTTCAGTTAACCTGAGGAGGGGTTCCTGGTAAACCCCAATTTAGAGCTATTATGTCAGAAATTCCAGAAGTTCATATTGGTATCCAAAGTGGAGTACCACAGTCTTGTGGGACTGAGCCCTTAACCTGTGGGATGGGAGTCTAACTCTAATTAGAGTCAGAATTGAATTATAGGACATCTAGTTTGTGTCCACTAGAGAATTGACATGTGGGAAAAACTCCATACATCTAACATTAGGAGTGAAATATCCAGGACTGTTGAGAGTGCAGTACAAGAAAAGAGTCAAAGTTTGTTCAGTTTAGTTCCTTCCCTACGGTAGGGGTCAAGACCCTTGGTGTTATTGGTGAGACAAGTTATTGGAGGAAGAAAGGAAGAGGCTTGGTTAGCAAAGGTGGTCTGATGTGTACGTGAAATCTCATGGGTAGCAGTCCTCAGAGACAATAGATGTTAAGTATTCCTGTTCACATCTTTAATGGTGCCTGATATGGTTTGGCTCTGTCCCCATCCAGATCTCATCTTGTTATAACTCCCACAATTCCCACATGTCATAGGAGGAAACTGGTAGGAGGTATTTGAATTATGGGAGTGGGTCTTTCACATGCTGTTCTCGTGATAGTGAATAAGTGAATGAGAGCTGATGGTGCTAAAAATGGAGTTTCCCCACACAAGCTCTCTCTTTGCCTACTGCCATCCATATAAGACATGACTTGCTCCTCCTTGCCTTCCACTACAATTGTGAGGCCTCTCCAGCCACATGGAGCTGTAAGTCCATTAAACCTCTTTCTTTAGTAAATTGCCTAGTCTCAAGTATGTCTTTATCAGCAGTATGAAAATAAACTAATACAGTGGCAGACTCTCAATTAATTTCTTCTAGATTGGGGAAAGAAAGGGAAAGCCTGGGTGCATTAATAAATATTCTCTACAGATACAATTTTTCTCTGCAAAAGACAGCTTTTCAGGGCCACTCCAATCTTCTGGTCATTTAAAAATATATCAAAGGAATATATTTTGAGGAAAATATTTTTATTTCCTTAACTTCTAACTACTGAAAAAAAGTGAGATAATGAGAAAAAAAATTGTGGTATTCTAGAATTTAAGAGTCTAGGTTCTCTGAGGAAAGCATCAGACATACCTCATTTAAGGGACATACTACAAAGTGCATACCAAAATATGTGTCAAAACTCTCAAGGTCATGAAAAATAAGGAAAGATGGAAAAACTGTCATAAGTCAGAGGAGGCTAAGGAGGCAGTACAACTAAATGCAGTGTGGGAACTGGAATTGGATCCTGCAACAGGTAAAGGACAGTAACAGAAAGAGTAGTGAAATCTGAATACATTCAAATATTTAATTATTTTAAATTATTAAGTATCAATAGCATAATTAAGAATTTCATATAATGTTAAGTTTAGTATAAACTGCTTCTTTGTAAGTTTGGCCTACAGGTTTCTCTGTAAATAGAGAACTGTAACCTAACTGGACATGTAAACAGTCTGTAATCTACTCTTTTAACATGTAGCTCAGTCTCAGCCAATCACAGAAGCTATGCTTCAACCACTCGCAGCCAGCCAACTGTTCAAATAAAGCAAACACCAAGCTGCTACCATTTCAGCTGTTTCTGTACCTCACTTCCATTTTCTGGAAGTCACTTTCTTTTTCTAACCATAAATCCTCTCCAACGACACGGCAATGCCAGAGTCTCTCTAAACCTGTTCTGGTTTGGGAGGGCTGCCTGATTCAAATCATATTTTTGCCCAGTTAAACTCTGTGAAATTTAATTTGCCTAAGGTCTTTATTTTAACAATACTAAATTGTTGATCTGAGTCTGTCAGTTCTTAATTTGTTGTGAGAATGTCACTGGCTTCCAGTAATTATAAGAATGTTTATGTAGAGCATGGCTGTACTACTTGGTAAGCATCAAATAAAGACTGTGCCAAATGCTCTAACAATGGCTTGGGACAAAGGTCTTTGTTTTATTTTGAACCTTAATAATCAGTTGTAGAAGCACAAACATATCCCATGGCTCTCACTGTCAAACCAGATGTGTACTTGCTTCCTCTCTGTGTTTTTAATTAGTTTTAATTGCCCTAAAGTGATCATAGAAGTGATGAAAGTCTAAATATTTTACTGGATTTCAATTTTACATCTAATTACACCTCAGATGACTTTTACATACATATAGCGTACCTAGGGTTCTGGGTGATTAAAAGTTATCTCTTGATTACTTGGAGAAAAATTTAAAAGCGGCCTACAGTTTCACATAGCAATGTAGCACATTCTCTCTAATATTTTAGAAATCAGACATTTGGAAGTCACACAGATTACAACTGAATCTGATGTACTTGTTCTTATAGAGATAATGTATGTATGAATAAAACAGAAAAGTGTATTATCTGTGGTTGTGTGTTTAACATTTTTTTTGCTTTTTGTTTTTTCTGGTTCAGGGTTAGAATTATGTGCAAAATGCTCCAGTGAACCTTTTCCCTTTACTTTTCTACAGATTTATTTTTTATGATAGTATTCTATTAAACAGTTGTAAATCTTTCCTTCTTTGGCTTGGATATGGTTGATTACTCGTTGCCAATCACATGTCAAGAGCAGGCAGTGTGGTTCAAAGGAGCAGTCAAGAGGCAAGAGATTCAAATATATGTAGGTTCAATCTGGTGTTTACTAAGAACTCTAGACCAGAGAAAAAGATTGTGCACTTTCTCTCTCTCTCTCTCTCTCCCTCTCTCTCTCTCTCACACAGACACACACACACACACATTTTCCTGTGCAAATTGTCATATTTACAAACCCTGGATAAAATAACTTCAGAATATAATTTTTCCCTCCAACTTAAATAAATCTTGAAATGCATTGGCATTTGAGAGTATGAAAGCAATAGCTATTTTATAAGAGTACAGAATTCTTCCTGTGATGAAAACTATCCTGTCGTAAAGTAACAAGAGAACAGCATAAATGGGGCTGAGAAATTTTGTTGTGTTTTGTTTTCAAAACTCTAAAGGGTAAACCAAATTTAGTTATCGTAAACTAGGCTTATATTAGAACATTCAACTCTATGAGGATGTTGTCTAAATCTCCTAACTTCACTCCATCTGTTGAGTAATCATTTTATTTGTTCAGAAACTTTATTTATTTATATTTTAAAGTGCACAGAAGGCAAAAATGTGAGTCTGCATGCTGTTGTACCTACCATATATTCAGCAGGAAGTCTCCTTTTCTCAATGTATTCAAATATTGGTGTTTCATTTTTTGTATATATGTTCACACCTACTGGCTAGACATCCATGTTAAAAGTATTTCACAATGTGAAGCAAAGGATGTATATAAAGCAGTCCCAAGAATGTTAGCTGCCAAGATGATCTAATTTCTTTGATGGACTCTTAAAGGCACCTGGATTTCCAAAATTGATGTAAAATAAAAAAGACAGGTAGAAAACAATCTGTGGCAAAATAAGGTTTACAAGGAACATAAAAAAGTAATTCAAAGTTAGAACACAGTTAAAAGGAAAATAGCCCAATTCCATGTTACTTCATTTCAAACTGCGTTCTTGCATCTGTTGCTTGTTAGAAAATAAAACAATCTCTAGCTAGTCCTTTAGAAAGGTGTGAATCAAATGAATCTATAGTAAAGTTGTGGTACTTGTTAATCACAGAAATTAAACAAATACAATAATGTTTGCAATAAAAATAAAAACATTAATTTTCCATAATACCATTTTAGCACACAGAGTATTTTGGTAAATTTTCATTTTTGTTTAAGAAATGTCTCAACAAATTTGCCTAAAATCTGAAAGGGAGAAAACACATCTAAGTCTTTGTATTAAATATGGGTTAAGTGCTAAGGGAATGTATTAACTTAAAAAAAAAAAAGTCAAGCTTCTAAAATTTTAAAACACTCCATAGAAATTGTCAGATCAGAATAATTACTACACAGTACAAAAATAATGTCCATGCATATAAATAAGTATAAATTTTAATTTTCCTTCACAAATATATTAAATTATAATATTTAGTCTGCTGGTACTTTAAGAACACGGCAGGGATCATTGTGCTAACTATTCAAGCCACTTACCTCTTTTACCCATGCTGAGTATAAAACCAGCTTAGACAACAATCTTAGACAACGCTCTTCATTAACGTTAAAGCATATGTGTTAATGCAACTGGATGTTTTCCTGCATAAAAGAAGGTTAAGATGTTTTCTTGGTTGTGGGACATTTAGATTAACAACGGATTTGTAATTATATTAAATTAAGTGGCTAATTTATCCAAGTGAATTATCTGCATAGATAGCCACTGGAGCTTAAGTAGTACATTTAGACACAGTTATAATAGTCACCAGCTGAGATCATTGGATGTGGTGTTAACTACTTATTTTTGCCATTCTGTTACCTTTACTCTGTGACTATATTACAGCTATTACAAGAGACTTTGGAAACAAATTCATTTTAATTATAATGTTTGCTCTCCCAGAATCCTTAAACATTTTTTTCAAGTATGGTATGTTTGCAGGTATGGTTTACATTAACAATATCACTGATTAATTGAACAAGAGATGTGTATATGCTCTCATTATTTCCTACTATTAAACGGTTGAAAAATACAGATAGGTAGGTAAGTACATAGATGAGATAGATAGATAGGTAGATAGATAGATAGATAGATAGATAGATAGATAGATAGATAGATAG
>NC_045452.1:59539499-59554365 GCF_002776525.5 Piliocolobus tephrosceles | reverse complement strand
TAGATAGATAGATAGATAGATAGATAGATAGATAGATAGATAGATAGAGTATAGGCAACTTTAATCCATGTTATACTGTGATCTGATTTGTTCCTTTTAAAACATCATTATATTTATCAGGGTACACAGCCTTTCCTTACTTGAGTGTTCGCTTTACTGGAACAACCTAGACTTAAATACAGAAAAGTTTCAATGCTCAATAAAAATATTAATGATCTCTGATACCATCCTAGAACACAGACTATTTTGGTAAACTATTGAAAGGAATCTGTTTCAGTGTTCAGAGAATAGCCAAAAACATGGGGAATTCTCCCTATCTCTGATGACATCATTAAACTACCTTTGCAAAAATTATAACAGTGAGAGAAGCTGACATAGCTGGCTCCATTTTGCTTCTAACCTCCAAGCTGTTCTTATTCATTCCTGAGCATAGGCCAAGCTAACTATGGGAGAAATTTAGTTCATAGGCTAACTTTAAAACAAAGATGATAAAAGATTCTTTCCAAGACTGACCCTCTCCTTGCTTGGAGACCAAAACTGCCTTTGTAAAATTAACAAATTAGCCACAAGGTTAAGATTCTGTATCAGGAGTCATGTCACCAGAGGTCACATGGATTGTAACCTCCCCAACTGCTCCCATAAATGACACCAGTATTGTAAAACCCAAGATTAGTACTTGAGGTATTTTTCGGACCCTGCATTCTGATGTACCAGGTAGCACCACCTTGACCAGTGATCCATCCAAGAAACTGGCTCATCTGATCTTGTGACCCTTACCCAGGAACTGGCTAAGCACAAGAAGAAAGCTTCAACCCCCTAGGATTTCATCCCTGGCCCAACCAATCAGCATTCCTTCTTTCCTGGCCTCCTTCCCCAAAACCTCTGAGCTTTTGGGGAAGCAGATTTGAGAAATGTCTCCTGTCCTGGTACTTGTCTGGCCGTGGAATTATTACCCTTCTTCTCTTCTGCAATCCTTCTGTCTCAGTGAATTGATTTTATCTGTGCAGCAAGGAAGAACCTGTTGGATGTTTACAATCATACTTTAGTATGCAAGTGTGTTTTATTTCAATCCTGACTAATTTAACTATTGCATTTGACTCTTATTTTATGAAATGCACAGACTTCTCATTCTGTACTTGCCTTTGTTTCATTTCTTATAAGATGGAAATAAAATCCCCTAGAAAAAAGCTACCCTAAGGACAGAATATCATGATCAAAAAGTATCTACTACACAGTGGAGACTAAATAAACATTGCTTACTATTAAATTAATATTTTATAGCTACCTTGGCATATTGGAAAATTATTTTCTCCAGACATTAAGCACTGTCCTGGATCTTTACTTGAATAACATTAAATCAACTACATCTAAACTTTTACAGCCTCTGTTTTTTTTTTTTTTTTTTTCGTTTTAGGAAGGATAAAGTGTAAGCCCTAGTTTGGATAGAAACAACAGAAACAAAATAAAAATGCAAACACTGCCTGTTGTAAATTATCTGATTATAAATAAAGTCAACATTAATAAATTTCAATGCAATTATAGGTTCTTTCTTGATCTTAGGTCTGGTGTTGAATTCTCAAATCACTACTTTTGTAAAGACCGTCTGAAGGTAAAAGATAGTAAGATTAAAGAACTTGAAAATATTCTTGTGCCTCACACTCCCAGATGATGAGGCCAACAATATTTTAATAAAGCTTATAATTGCATCTTATTTCTGGTTTAGTCATCTTTGTTAGGAATTTATGTTTTACCTTTCATAGTTTACTGGCTTCTTTACTGTAGAATGTTATCATCTTTCTTTTCTCTAAATAATTTTAAGGAAATAATTCTGTCCCTGATGTGCCCTTGTTAATATTGCTTTCCTCCATCTCTAATGAAGTAGCTTGCATATTTGCCTAGTTACAAACTAAATACTCTCAATTCAATCAGCTTCAAATATATTCATTTAGAGTTTTATTTGTGTTTTAATTCTCTACAATAAACTAATTTTTACTCTGCAATTAATCTAGCACTTTAGGTCACTAAACATATCTCTGAATATCAGTAAATTTTGGCAATATGTGAGCATTTTAAAATTTATCATTTTATGCAAAATGTAATTGCTAATTAAATAGAAGCAGGGATGAAAACAATATGTATTTCATTTAAAAGTGTGTTTGGATACATGCACACACACACAATCAAGAGAAGCTTAACCAAGTATGTATCATACAGGTTATAAATATTTGTAAATCCTAAAGTTTTACTGGTTAAAATACGGTAGCCCATCTCAGTGATTTACTGGCTATATGGAACACAGGCACAACATTCACACATCTATACTAATGTCTGTTTTGGGAATAGGACTAAGCACAACAGATAGGGGGAGTGTCTCTCATTCTCTATGGAACCTCTGCGTTGGCTTCCTTATGGCCTAAATACATAATTTAACTTATCTTGGTTTGCCTTACACCTGTTAATAAAGTCTTTAACACCTCAGGGGAAATTGAAGTAGTGGTATTTTACTCTTTGGAAGTTAATTTCTTATTCATTTAGGGCCAGGTATAATCTTGGCACATCTAATCTTGCTGGTGTACTCAACTGAATATAGTTCAGTGGTTAAAAGTTTTTTCACAGCCGAATTACATGTTCATTCAATAAAGAGTGTTTCATTGCAGAGCACATGGTTCTGAGTAGTAAGTATGGGGTAAAAGCAAAGGAAAATCTGCATTGTGTGTGCTTATTCCAGTGTGTTGAGTATTCTTACAGAGAATGCTCTATTATGGTGTCTTTTCTCTGATTGGGAAGCCTGTCTCTTCAGTTCAAAAGCCCCCTGTGATTTGAGAGTGCAAGGAAAGCATACACTGGTGAAGTGACTTGCCAGACCATTGAAGTTGAATTTAAGCATGCAAGGCAACTCTGGAGACAGTGGAGCTGCTCTAGTCTGTGAAAGATATCTATGTGCTCAGAGCTGGTAGGAGGTACAGTGAAGTGATGGCAGAACCATGGGGTACCTTTGATTCACAATAAGATACTGCCTCTTTTAGAATGAAAAACCACCTGTTGTTTGTCAAAAGGTACTACTTACTGATTATTGCTTTACATATTAATGCAAAGAACTCTTGGAGGTAGTCTCTTGTGCAGATGCTGAGAGTCAGTCTTTCGCCTGTCTTCAGTAGGGCAAATTTAACAACAAAAAAAAATGTTTTGTACAGCAAGTAGAGAATGCATCTTTCTTTAAAGAAATCAGAGCCTTCTGCTGGGGGCAATGAAGGGGTGAGGCTACAGGGAGTACTGAGTTGCTTATTGCCAAGCACAGAAAAATGCTAATAAGACTCATGCTGAGAAAAGCTCTCACTCATCAGGGTGCATCATTGCAGACATTAAGCTGAGACTGTGAATTGCTATTAGCCAAAACTGGAGAAAGGCTAGCAAGAATAGTGCCAGAAAATATCTCTTGTCACTGCTTGATTGCTCTCTGGGGCAGGAGGTTTGTTGTATTGTTTTTGAAATGATTTGCTTAGCAAAAATTACCTGGTGACCAGGTAAATCTGTCAGTATATGATCGAGGAACACTTATATTAATGTCATTTACTGATAAATGTCTTGTTTTTCTAAGACCACCAGAGCGAGCACAAAAGAACCAGCAAGTAGGCAAAGGTCAGGCGCAAAACTGCAAGTTTATTTTAGTAACCTAAGGTGTGGAGAAGAAGTCTGTCCGCCTCCGGCAAAGAAGGCCGGCAGAGTGCCCCTCCCCCAAGCTCTCCCACGGAGTTCCCACATCGGGACAGGACTGGGAAGCTGGGAAGTCTGCCGGGCTGTGAGAAGGCCGCCTGGCTCAATGGCGGAGAGCGGCTTTTCTAGGAGTGGGAGGGCAGTAGGCGGGGCACGGGCGTGTCAGGGGCGTTCCGCAGGTGCGACCAGGTAAATCTTGGTCTCTTCGGATTGACGTCACCTGGCGCATGCCCAGTTGGTCTGCACCTTCCCGGGCACCGGCTGCATTTTCGCGTGCCCGGGAAGAGTTGGTGGTGAAGAAGAACCCGGAAGTGCACCATCTTGCCTCTGTTCGTCCAAACAATAAATAAAAAATACTACATAACAATTACATGATGTGGTTAATAATCAAATGTATAAATTGCAAGCACATTATTTATATGCATAATACTCTAGTGTTTGTTGTATGAGACTTGAATCTCAATTAAAGGAGGTTAATACGAGACCATAAAAAGTCTGAAAAAGGCATTCACTCTCTTTTCAAAATAAATTTTATATGAGAACATAAAGAAAGAAAACCCATCTCTTCCCTCATTTTTTGCCAGTATGGCAACAAATAGCCTGCATAACTGAGGCAATTTGCAAATTGGTAGACCCTCTATTATTGTGTTTTATGAGAAAAAAAAAAAAAGCAGATAATAGCACAGAGTATGCACCAATTCAAAATTAACTGGATTGAATGCTGACAATTGTATGATTCTTTTTATTCTGACCCTGTTGCTTGGCTTATGCATCTCTGTTCAAGACCAAGTGGAAGAGAGCTTGAGGTACATGATCAATAAAATGTTGGAGGACATTGAACACAGATTTCCTCGTGATGTTTAAGAGGGAGGAGTTAAGGTGTGCTAATGAGCATAGTTCATGTTAATTGCCAGCACCTATTGGAATTATCTGTTAAAAATATAAAACTATTTTCCCTTGCTTTATCTATAAAAGATCCTGACTTAAACATGCCTTCCAGTGCAGTCAAGTAGAAATTCATATAGTTTATGATTTTTGTTAAATAAATGTAATTTATTTAAAATTCCACAATTCATTAAAATCTCAGATCTATAATAATTTATATGCCCTATGTATATACAGGGATTTAACTTTCTCCCTTATCAATTTGATAGCTCAGAAATTGAAGGAACACTCTAAGATTTATGTATGTGTATGTGTGTGCAAAGTCGTGCTCTGAAAATACCCTGTCTGAGAGAATTTTCTGATAACCAATATTAGATTTTCTAGTTCTCAGTTATATCTCTTCCCTCTATATTGTTCTATAAACTAAAAAATATCTAAGACAGGTCTCAATCAATTTAGAAGTTTATTTTGCTAAGGCTAAGGATTTCCCCTGAAGAAATCAAGATGGAATCCCAAAAACAGTCTGTGGTCTATGCCTTTCTCCAAAGACAACTTTGAGGGCTTCAATATTTAAAGGAGAAAAGTGAGCTGAAGGGGAAAGAGAGAGGGCATAATAATCCACACACTGCAAGAGAAAAGAAGCAGGTAAGGGAATAGTCCGTTATGTACTCTTCTGGCACTCAGTAGAGCAGCATTTTGCACAGAAAAAGGTGAACATAGAGTAGCTATCTGTGGACATATTTAACATTTTATCTGTAGCTATCTGCTTAGGAACAAAAGGAAAAGCAGATTCTTGAATGACTCAACTATCAGCTTAATTTTTTCTTTTGCCATGGTGAATTGGGTTCCCAAGTTTTATTATCCTTTTACATTCCATGCAATTGAGAAAACTTAAGAGTCAGATCAGAGATAGTTTTGTTCACATAAGTAATGGAAAATTTTCCCTCCACCCTCCAAGCATTTGATAATAGGGTTGCTGAAATAAACTGACAGTAGGCAGATAAAAAATACATAATTAGTGATGTGCATGGGAGCATTACATGAAAGAAAAGCAAATACCCCAAACTGAATGTGATCTAGAAGTTTATATACCTACTTCATAAGAGAAAAAGAGAATATGTAAACAACTAAGGAAAAAGCAAATAATTTTAAAGAAAGATGACTAGGCCATCAGAAGAATAGGTAACAGCCTGTGACATAGTTTGTCTGGGAGAATTGTTGACTCCCAGTCCTTTTTCTCCTGGGATAGAAGTCAGTCTTCCTGGGTTCCATTCTCATGATGCAAATAAAGTCATACCCGAGACTGTGTAATTTATTTAAAAAAAGAAGAAAAAAGGGGCTTAATGGATTCACAGTTCCACATGGCTGGGGAGGCCTCACAATTATGGTGGAAGGCAAAGTAGGAGCAAAGGCATGTCTTACATGGCAGCAGGCAAGACAGTGTCTGCAGGGGATCTGCCCTTTTACATCAGATCTCGTGAGACCTATTCAGTATCACAAGAACAGCATGGGAAAAACCCACCCCCACGATTCAATTACCTCCCACCAGGTCCCTCCCAGAACATGGGAGGGACAATTCAAGATGTGTTTTGGGTGAGGACACAGCCAAACCATATCACTAATAAAATTCCTGGAGAGGGGATTGATGATAATTGAGTTCCCTTTGGAGGATCTGTTCCTAGGCAGACCAAGGAAGTTCAGAGAAAGCCCCTTTCTGAATGTGCTTTTCTTCAAATGCCCTCAGTTTGAAATAATCAACATACCAAAGCTGGATAATTTTGGGTAACATTTCCTGAACTACTTCATCCAGAAGAAAATTTTAACTTCAATTTCCCACCTTAATTAACTTACCCACCACAAACTAAAAGAACAATTTTATGCAGAAAAATCTGCACTCCTAAAAAAAATCTGTACTCCTAAAAGAACAATTTCACTGGGCACATGCTAAAAACCACAAGGAAGTCTTTACAGTCAAGCCTGTTGCACTTAAGAGTCAGGACTAGTGCAGTAATGAGGAAGGTTGAACTCAGACCTGAAAAAAAAGGTGGCTGAAAGAGAAGATAGAAGGATGTTTAAAGGTTAAGATAAGCTGCTAGAGAAATACTGAGGATATTCAGGGGGAGGGCGGTTAATGTGATTAGGTGCTCTGTGTTTGCTAATTGCTGTCTACCTAAGTTAGTCTCCTAACCTCCCACAGGGACTGGGAAACAGAGTCCCTGTCTTTCTTGATGTTACGTTTCAATGGATCCCACTTCAACATGAAAGACATTCTTGGATTATAGAATTAGATCTTGGAGCAGAGAAAGATTTGTAGCATAAACTTTAGAAACATTACCTAGTAAACCTCATTGTTGAAAAGTCATCATAAGCATTTAGCTATTTGCCATCTGTATGAGCTTGAATACAATGCTTAATCTCTCTATATGTCAGTTTGCTTACCTTCTAAATAGCAATGGTAATAGCATTTCCCTCATCACATTGTTTTAAAGATTAAATGATTTCATAAATGTAAAGAGCTTGTAACTGTGCATAGCACTGAGTTTTATACCGTGCTAGCAATGTTTAGAAGTCTGACAATTCCCAAAGTTAAACTCACAGAAATATACACAACTTCTTTTGATTATTTTAGAAGTAAAATACATTTATGTATGAAGAGGGAACATGTATTATCAATTTTCATTAAAACAATTTGATTTTAGAAGCTTCTATATAAAAAATAAAAACTACATATTCTTCAGATTTTTCTGCATAAATATTACTTTCCGCAGCTACTATTTTGGGTATGTATTGATTAATGCATTTATTCTCAGTGAGATACCTATTACCGATTCTCTGAAAGCCTAGACAGGTTTTCAGAATTTCACATCTCATCCTTAACAGCTATTTGCAACTGCATATTTAGTGGTACCTTGGTAGATGGATTTGTCTTAGGGTAGACACATTTGATAAAGCTTCATTTATCTCTGTCCATAAACATTTCCCTCTAGGAAGAGACAGAATTTAAATACCCCTACTCCTGATTCAAAGTTAATGCCAGTGCATCCGTTACATATTCCATGATCTAAATAAATGGGAAAGATAGAGCCATGCCAGACACATTGCTAGAATACATTAATTCTTAATTATTAAAATATTTGTTTGATACTTTCTATATGGACTTATGGCTTCCAAACATGTTTTATTTTTACTTTAGACCATTGACATAATAGACATCATATTATTATATTTCTATTTTTCACCTTTTTTTTTTTTTTTACTCTTGTCACTCTGGCTAGAGTACAGTGACACAATCATAGTTCACTGCAACCTCAAATTCCTGGGCTCAAGCGATCCTTTCTCCTTAGCCTCCCGAGGAGCTGGGTCTATAGGTGTGCACCATCACACCCACCTATTATTATTATTTTTTTTGAAATTTTTATAGAGACAAGGTCTGGCTGTAATGCCCAGGCTGGTCTCAAATTTCTGGCCTGGTACTCCCGGCTTCAAGTGATTCTCCTGCCTCAGTCTCCCTAAGTGCAGACATAACAGGTATGAACCTCCACTCCTGGTTTTTCATCAATTTTTATTCCAACATTAGGATTATGTGGGCATGGTGGTGATGGTTACATAAATATCTGACTTTGTCATAACTCATCGATCTGTACAAAACTGAATTAAATTTTACTCAGTGTAAATTATACCTAAATAAAAATATGTATGACTGGAAACAGTACACAGGTAACCATCATCAACATCATAATAATCATCATCATCCTCATCCTAATTCTCCTCCAGTGATAGGGTGAACTGTGGATGGAGGTGCCAGTGATGCAAAAACAGCAGAATACTGATAATTTTTGAGGCTGGGTGAAGTTGGGTGATGAATGGATAAAGAACATGGAGGTTCATTATAGTCTTGGCTTTTATGTTTAAAATTTTCCATAATAAAAAGTAAAAAATAAGAAGACACACACACACGCACTAAAGTATGTTGTCATTGAATGAGGAAATATCAAACCTAGAATGTATTCATTCATAAGGGTTTGCTTACCAGTCCCTAAATTGTTTGTTCACGTCGTAGTTAGAATGGTCAAAAATTCACCAACCTCACTTTAAATCCCTGTGAGGATACGACAATCCTCTCTTTTGGGCAATGGCACAAAAATAGCTAAAAAAACAAGCAAACTGCTTTTATAGGTATTAAAGGGGGAAAAAACAGAACCGTAACAGAAGAGTAATAGTTCATGAATATTTAGAATCTAATATTCTGTGTTTGGGGCCTGATTCTATCAATTACCAGCTGTGTGAGATTATCAAAGTAATTGAACCTCTCTGAGGCCCAGTTTCATCAGTAAAATGTCGATGATAGCATTTGCTTTATAAGATTGTTTTAAGGAACAATTGGAATAATGTATGCAAGAGCTATTTGTAAAACTTAAATTATGGTTATTATTCATTCCTATTTGTGTCTTAGAAACTTTTTTGAATAGAAATGCATAACCATAAACTCACTCACTTATTCTGCAATTTGTAAAGACTTCAAAATGTTGGAAAGTGTTATCGCTTTTATCTAGTACTTTTTCTTTTTGATTTTGTAGTTTACAGACAGCAGCATTACTAACCTATCTAAATGTGTTAATAAAATCATTCTGCATGCTCAGAACAAATAACAATCTGAATTGAAAAATAAATTGTTGAATAAAATATGGCAGAGAACAAAGTATTTTATAAAAGTACATAGCTAGCATTGCCCAATACATCAATCTATTTGTTTTGCTGAGAATGTATGAAGATAGTTTCCTTTATAAAACATACACATACATCATTGATTTTGTACATTGTATTTCTTAGTAAGGAATAGATTATAGATAGCTTTGGGGGAGGCAGCTGTGATGTTGGAAGACAGATGAATTTAGCATAGGAACACCTGGGTAGAGGTCTTCACTTTTCTAGTTGCTATAAGTATTTGACCTTGAATACTTGCCTACTTCTCACAACATTAAGTCCCTGCTTCTTCAATAACTCCAACCCTTGCTTCTTCAGTGGTTCTGGTAAATAGTCATTAAAACTGATACATGTATCTGGTCTATAATACACTTAACTGGATTTAATAAATACTAAATGTATTAATAAAATGTCCATTTTGCTTTTGTTCTGATTGTATAATTTAAAATTTTCTCCTAGTTTTACAATAATAGAGGTTTTCCTTGAAAAAATTATGTTAAATATGACATTTATCTATATTAAGTACACAGAGCATATTTTGACAAACCCTAAACTATATTGTTTGTAAAGTTAATATGCATGTATAAAGACTTTATATGTATGTATTATATGTATTAATATACAGAATTGTATGCGAATGGCAGAGGACTTCTTCCTTGTTTTTCTGTCTCTTGTCTATACATTATTATATACTTTCAAATGTAAACATCGTCACTTAAACTACGTGATACAAAAAAAATAAGTAAATATATTCACATTTTCTTTGGTTGTATAATCATCTATTTCTTTCAATCCTGTATAACTCACCCAATTACAATCTATAATCTTACTACTAATGTTAAACATAATTTTATTTCAAATTAACAGTATTAGAAATGCACAACCAAGTATACTGTATAGTGTACTTTTAATCAACGAGCCATGCTGGCAATATAAACAGAAGTATATAATTGTTTGGTAAATAGTCCTAAAGACACAAGATGGCAGTACTAGACTTCATGAATTACTGGATATATGGTAACCCATTCAAAAACTTTTAATGCACTTCCCTTGCTTTCCTTCTCAGTATTTGTAATGGAGCTTGTATTTCTGTGCATAAACTTTCAAAAGTTTTGTGGATTTTTAAAAAATGCTGCTGAGGGTGTGCTATTTATTTATTTATGGGTAGCCACTGCATTTAGTAAAATTCGCCTTTAAAACATTTTAGTTTCTTCGTCCATGTAACGATCATATTGGTCCAGATAGCCTTTATGGTTCTTTCACTACTGGATGGCCATAAAATGTATTAAATCAGGAAAATAAGAACCTATATATTTCAAATGATCATTGCTATACCTTAACGAATAAACTTACTCAAAATTTGAGATAAAAATGGAAGTGAACTTCTTCCCTGTTCAATGGTTGAAGAAAGATCAATGGTGATTATTACTTAGTCTTCACTAAATTTGGAATATTTAGTTTACCCTAAATTTTATGTAAGATGCTAATATATGTACTACCATTGAAGATTTTACCAGTGTCGCTGGGCAGTCTGTGTCAAGAAAAGCATGATGCACATCCTGTTTTACTGAAAACTTTCGAGCAAAGGATCTGCCATCTCCCCACTTTCCATCCTCGAATAATTATTTACCTCTAATTTTGTTGGCTTTAAAGGAATTGAAGATTACTTTCTTTTGCAGAGCTAGTATATTACCCTTTCAGTTTATTCGTTTTTGTTTTTCTTCTCAATAAATGTAGGCTCAGGATTTTCCCCATTTCTACATTTTTGTTTATCTTGATCTGATTAATCTTTTACCTATTATGTAAGTTATCAAACTGCTGTAGGAAAATATTTCCACGATGGTACCATGGTCACATTGCACATGGCCATAGAGGCCAGGTAGACAAAACTCACATGCAATCTGACCCAAATCTTTGTGGAATACCCCATGATCCTTTCAGGAACATGGCAAAATAGTCAGTTTTGTAAATAGTTATCACAAGGTTATTACTCATTCATTTCATTTTCTACTTGGAGACTGCTATAAAGTGTTTTCTCCTCAGTCTCCCTGATTCTGGAGAGCAAACAGGACTTGAACTTCATCCTCCTTAGGGTACAGCTGTAGGTTATAAAGCCATTTAGTTGTAGATAGAATTGGCTGCCCCAAGACAGGATAATCCGCCACCAATGTACATCTATCATCTGCACCTTTCCCTTTGATGTCACCTTCTGGACAGAGGAAACAGACACTCCAGTGATCTTGCTTACTTTATCTATAATAATGCAATAGAATAATAATACAACTACTAAATTCTCTCAATCCATTTGGGCTCATTGTATTTTTACTGGCCAGGTCTGTGGAACTGTGACAAGCCAGCCTAGGAATTGTGGTATTGTTTGCTCTTTAGAGACAGCTTGACAACTTCCAAATGTCACGTCAAGAAATCCAAACACTTGAAGGACTCCATGAGATTTTGTATAACAAAAAGTAAGAATTTAACAACATATTGCAAAGCAGGTTTACAGGCACTTGTAATAATCTCAGGGGAAGGCTCTAAAAGCCTTGTCCATACTGTGCGCTGGTATGAATCCGCTCGCATGAGGCTGATGAGACAACACTCACACAACAAGTTAAGTGAAAACAATTTTATTACTCTGGATAGGCAGAAAAGGAAAATAGAGGTTAGGATTTATGGCAATCCTGTCCCCTAAGGCTCAGAAAGCTTCCCAGGATGGACAAACTTTTGTCTCCATATGCTTCATATTGTGCCCCAGCTGATAGATACCAAAAGTACTCTGTGCCCTGGGCTATCTATGTGGGGGCACTTGAATGGCTGGGCCAAGGCATTGCAAGACATCCTGCTTTAGGAGCGATAGGAACAGAGCCCATGCTGTCTGGTCAGTTTGTTCTAATTTCAGGATGTTATATGCCCAAAATGCTCTACATATATATTACTTATGTATACTTATATAACTAATATAAACTTATATAAGTGTATATGAGCAATATATATATATATTACTATCACTTAATAAACAAACTATATTTAGTTATTATGCAAGGTGGTCTTCATGCTTGATGATAAAAAGGGGATTTCTGTTTATGACCAAGATATAGGAAAAGGAGCCAAATGTATCGATTTGTATGAAATAACACCAAAATAACCCCTTCAAAATACATCAGACACATGACTTCAAAAGACTAGATATCAAGCAACAAAGAACAATGATACCTGAGAAATGAAGACTAAATGTTGTGAACCCACAAATTTATATTTTGAAGCCTAATTCACAATGTGATATTTAGAAGTGGAGCCTTTGAAAGATTAGTTTATAAGGATGTAGTCATTGTGAATGGGATTAGTGCCTTTGCTAAACTATACACTACTCGATCTTGTGTAACAAATTTTAAAAGCTATATCCAAATGGGCAAAACTGGCTACAAAAAAAATTAGCTATATCCAAAGTTCAAATAGTATTATAAAAATACCTGGAATGGGCAAATTTTACAAAATCTAACATTCATAAAAAATTAGCAGTCATGCAAATGGGCTGAAAAATGCAACTTATATTAATAAGGAAAATCAAGCAATTGAACCTAATAAAGAACTGACAAGTTAAAAGTAGAAGAAAATTATTAAAATTGGTATGAATCTATTCCGTATGTTAAAAAGTTAAGAAGAGCCATAAAAATACAATTAAGAAAGATAACATCAAAACTAAATTTTATAGTGATAAAACTGCAATATCTAAGATGAATGGACTAGATGGATATAATGCATGCTCTACACTGAAGAAATACAGATTAGGAAAATTAAAATAATTCCAACCAAAATACACAAAAAAATTTATAAAATAAATATCATCAATAAGTTGTGTGAAAATTTCAAGGGGCTAATATAACTTGCAATTAGATTCAGTGAAGGAGAGAAGTAAGAAATACTTGAAAAACTAATGGCGGAAAAATGTCTAATTTATTGAGAACTACATATCCAGAGAAGTTTAAAAAAATCCATCCAATCAAGAAACTGACAAAATATTGTAAAAGTAAATTCATTAATGACAAGATATGAAATGAAAATGCACACATTAAAAATAACCTTAAGTATCATTAGCCTTTAGGAAAATAGAAATCAAAACTAATATGAGATAACATTGTACAAATAGATAACATCCATTTGATTGATTAAACAGGAAATACCTGGATATATAAAGTGAT
Organism: Piliocolobus tephrosceles; assembly: GCF_002776525.5. Classification (NCBI taxonomy): domain Eukaryota; kingdom Metazoa; phylum Chordata; class Mammalia; order Primates; family Cercopithecidae; genus Piliocolobus; species Piliocolobus tephrosceles. The sequence continues at coordinate 59,540,863 of NC_045452.1, read as the reverse complement.
GTAAAGATTGGGGAAGAACTAGGGTTTTTATACACTGCTGGTGAACAAATAAAGTAATATACCCACTTTGGAAAGAAATTTGGTAGTTCTTTAAAAAAGTCAAATATACGAATGCAACATGATACTTTCATTTCATTCCTAGGTGAGAAATGAAAGCACATGTTTATTCAAGACATGTACATTCTATTTCTAACGTCTCAAAACATAAGGGCCCTAAATGCCTATTTTCGGAAAGGATAAACAAATTTTTGTGTATTGATACAATGATTGATACAATTGATACAATGCCACTCAGTAGTAATAAAAAAGTAAACTATTGACATATGCAAATAAATAGATGAGTCTAAATATAATTATATTGAGTGAAAAAAATTAGATAAAAAAAGAGTACACATTATATGATTACATTTCTGTAACACTAGATAATGCAATGTAGTATCTCCCTCAGAAAACAGATCGGTGGTTGCCTAATGAGGTCTAGCAAATGAGAATAAGAAAAAAGGAATGCAAGAAACATGAGAAAAATGTGAGCTGTGCATATGTTCAGCATCTTAGTTTGTGATGGCTTTGTATGTCAAAATTTACATGTTATATACTTTAAATATATACAGATTTATTCTAATTAAATATTAACACAGCTATAAAAAAGAATTGAAGATCTTTTGTCCTTCACTGGAGAAATGCGTTTAAAATTTCTTGGGAAGGAAATACATAAAATAGGTAATAGGTAATTTCTCTTGGGAGGGAAATAGATAAAATCATAATACAAAAACTCATTGCCAGTTTTTCCTTCTATTGACAATCACTGGCACTTGACCTCATGTAAGCCACATGCATTTGTTTAATTAAAATGTATTAAAATGTGCCATATGCTATGTAGGCATAGCAAAATAAATAAAACATTGTAATGATTATTCTGAGAGAGCTCATAATCTGATTCATTTCACTAGAGCCAGGTCTGATTTGCTATTGAGAGTTCTCCTTTCTTCTTCTTCTTTTCTTTCTTTTACATACTTACTGATTTTTCCTTTTTTTCCTCCATCTAGCCATGCTACTTTCATTTTTTATTTTATTCTTTTCCTTGTGATTCACTTTGGTGAATCTAATAGAGTTAATTTCTTCTTACTACTCCCCTGGTTCCCAGAGTCTAAATACAGGACCTCCCAGGAAGAAAGGAGTTGGTTAGTGATTATTTGTGATTCTACAGCTTCCAAGTTGGTTAAGTCAAATTCACGATACGGAGCTCAAAAAGTCAAAAACTGTTAGAAATAAGACAAATGAAACCAAGTGAGAATTAAGAAAGAAAGAAAGAAAGAAAGAAAGAAAGAAAGAAAGAAAGAAAGAAAGAAAGAAAGAAAGAAAGA
>NC_045452.1:59468765-59539489 GCF_002776525.5 Piliocolobus tephrosceles | reverse complement strand
AGAAAGAAAGAAAGAAAGAAAGAAAGAAAGAAAGAAAGAAAGAAAGAGAAAGAAAGAGAATGAGAACTTAAAGTAGAGCTTTCCGGGTTACTTTTCACTTCTCTTTTCTCTATCAAATGATGCATCTAAAAATTTGGTTCACTTTAATTTAGACTTTTACTTTCTCAAATAATGTAATAATAGAAAATAGAAAACATTCCACCTCTACATAGTGGTTATTTTGCATCACATCCTGTTGTTACTATCCTGAAAAAACTTTACCACATAATTACTACTACTATTTCCATTTTAGATATAAGAAAATTGAGGCATGGAGAGATTAAGTATATTAAATCTCACATGTAGGCATCTGGTAGTCTAGCATCACGGTGTGTGTTTATGTGGAGACTACAGTAAGTCCTCACTTGACTCTAGTAATAAGTTCTTGGAAATTTTAGGCAAAGCAGCATATAGCAAAGCCTATCTTACTAGGCTAATTGATGTAAACAAGAGTTAACTTTCTATGACATGTTTCTGGTCAGAAAACATCACCAAAAGTCAAAAGAAAGACCAAAAGATTACTAAAATTCGTCATTGAAATAAATATGAGCTACACATACATTCCAAAAATTAATAAAAACAAGGATGATCATTATTGACTCAGTTGTTCTTGTTTAGGGTCGAGGATGACCAGAGCCTGTTCCAGCAGCTCAGAGCACAAGATGGAAACCAGTCCTGGACAGGTGCCATTCCATTGCATGCTCTCTCTCTCTCTTTCTCTATGTCTCTGTCTCTGTCTCTCTCTCTCTCTCTTTCTCTCTCTCTCTCTCAGGCTCACACACACACACACACACACACACACACACACAGGCACACACACCCTCAGACTGAGATGGTGTAGACACACCAGTTCACCTAACACACACATCTCTGGAATTTGGGAGGAAACCGGAGTACCCTGGGAAAACCCACACAGATGTGGGGAGAACATGCAAATGCCACACAGACAACAGCCCTAGCTGGGATTGATTCTTTTCTCATCAACAGTATGATGAAAAAACATTGACCAAAATAATATATTCAAGGACCAGCGGTATTAAAAAGAAAAGAGCTGATATCCAATATTCCGGTAATTCAGAGGCAAGCACAGATCTATAAGTAAGCTTTTATCTTCTTATTTTCTCTACACAAGGATTTCACTTCAAAGAATTATTTTCCAGACTTGCTTGGTATTTTCAATATCCTCACCTAGTAAAGGGAGAAGTGGGAGGAGACCCTGAGTAGTGGAAAGCGAAACAAACAATTGTTAATTTGTGAAACTGTTATTTAATTTCAAATGTTAAGTCTAAAGAAAATTCAAGATAAAAGAATAAAAAAATATGCGTTTGAGCACAAATGGCTGCCGCTGTATTATTCTTCAAACACAAAAGCAAAGGAACAGTAATTTATGGAAATTTAACAAAGAAAGTTGGATGCTAGCCAATTTAGAAACAAATAAAAAGCATTAATTTGAGAGAAAAAAATTCTTACCTTCCAGAGTTACCTCCTCACTTCTGGGAGTTTTATTATTTAGCAGACTGATAATGTCAATATCCCCAACCAGAACCTGAGAGAAATAACTTAAAATCTTGGTTATCATGGGTTTCTTTTTTGTACTAAAGTTCATATGAGAAGTTTAAAGTCAATTGGAAGTAGAGAGTAGAGTTAAGTGACCCTGATTCAATGGAAACTTTGAAAAGGTATAGAAGCTTTAAAAAAAAAAAAAAAGTCATCATAATTCTCTGAATTGTAGGTATTTTCTCTTTAGGCAGCCTTCCAAAGCCCTTTCATGTTAGTGAAAGTAAGCTGTGTGCTACTTTTTGAGGATATTGCCCATGATAAACCTCAAATGGTGAGGAAATTCATTTTCAGATACAGATCTGAAACTAACTTATCCAACTTATCTGATCAGAAAATCATGCTGTAAATCTTTCAAAAACAAGATGACTTGTGAGATTTTTAGTAATCCCAGAATGTGTCTGGGGAGACTATGTGACATGAACAGTTTTCTCTATGGTTTCAGCTAATATTAGGAAATCCATGATCCAAAGAAATAGAAATCCTCACATGAGCAAGAATATCAGGTCTTCCCAGAGCCCATAAATATAAGAAGGATTAAATTATGTGCACTTACTGAATTTATAATTTTATTTATATGTGTGCTTACTGAATTTATAATTTTATTTACTTCAAGAAGTTTCCCCATTTCTCAAATTCATTGTACCCAGTTTTAGGAATTAATAACTAAAATAGAGATAATTCAAATCTATTTCGATTCTTAAAAATCAAGATCTGATCTGTAGTCCTGTTTTCTAGAGGTGATGTATACAGTGATAGTATGTGTGTCAAAAGTATCTGACCTTTCCAGTAATCTGAAGGAGCTAACTTGATTGAGTTCAAGTAGAAACAAAGTTTTTAGCCAGTCTCATAAGTTATTGCTGACTTATTTATTTTCAATAAATAAGACTCGTTTTGCTGTATTTATTTTTCTTTTGCATAACAGTCACTTGGTATAGCAAACTTTTTTTTTTTTTTTTTTTAAATTTTGAGACGGAGTCTTGCTCTGTCGCCCAGGCTGGAGTGCAGTGGCGCGATCTCGGCTCACTGCAAGCTCCGCCTCCCGGGTTCCCGCCATTCTCCTGCCTCAGCCTCCCGAGTAGCTGGGACTACAGGCGGCGCCACTGCGCCCGGCTAGTTTTTGGTATTTTTAGTAGAGATGGGGTTTCACCGTGTTAGCCAGGATGGTCTTGATCTCCTTACTTCGTGATCTGCCCACCTTGGCCTCCCAAAGTGCTGGGATTAACAGGGGTGAGCCACGGCGCCCAGCCCACAAACTTTAAAAGAATTCAATGGGGAGATATAACAAGATTTAGATGTTTTAGTAATACTGCATAATGTAATAATTGATCAAAATATTTTTACATTCCTGGGAGACAATACTAAATTATATTAAAACTTAGTCTTGCTAACATATGTGGGTCTCCGTTGCCCCAGAGGAAAATGAAAATGTCTTAAGTCCCATTTTCAGCCCTTAAATTTATTATATAGCAACACACAAGTCATCTTCTTGTCACTCTCTTCCTGAAGGATTTCAGGCAAAACACTAAATCTCTCTTGACCTCAGTTTAGGTCAAAACTTTAGCCGGGTGTGGTGATGGGTGCCTCTATAAAATGAGGGGATTGGAGCAGATTATCTCTGTGTCTTGTAGCTGTAAAATTATATGTTTTATATTATTTCTACATTTTTCTTCAGTTCCCCCTACTGAGGTGAAAACCTTAAAAAATGAATAGCATTTGCTATATCCTATCTCATTAAATATTGTTTATGAAAGTTGCACTATAAAACACTGAGCTCTTTGAAACTCAATTTTTGTAGAAAAGGATACTGGAGCTCAATAAATTTAATTCCTTATTCAGTCTCATGCAGACACTTAAGAATATAACAATAATTTAGTTGTGGACCTATTTAAATAAATGTCCTATACTCTTCCTCTGACTATTCCATCTCCAACAAGAATATAATGTTCCATATGTTTGGTATTTCAAATGTGTTTCTAAAATAATGGTCATATGTGCTTTGTAATTATCTTCTTTGAGTCAAATATACTTGTAAAATCAAAAGATCATGTGTGTATCTATTAAATTATAATGTCCACTTAAATAAAAAAAAAAACAAAGGAGGCTGTGACTCTAATAACTGAAGAAACAATAACAGAGAAGCAAATAATAGCGAGTTAATGTAAATGTATCAGCTCAGTTTAATCAGACCATCTGAACTGCAGAGGTTTACTTTTGAAAAAAGCTAAATGTCAAATTAAAAAAAAATTAAAAAAAAAACAGATGGAATGGATTGTAAAACTATGCAGAGCTTATTTAAGAGCATAAACTTGAGAAAAGTCTAAAAAAATTGGAATTACAAAAATTATATGACATCATATTAGAATATAAGAAAATAATGTTGATTGTTCCATCCTGGCAATAGATGGTTAGAGGGTGGAATTAAAGTGATCGAGTTATCCTTTTTCATATCATTGGCATCGCTGCAGAATATTTTTTGGAGAGATAAGAAGAGATAGATGTGGCATTTTGCAGGGGAAAGAGGGATTAAATCTAAGATTTATGAATAGTTAATATCAGATAAGAGTCCTTAGGGAGTATAAACTTTCCTTTGCCTTCTGGTACGTTTGTCTGACTGTGTGGAATATTCTAAACTCACATATACTATTTTGTATATACAAATTTTAATAACTTTATTAGATTATTTTAGAACATATGGATGAAGAAAAATATTAATCGCAGTGATTCCTTTTCTGTTATCTATTCCACATTGCAAATTTATCCACAATAAGTACAAACAATTTTATCAAATAAAATAATTGTTTATTTTGTGAAAGTGTAGAAAGTAGATGCAAATTGAGGTCTAAGGAAAGTGGGCAGATATATAAGAAGCATACAACAAAGGATAAGCATAAGAAAATTACAAAGATATAAGTGTGAAATTGTATCAATTGCAAATTCTTACCCTGTTTAAATAAATATTGTATTTTCACTTAGTTATGCACATGTGATTTAATGATATAATTTTATAAATCCTTTCTTATTTTAAAAGATTTTATAGTCAAGACCAAGAGACCCCCTAAAATTTGGCTATATGCCAAAATTAAAAACGTAATTTTATATCCCTGAAGTCAAAATTAAGAGTTATATTTATTCTCTTTGTGGAAAACGAATCTAAATACATCTTATAATATATCCTATAATTATAATAATATCATATAATATAATAGTATCCTAGTTTTCTTTCCTTTTATGTTCTCTTGAATTCCTACAAAATTTATTCAAGAGGTAATTTTACTGGGAACTTATCATAACAGGCAACTGTCTTTGGTGTTGAGTATTGAATCATAAGAAAACACAATACCCCTACTGTCACAGCTGTGATTGAAGTAATGAGGGGCATTGTGCTTGCAACAACCTCAAATAATTTTACAAATTTGCCTGTAGGGTTTCTTCTCGAACATTCGGTATTATCACAAAATTTTTCCAGCATATATTACATGTTGGAAAAACTAAACATTTTGTTTTCTATTCGCATTATACATACTAAAGTTTCAGTTTGTAGAATTTTTTTGTGTTTGCTTTCTTTTTCAATGATTATTTTTCTTATTTGCGTTATTTTCTTTTTCCTAATTCTTTGCCTGTCATTTTTTTCTAAACTTGGCATCTTAATTTACAAGGAGCTGACCATAATCCTGAATTGCACAATCCTGAATGCCATAATCCCAAATGTTAATTTCCAAAAGATCAAAATCTCAGAAACATAATTCTGTAAAAAATAAACATTTTAAAAAATGATATACATTTTAAAGGGATTTATTTGAGAAATGTATAAAAACACAACAGAACACTTTATAAGTCATTTTATACAATGAAATAGACAATAGTTATTTACTTTTTTTGCAATCATAAAGATTCAGCTGTATTATAATAGTCACATGGGAATAACAGTTATGAGGAGACAAATCATGTTCATAAAATATAGTTAGATAAAGTGAATGTACAGGCCAAGAGAGGTGACTCATGCCTGTGATCCGAGCAGTTTGGGAGGCCAAGGTTGGTGGATCACAAGTAGGTCAGGGGTTTGAGATCAGCGTGGCCAATATGGTGAAACCCCATTTCTACTAAAAATACCAAAAAACTTTAGCCGGGTGTGGTGATGGGTGCCGGTAATCCTAGCTACTCGGGAGGCTGAGGCAAGAGAATTGAACCTGGAAGGCAGAGGTTGCAGTGAGCTGAGATAGCGCCATTGCACTCCCGCCTGGGCCACAAGAATGAAGAGAAAGAAAGAGAGAGAGGAAGGAAGGAAGGAAGGAAGGAAGGAAGGAAGGAAGGAAGGAAGGAAGGAAGGAAGGAAGGAAGGAGGGAGGGAGGGAGGGAGGGAGGGAGGGAGGGAGGGAAGGAAGGAAGGAAGGAAAAAATATATATCATTTTGGTTGGTTATTGTGTGCACTTAACTTTTTAACTTTGGTAGTCTGAAGTATTGTGATAGACAACCTAAGTCTGCTTGATGAAACAGATGAAAAAAAAAATTGGTCACCACCACATAAACAGTTGCCCAAAGAGCCAGGATCTCAACAATTTTTATATTTCGTGAGTGCAGATGTAGAAAGAGAATGTCAGTTCATTTATTGAGAAAGCTTCAACATTTTCACTTACAGGCACAATGGTTACACACAAAGTCAATGTTGTGATAATGCTCTTTTGTAAAGTCAAATTAGCAAAAAATGCGTACAACAAGTTAGAACTCTTTTAAAATCTTTACACAATTTATACCAACAACACCAGGGCAGAAGTGTCATCTTATCCTACTGTGCACATAATCATTTTCAAACCAGTCAATAACTTCGCTGGCTGGCTTCTTCGGCAAATTCTGCTTTCATTCATTAAAAACTCTTGGAATTTCATCAGCTGGAAGGAATGCCAATGCAGACAAGTGACCCATTTTAAAACAAAAATTTTTGTTGTGTCCCTGTGAAGTTGCCAATCCACTCTTCAGAATTTTCTGCCAAATGCAAATAAAGACAACAGCAAGGTAATATGCTGCCTAATACAATGTAACTAACATGGTGCAACTATCCTGTGTACAATCAAAAACCACAGTAATACCTTCCCCAGCATTTGGATTTCAGGATTTCAACTCTCGGAATTCTCATCTTTTGGGATGGTGATTTTTCAGAATTTTAGGTGTTAGGGAGTTCAGACTTTAGAAACTTAGACTTTAAAGATTTTAATCTTTAGAGATTTTGATCATTTGAAATTTCAATATTCGGGATTATAGTGTTCAAGATTTTTGTCTTTTGGGATTATGATCCACATGGTAATTTTAAAATATTCTAATGTTTAATATATGCACTTAAAATGATAATTCTCCTTCCTAGTATTGCAATTGCCAGCCTTATAAGTATTGATAGGTTTTATTTTGATTTTTGATTGTAGGTATTTCATGTTTACAATAAATACTTTTTCTTTGATTTATAAATATCTTCAAAAATATTTTTAGTTTTTAGTTTTAATTTTTTAGTTTTAATTTCCAACTGCATGAGAGATTTTGATTTAGAATTGTGTTCTGATTTACAATTTGAGTGCTTTTTGTTAAGAATGTAGTCTATATTATATCAATGTATTGGTACTTAGAGACTATTGCTCAGATACATAGTTGATATGCTTTTTATGTGTACACTTGAAAATGTATAAGTAATATAATTTTGGAGAACAGAATTCTATGCACATACAAACACAAATATAAACACATATGTGAGCAAATTGTTAATTGCATTGTCAAATTTTTCTATGTCTTTTTCTTTCAAATTCTAATAGTGTTTGTTAAAAATGGCCCACTATGACTGTGTTATAGCCTTACTGATTATGCTGTTCATTGGATTTTATAACTGCATACATAATACTTGAGATCTAGTTTGCTCAATTGTACTATTGCTTCTCTTCATAAGGCTAATGTTGGCTCAAAATTGTAATTCTTCTGGTAATTTGTTTTTGTGTAAGTTATATCACTAAATCGTTACCCATTCTACAATCCTGTCTTTCCAGATTTATAATCTTGGCATTCCTGGTAGCTACAACTTCACCTCTGTGTTTTGCTTTAATCTCATTAGAGATGTTCTAGTGTAAAATAATGTTCATCTCTTCTTCTAATCTTGCACTCTTCTACCATCTCAGCTTCTAGACGTGTCCCAGAAGGTAGCCTCAGTCAAATATTTACACCTTTGCCTAGGGTTCCAGCTATAGAAAATATAAACAGAAGACAAACAGACATAAAGAAAATTATTTCATCTTAATCTTTTATTAAGCAATATATATTACACCTTAAAAATCTGTTATCTAACATTTCATTAACTTTTAGAAGTTTCTGATGAAAACTATGTAATATTCCAAATTACTGATTACAGAAAGTATGCCAAACAGTGCATTTCTGTTACAAGGCTTTGTCCATTTTTGAGTATGAAAACTCTATTGAAGATTATTTTGTCCAAGTGATCAAGTAAGTTTATCTTCACTTTTATTTCAGTTGTCTAATGTCTTTCTCCAGTAATTCTAGGTCATGTGGTACCCAGGAGGACTACGAAGATCAAAGCCTGTCTAAGTCCATCAGGACAGAAAGCAGCTGTAAAGACTATACCTAAAGAATCCAGCCCAACATAAAATAGCCAGGAGGCAAAACAGGGAAAGAGAGGAAAAACGGGCTATTTTGAGCTTGATTCTGGCTTGTAGCTGCTGATCTAGGGACTAAGAACATGTCTCTAGACCTCATCATGACCACCTACCTAGACCCCTGAATCCAGAGACTTTAAACCAAAAACATAAGGTCATAGTCAAATCAAACAAATTTCTAATTATTTTTAACCAATAATTTTGAAGCCATTTCTATTTCATCAACAATTTAAAAACTTTCTTTATTTGTCAAATATCATATAGACATAACACATGTAGACATACAAATACACAGAAGTAGATTTTACAGCTCACAAAAGATCTTTATTTGCTGGTTTTTAAATCGTTTTTCTTTTCCCCATTCAGTCTATCAATCTTTCAATTACTCGTTTTATTGCCCTAAGCAATTGTCAACTAGGCAACAAATTTGCATTTCTAAAGGGATAGCTCTTAGGTGGAAAAAAATTATATTTCATTAGTACAAAGCTAAGATATTAGGCCTAAGTATTGTATCATTATTTGCTCAAACAAAAGGTGGAAACAATTATTCAAATAAAAGTTCACTTAAGATAAAATGGCCAAAAACGTACCTTAAACAAAGCTATGACTTATTTTGTAAATTTAAAAGACTGGTAAGAGTTTCTAGTGTACATAGGCAGACATCTTTTAAAATGGAGATTTTCTTTATAGATGTAAATTTGATTTACAAAAGTGTCAAGATAATCAATTAAATTCCATAAAAATGTATTTTAGTTTGGCATTTAGTTGACATTTTTTCTTAGCTACTGTTTTATTTTTGTTTAGTTGTTTGTTTTATTTTAGTTAAAATTACTAATTTCAGGGTGGAGTTCATTAAAGAATAGATACAAGAAAGAACTTTTTCTGCCTAGCCTCAGCATGGATATATCTATAAAAGAAGCAAGTCTATTTTTTTCAAGGACCTACCTTTTATAAAGGCTTTGCCAAGGATATATTTCTTTCCACTTGTGGGACAGCATGGTAACTAAGCAAAAAGTTAGCAGATTTCATTTTATCTATTAATTGGTCAATTACACTTTTAATCTGCCTTTTAAAAAGGTTTTAAATAAAAATACTGAAATCTTTTTAGAAGCTACTGCATATCAATAGGCATCCCTAGACGAGACAAATTTGGGAGCTGTCATTTTCAATTACACTTCGGAGCAGTGTTGTTTATTTGGAATGTTCCTCTGTAACTAACCTTTAGCAAGATTTTGCCATTTCTGTAAATCTCCTTCTTCTGGTGCCTACTGTTTATGCATGTATAACCCAGAAGGAACACAGTTCTTTGAAAATTTAGGATCCCATTTTTAACTCAAATATTGGCTTTGGCTCTCAGATTCCCTTGATCTAATTAGCCAATATTCTTTTTTTCCCTACGTAAGCATGCAAAACATTAAACAAAGGGTGTAGAACACAAAAATCTCTATGGGTTTCCAAAAGCCAAATTTTACACAACTTGTAATATTTCCATTTATTACCGGTTTCTTTCTGACCAAGTCAGACTTAAGAGTTCTGTAACTGGATCCAATCCAGTTAATTACCAGATCTGATCCTGGACCCAGTCCAGTTTCTGTCATTACTCCCAACCCCAGTTTTGTCATTACTCCCAAACCCAGTTTTGATCATAAATATGTTCAAAGAGACTTGGAGAGCTCAAAACACAAATCTGTGGAGCTTTGAAATGCAAGAGAACTTACCGTGTGATCCCCAGCTACTTGGGGAAAGCAGTGGACACAGTGGGGTTGGTGGGTGCCTCGCTTGGTCGCTCAGCACTCATTTGGGTTGTTAGACATGGTACTGTACTTCAGATCCTACTTCTGACATCATCTGTTAAAATAAAAGCGTTAGGTGATTTAATTTAAGACTTTAATTGTCCAAAGAATAATTTGCAAATTGGGCAGCCTCTGGAGCCAGAGTAGGCTCAGGGACTCCAGCACAGCCACCTGGTGAAAGATTTATAGACAGAAAAAGAAAAGTAATGCACATAATATGGAAATGAGGTACAGAAACAGCCGAATTGATTACATCTTGGCGATTGCCTTACTTGAACATAGTTTGCACAGTTGGTCACCTTTGATTGGCCTAAACTCAGTGACTGGCACAAGAGCTACAGCCTGTTGACAATTTCATTTAGGATATATAGTTCACAATGTACAGAGAAACCGTTAGGCTAAACTTAAAATATGTAAGGAGGCAGCTTTAGGCTAAATTTGATTTGACAAAGTGTACACCATGGTGAATACAAAATTAGGTAGGAAAAGAAACAATTATTTAGAAAGAGAAAAAGTAACAAATTATAAATAAATTTTTACAAAGCTTACATATTGTGTAAACATAAAAATCCATACAGATAAACATTTCTGAATTAACTTCCTGAAACAAAGCTATAGTATTTTTTAAAACTTTTTTACTGCCTTCTTTTAGATTACTTTATCATGTGACACTTTTTAAATATGTTCTGTAGAGAGGATTAATAAGAACTTTCATTTTCTATCATGGTTAATCAAAATGTATTTCTTATTGATCACTTACATAAATTATTCAGGCTTATTTGTTGCTATTCAAATTCGTTTTATTTCATATTAATTCCTCCAAAGTTTAGTGTTTTTTTTTAATTTAGAAAAAAAATCTCCTGTCTAGTTAACATTTTATATGAGTTGTAAGATGTGACAGAATTTTTTGAAGACTAGTTTCTTGTATCTTTCAAAAAAAAAAATTTTTTTTTTCCCTCTCTATTCCTGACATTATTCTAGAGACAGGTTCTGAAAGGCATGTTCCCATGTGATGTAACCTCTTGCCCTGCACATTTAGTCACAGTGTCAGCACAGAGGGGAAGAGTATATTCCTTGGAGGATATTACAATGGGGTGGCTATCAATATCAGCATCAATCTAGAGGGAAGTCACTCCACAACCACATAAATATACCCCACTGAACCCGACTAAATAGATCTTCAACTCGTGTTCCCCTTAACCAGATCCTGTAACTGAACTCAGGTTCAGCTGCTCTCCACTCAAAAGCTCAAAAGCCAAAACTAAAGAGACAAGAGTTGGTGAGAGGAAAAGCAGGCTTATTTGCGAGCCCACAACCCGAGAAGATGGAAGACTTGCATCACAGAGACCATCTCTAATTTATCAGGCTGGCCAAAGGGGATTCATAGGCAAGGGGCTTGAGAAACTCTGTGCAGAATTTGACTATGTGTAGGTCAGTGGGTGTTCCAATGATTGTCTTGAGTAATGGGCCATCATCTAGAGGTCTGGCAGGCATCAGTAAGACTGCAGCAGGATTGAAGGTTGACGGCTCAGCACTTTTCCAGGGTTGGATAGTTTACATTTCACAGCCCTGGCTTTCTTTCAAGGATAGTTGTCATAGTTCGTAAGCAAGCACACAGTTAGGCATTGTAAAATGAAGAACGACTACTTCTAAGAAGGGAGTGACTGCCTTGGTTATAATCCCAACAATTATCTTGGCCAGTACAAACACTGCACAGAAAAGGAGAGAGGGAAGAAGAGAAGGAGAGAAAGGGGATGCTGCAGAAGAGAGAGGTGGTGACTGTGTCAGGGTTCTCCACAGAAGGAGAATCAATAGATTTTATATATATATAAAATATATGCTGCAAATACGTAGTTAAAATATGTAGTATTTTTAAAAGGATTCCATATTTATAAAATTGTGTAAAAATGTATAAAATTTTACAAACATATAACATATTCATTTATTATTGTTATTGATAAATATACATGAAACAAAGATATTTTATGTGAAAAAAACATTTTATGTTTATACATCAAAATATATATAATAAAATATAATACTTCATATGTATACATATAGATATATATACTTACATATATTTATGAATATATAAAAGTGTACAAAAACACACATCTTAATTTTATTTTACCAGACGGACACATTTGTGAATGCTGACAAGTTGGTTACATATAGAACAGGCCCACGGCTGGAAACTCAAGCAAGAGTCGATGTTGTATTCTTGAGGCGGAATTTCTTCTCTAGGAATCCTCAGTTTTTGCTCTTAAAGCATCCAGCTAATTGGATGAGACCTACCCACGTTATCGAGAGTGATCTCCTTTGCTTAAAATGATCCAATTGTAGATAATAACGTCTACAAATTACCTTCACAGCAAAGCCTAGAATTGTATTTAATTTAAAAATCGGTTACTATAGCCTAGAAAAGTTTACACATGAAATTAATTTATACATGCAATGTTTATAAAAAGTTATGACACTTTAAAGATATTGCTATACCCTGATCATACATTTTTTACTATTTCTTATGGATTTTGCAGAGTAGCAAGTGCAGAATAATGCTGGCTAGTTTACTGAAAATCATTGTGTATTGAGATAAAGTTTTTACTGAATAGTGGAAAATCCCATGTTGTACTTTTGTGGGGGTTGGGGATCAACACTGACATACGTGTTGGGAAAGCAGACATTTAGGTACCAGGGCAAATGATGCTTTTAGCACCAAAGCCCTATGTTTTAGAAAGTGGAACTACATTCACTGATGAGCAGCAGTGCAGGGCTACCGTCTTAGAACTGCCTCGGTGGCTGCTTGTACCTACCTACTCAAGGAGTCCTAGTATTTCAAACAGCTCCTGTTAAATAACCACACAAAAATACAAAGGACAAGACTGAAAGACCCTGGGTCATTGGAAATGGCAAAGTTTTGATGGGTCATATTATGTCTTACCTAATGTTTGTTTTTTATATGTCCAATTCATTTTACAGCTTAACCCCTCTTTTAAAAACTTTTTTAAAATTTGGGATTATGCAATGATTAATAACTAAGAGGTTAAACTCATGATCCTAATATTCAAGAATCAATGTGGGTACGATGAGGTAGAGGGAAAGATAGAAGAAACAAGCCATAACATAATGGAAAATATACATTTTTTAGCAAAGAAAATATATAGTAGCAAACTAACTTTAGGACTGTTGAAAGAGGGATTGATTTTTAAAAACACAAAATCCTCATAGGAATGAGAAAATGTTGTTAAGTATCAATTTACATTAGATAAGAATTTTGCAATATAGTACAGAAAAAAGAAATATAAAGCCTTATTCTGTTATTGTAGCTAACTAATGCTTCGGAAGAAAGAAAAGAAATCAAATGTATTTATTTAATCCTTTTTGTCAGTGATACCCAGGGTGAAGAATTCATTTGTAGCTTTTTCATTGCTGAGTTGAGTCTTAGAACTTCACATATATTAAAGTAAAATGTACCTTCTGATCCGAAGCCTTTAAGATACAGTTCATTTCTATTTACAAAAAGAGGGAGGTTTATGTAATTCAAATTTCATAGAAATTGTCTAAGACTATAAAAGTGAGCAAAATAAAGGTTTTACTACATTTTGTTCTTAGAACATATCAACTCAATTTTCAAAATTTTGTATGATTCACATTTCCTTTCACATTGAGTTACAGAAGGTAAATAAGTCATTAAAAGTCTAATATGTTTTTATAAACATTTAGAAGAATGTATTACAACAGCTAGAGAAAATAGGTTTCCATTTTCCTTTAAGTTCCAATGCAGTCACTGAGTTAACATGTACTTTTCAGTTAAATAATGATCATCTGGAGAAGCAAATATATATGTGCCTTTAAAAGTTTTCTACTTCTGAAAAGGCAGATAGACATTATGAAATGGAAAAATAACTCAATAAAAAGATACCACATATTAATCATTTCATTATTTGGTTTTAATAAAAATTTCAGAAACCTGGATTATTGATGGAGAGTCAAAAACGAGGAGAGAAGAATATGCTACAATGTGGATGAATCTTTATTCTATACTAAATGAAAGAAGCCAGGCATGAAGGTTACTTCTTGTGTGAATCCATTTCTGGAGAATGTCCAGAACAGCCAAATGTGGAGAGACTGAAGATTGTTTTCAAGGGAAGAAGAGAGACCTGAAAGACTAGCACCAGCAAGTAAATGCTTCTCCATGGAAATGACACATATCTATTCATATACACATACAGCTATTTGGCAGTATAGAGCAAGTAACACGGTTTTATCTGCCCCTTCAGGAAGTATGTAAATGCAGATATCTCATGTTCTCAGAAGGAAGAGAACAAGACGTCATGATAAGCAGAACTAGATTATAAAACAATATACATTTCTTTATTTTAAATTTGGAGCCAGGATCATGTGTTACCTAACCAAAAATAATATTTTATTTAAAAATACAGTTTGACCAAATAAGAAATGAAGTTAGATAAATAATTACTGAAAATAATCAGTTTATAAAATATGTTAACAATGAAGGGTTTTATAAAATCTCTATCAGCTCTATGCATCATTTTCTAGCATGTAGTGAATAATACTGAAAAAATAGACAAAATAAAAAAATTGGTTATCTTTCAGTAACAGACACATCAATGATTCTTATTCTATTCATGTACTTTTCTAGAGGTTTTTTCATAATTTTTAAAGTACATATCTATGCTAAGAAGTAAAATAGTAAATACAATTTTAATGTGATTATCATTTTTGAATGACTATCCAGTTTTGTACTGCTACACTAGAATTTTGATCCCATACATAATATTTTGTAATCACTGTTAATACTTAAAAGGAAGAATGACTGTAG
Source organism: Piliocolobus tephrosceles (assembly GCF_002776525.5). Classification (NCBI taxonomy): domain Eukaryota; kingdom Metazoa; phylum Chordata; class Mammalia; order Primates; family Cercopithecidae; genus Piliocolobus; species Piliocolobus tephrosceles. The sequence continues at coordinate 59,524,609 of NC_045452.1, read as the reverse complement.
CATTCTCTTATAATAATATACATTAAATTGTAATGATAATATGGTTGAAATCTTTTATGGCCAAATAACAGTGCAATCCAGTGTGGATATATTGGTAATCTAATACATATTTAAATTATGATAGGCATTTTTGTTTTTTCAATGCATTTGAAATTGTGTATTTTTTAGATATAAAGCAATAGACAGTAAAGGATAGAGTAGTATATAGGATTGAAAGCAGAAGGAGCTGTTATTACCCCAGGCCTGGAAGAACAAGTGGAAGGACTTGTACCAGAACGCAGAAGGATAGAGACCTATAAAAGAGGTCATCTTGAGAGAAGCAATGATGTTCTGTCTAAGGACCCAGCCAGCCCATAAAGTTGGGTTACAGGTCAACCCAGAACATTAAACACCCTGACATTCCCATGCATCCTGTGTCCAGTCTCTCTGTGGCGCTCTTATTGTTTGGATATAACTAGAAAAGGCATAGAAGTCGGAAGTTGTTGCATAGACCAGGCTTCAGTGTGAGAGGGTGAGAGGGCAAGTGAACTGGGAGGAGCACATACAGCTCTCTGAAAGATGGATGGTCACTAAATTATACTTTGAGGGTGATGTGGTTTGGCTCTGTGTTCCCACTAAATTTCATGGTATTGTAATCCCCACGTGTCAAGTGAGAGCCCTGTAATCCCGAATGGAGGGAGAAGGGGTGATTGGATCATGGAGGCAGTTTTCCCCATGCTGTTCTCGTGATAGTGATGGATTTATAAGGGGCTCATCCCCCTTCATTCTCACACTTTCTCTCCTGCTGCCTTGTGAAGATGCTGCCTGCTTCCCCTTCACTTTCTGCCAAGATTGTCAGTTTCTTGAGACTTCCCCATCCATTCACTTCTGTGAGTCCAACCTCTTTTCTTTATTATTACTCAGTCTCAGCTATTTATTTATAGCTGTGTGAAAACCAGCTAATACAGAGAGGTACTACTGTGTAGAGATTTTATTAAATTGTTTTGTTTTATTTTATTTTATTTTTTTGAGATGGAGTTTCACTCTGTCACCCAGGCTGGAGTGCAGTGGCATGATCTCGGCTCACTGCAACCTCCGCCTCGCAGGTTCAAGTGATCCTCCTGCCTCGGCCTCCTAAGTAGCTGAGACCACAGGCATGCGCCACCACGCCCGGCTAATTTTTGTATTTTAGTAGAGATGGGGTTTCACCGTGTTAGCCAGGACAGTCTCGATCTCCTGACCTCGTGATCTGCCCACCTCATGCTCCCAAAGTGCTGGGATTACTGGTGTAAGAGAGAGAAAATGGTATAACTTTTTCAAAGCAATTGTAGTCAGAAAGAAAGTTGAAATGACAATGTATTGGTAAGAAATTATAAGTTTTGTCGGGGGAAAATTATTTGGGAACAAAAATACTGAAGAATGATGAGATTTATCATGCTCTATGCATCTATCTACAGATTAGGTCCATCATTTTATTCTTTCAACTGTAAATTCAGAATGAGGGAAGCACAAAATCTAATCTGTACATTTAAAAAGAGACTGGCAAATGTGAAAGAGACAAATAATTCCTTGTATCTTATGAATTGTAAGCAATTATAACTTTCAGTGACAATTTCTTTGTACATTAAAGCTGTGTAAAATTTATTTTACTCAAATAAATAGGCCCAATTTAAGGGATGATTTTACAGAAAAACAAGAGATAAGACATAGATTAAGTAACCATTTAGAGAGTTTAAATGTGGAGGCTATGCACTTTGCATGTGGAGCATAGTTTGTTTCTTTGCTTGCATTAATTGTGGCAGATTGCTTGTTGAACTGTCCAGATTCATTCTCCCTTTCTGTTGTGCAGAGGTGTTTTGGGGAGTGGTTCACCTGCCAGGCACATTTACCAGCTCCTAGTGAAACAGTAATTACATGTTGGGGAATGGATGGAAGAATAGCGTGTGTCACTGAGGGGCTAAGATGGTGACTGCAGTCTCCCAAGGGTTCTTTTGGTTCTTGTCAAACTACTGGCAGCAGTGAATATTGGAGAGGAATCTGAGGACCTGAGCCATGGTAGAGCCATTACCTACAAATAACATGAATCTCAGAGTCACCACTTCGTGGTAAATTGTCCAGGAGGACAACCTCATCAAAAATACTAACATTTTACTTATCATGACAAAGAAAAGAGTGCCGTGTTAATGCACCTGAGAGTTGGGGATTATTTGTTGCAGTAGCTAATACTAATTATTCTGTCTAAAATGGTAGCTGGTGTTAATCAAAATAGAGAATGGAAAAAAAAAAAAAAAGAAAGGGAACAAAAAATTTGTCAGCAACAAGTCCAAACAAAATCAGTGTTAACATTTATAGGTATATATTAAATACATGGCATATATACTTAATGTCCATTAAAGTATATATAATAAAGTGAAGAGATCTTATTTGCAGCTTAACTAATTTTTACGTATGTGTATACCTGCCTTCTGTATGCAGCCTGTTGGTAAAATAATTCAAGGGGTGATTTTTTTTATCAGATACTGTATTTTACTCTTCTATAATGATATTTGATTCTGTTTTTTTTATTATTATACTTTAGGTTCTAGGGTACATGTGCACAACATGCAGGTTTGTTACATATCTATACATGTGCCATGTCAGTGTACTGCATCCATTAACTTGTCATTTACATTAGGTATATCTCTTAATGCTATCCTTCCTCCCTCCCCCCACCCCACAACAGGCCCCAGTGTGTGATGTTCCCCCTCCTGTGTCCAAGTGATCTCATTGTTCAGTTCCCACCTATGAGTGAGAACATGCGATGTTTGGTTTTCTGTTCTTGTGATAGTTTGCTCAGATTGATGGTTTCCACCTGCATCCATGTCCCTACAAAGGACATGAACTCATTCCTTTTTATGACTGCATAGTATTCCATGGTGTATATGTGCCACATTTTCTTAATTCAGTCTGCCATTGATGGACATTTGGGTTGGTTCCAAGTCTTTGCTATTGTGAATAGTGCCACAATAAACATACGTGTGCATGTGTCTTTATAGCAGCATGATTTATAATCCTTTGGGTATATACCCAGTAATGGGATGGCTGAGTCAAATGGTATTTCTAGTTCTAGATCCTTGAGGAATCACCACACCGTCTTCCACAATGGTTAAACTAGTTTACAGTCCCACCGACAGTGTAAAAGTGTTCCTATTTCTCCACATCTTCTCCAGCACCTGTTGTTTCCTGACTTTTTAATGATTGTCATTCTAACTGGTGTGAGATGGTATCTCATTGTGGTTTTGATTTGCATTTATCTGATGACCAGTGATGATGAGCATTTTTTCATGTGTCTATTGGCTGCATAGATGACTTCTTTTGAGAAGTGTCATCATATCCTTCACCCACTTTTTGATAGGGTTGTTTGTTTTTTTCTTGTAAATTTGTTTGAGTTTTTTGTAGAGTCTGGATATTAACCCTTTGTCAGATGAGTAGACTGCAAAAATTTTCTCCCATTCTGTAGGTTGCCTGTTCACTCTGATGGTAGTTTCTTTTGCTATGCAGAAGCTCTTTAGTTTAATGAGATTCCATTTGTCAATTTTGGTTTTTCTTCTCATTGCTTTTGGTGTTTTAGTCATGAAGTCCTTGCCCCTGCCTAAGTCCTGAATGGTATTGCCTAGGTTTTCTTCTAGGGTTTTTATGGTTTTAGGTCTAACATTTAAGTCTTTAATCCATCTTGAATTAATTTTTGTATAAGGGGTAAGGAAGGGATCCAGTTTCAGCTTTCTACATATGGCTAGCCAGTTTTCCAAGCACCATTTATTAAATAGGGAATCCTTTCCTCATTTCTTGTTTTTGTCAGGTTTGTCAAAGATCAGATGGTTGTAGATGTGTGGCATTATTTCTGAGGGCTCTGTTCTTTTCTATTGGTCTACATATCTGTTTTGGTACCAGTACCATGCTGTTTTAGTTCCTGTAGCCTTGTAGTGTAGTCTGAAGTCAGGTAGCATGATTCCTGCAGCTTTGTTCTTTTGGCTTAGGATTGTCTTAGCAGTGCGGGCTCTTTTTTGGTTCCATGTGAACTTTAAAGTAGTATTTTTTCCAATTCTGTGAAGAAAGTCATTGGTAGCTTAATGGGGATGGCATTGAATCTATAAATTACCTTAGGCAGTATGGCCATTTTCACGATATTGTTTCTTCCTTTCCATGAGCATGGAATGTTCTTTCATTTGTTTGTTTCCTTTTTTATTTCGTTGAGCAGTGGTTTGTAGTTCTCCTTGAAGAGGTCCTTCACATCCCTTGTAAGTTGGATTCCTAGGTATTTTATTCTCTTTGAAGCACTTGTAAATGGGAGTTCACTCATGATTTGGCTCTCTGTCTATTACTGGTGCATAAGAATGCTTTTGATTTTCACACATTGATTTTGTATCCTCAGACTTTGCTGAAGTTGCTTATCAACTTAAGGAGATTTTGGGCTGAGATAATGTGGTTTTCTAAATATACAATCAAGTCATCTGCAAACGGGGACAATTTTACTTCCTCTTTTCCTAATTGAGTACCCTTTATTTCTTTCTCCTGCCTGATTGCCTTGGTCAGAACTTCCAACACTATGTTGAATAGGAGTGGTGAGAGAGGGCATCCCTGTCTTGTGCCAGTTTTCAAAGGGAATGCTTCCAATTTTTGCCCATTCGGTATGATATGGGCTGTAGGTTTGTGACAAATAGCTCTTACTACTTTGAGATACATGCCATCAATAACGAATTTATTGAGAGTTTTTAGCATGAAGGCTATTGAATTTTGTCAAAGGCCTTTTCTGCATCTATTGAGATAATCATGTGATTTTTGACTTTGGTTCTGTTTATATGCTGGATTATGTTTATTGATTTGCGTATGTTGAACTAGCCTTGCATCCCAGGGATGAAGACCACTTGATCATGGTGAATAGGCCTTTTGATGTGCTGCTGGATTCAGTTTGCCAGTATTTTATTGAGGATTTCTGCATCAATGTTCATCAGGGATATTGATCTAAAATTCTCTTTTTTCTTGTTGGTGGGTCTCTGCCAGGCTTTGGTATCAGGATGATGTTGGCCTCATAAAATGAGTTATGGAGGATTCCCTCTTTTTCCATTGATTGGAATAGTTTCAGCAGGAATGGTACCAGCTCTTCCTTGTACCTCTGGTAGAATTCGGCCATGAATCCATCTGGTCCTGGACTTACTTTGGTTGATAGGCTATTAATTATTATCTCAAATTCAGAGCCTGTTATTGGTCTATTCAGGGATTCAAATTCTTCCTGGTTTAGTGTTGGGAAAGTGTATGTGTCCAGGAATATATCCATTTCTTCTAGATTTTCTAGTTTATTTGCATAGAGGTGTTTATAGTATTCTCTAATGGAAGTTTTTATTTCTGTGGGATCGCTGGTGATATCCCCTTTATCAATTTTTATTGTGTCTATTTCATTCTTCTTTCTTTTTTTCTTTTTTAGACTTGCTAGTGGTCTATCAATTTCATTGATCTTTTCAATAAACCAGCTCCTGGATTCATTGGTTTTTTTCAAGGGTGTTTTGTTTACCTATCTCCTTCAGTTCTGCTCTGATCTTAGTTATTTCTTGCCTTCTGCTAGCTTTTGAATGTGTTTGTTCTTGCTTCTCTAGTTCTGTTAATTGTGATGTTAGGGTGTCAATTTTAGATCTTTTCTGCTTTCTTTTGTGGGCATTTAGTGCTATAAATTTCCCTCTACACACTGCTTTAAATGTGTCCCAGAGATTCTGGTGTATTGTGTCTTTGTTCTCATTGGTTTCAAAGAAAATCTGTATTTCTGCCTTCATTTTGTTATGTACCCAGTAGTCATTCAGGAGCAGGTTGTTCAGTTTCCATGTAGTTGAGCAGTTTTGAGTGAGTTTCTTAATCCTGAGTTCTAGTTTGATTGCACTGTGGTCTGAGAGACAGTTAGTTATAATTTCTGTTCTTTTATATTTGCTGAGGAATGCTTTACTTCCAACTATGTGGTCCATTTTGGAATAAGTGTGATGTGGTGCTGAGAAAAATGTATATTCTGTTGATTTGGGGTGGAGACTTCTGTAGATGTCTATTAGGTCCCCTTAGTGCCAAGGTGAGTTCAATTCCTGGATATCCTTGCTAACTTTCTGTCTCGTTGATCTGTCCAATGTTGAAAGTGGGGTGTTAAAGTCTCTCATTATTATTTTGTGGGAGGCTAAGTCTCTTTGTAAGTGTCTAAGGACTTGCTTTCTGAATCTGGGTGCTCCTGTATTGGGTGCATATATATTTATGATAGTTAGCTCTTCTTATTGAATTGATCCCTTTACCATTGTGTAATGGTGCCTTATTTGTCTCTTTTGATGTTTGTTGGTTTAAAAATTGTTTTATCAGAGACTAGGATTGCAACCCCTACCTTTTTTTGTTTTCCATTTGCTTGGTAGATCTTCCTCCATCCCTTTATTTTGAGCCTATGTGTGTCTCTGCATATGCGATATGTCTCCTGAATACAGCACACTGATGAGTCTTGACTCTATCCAATTTGCCAGTCTGTGTCTTTTAATGGGAGCATTTAGTTCACTTATATTTAAGGTTAATATTGTTATGTGTGAATATGATCCTGTCATTATGATGTTAGCTAGTTATTTTGCTCGTTGGTTGATGCAGTTTCTTCCTAGCATCAATGGCCTTTACGTTTTAGCATGTTTTTGCAGTGACTGGAACTGGTTGTTCCTTTCCATGTTTAGTGCTTCCTTCAAGAGTTCTTGTAGGGGAAGCCTGGTGGTGACAAAACCTCTCAGCATTTGCCTACCTGTAAAGGATTTTATTTCTCCTTCACTTATGAAGCTTACTTTGGCTGGATAAGAAATTCTGGGTTGAAAATTCTTTTCTTTAAGAATGTTGAATATTGGTCCCCACTCTCTTCTGGCTTGTAGAGTTTCTGCTGAGAAATCTGCTGTTAGTCTGATGGGTTTCCCTTTGTGGGTAACCTGACCTTTCTCTCTGGCTGTGCTTAACATTTTTTCCTTCATTTCAACTTTGGTGAATCTGTCAATTATTTGTCTTGGAGTTGCTCTTCTCGAGGAGCATCTTTGTTGCGTTCTCTGTGTTTCCTGAATTTGAATGTTGGCCTGCCTTGCTAGGTTGGGAAAGTTCTCCTGGATAATATCCTGCATAGTGTTTTCCAACTTGGTTCCATTCTCCCTGTCACTTTCAGGTACACCAATCAGATGTAGATTTGGTCTTTTCACATAGACCCATATTTCTTGGAAGCTTTGTTCATTTCTTCTGACTCTTTTTCCTCTAAACTTCTCTTCTCGCTTCATTTCATTCATTTGATCTTCAATCACTGATAACCTTTCTTCCAGTTGATCAAATTGGTTACTGAAGATTGTACATTAGTCACATAGTTCTCATGCCATGGTTTTCAGCTCCATCAGGTCATTTAAGGACTTCTCTACATTGGTTATTTGAGTTAATCATTCGTCTAATTTTTTTCAAGGTTTTTAGCTTCTTTGCGATGGGTTCAGACCTCCTCCTTTAGCTCGGAAAAGTTAGATTGACTGAAGCCTTCTTCTCTCAACTCATCAAAGTCATTCTCTGTCCACCTTTGCTCCATTGCTGGCAAGGAGCTGTGTTCCTTTGGAGGGGGAGAGGCACTTTGGTTTTTAGATTTTTCAGCTTCTCTGCTCTGTTTTTTCCCCATGTTTGTAGTTTTATCTACCTTTGGTCTTTGAGGATGGTGACCTACAGATGAGGTTTTGGTGTGGATGTCCTTTCTGTTTGTTAGTTTTTTTTTTTCTAACAGTCAGGACCATCAGCTGCAGGTCTGTTGGAATTTGCTGGAGGTCCACTCCAGACCCTGTTTGCCTGGGTATCAGAAGCGGAGGCTGCAGAACCGCGAATATTGCTGAACAGCAAATGTTGCTGCCTGATCGTTCCTCTGGAAGCTTCCTCTCAGAGGGGTACCCGGCCATGTGAGGTGTCAGTCTGCCCCTACTGTGGGGTGCCTCCCAGTTAGTCTACTCAGTAGTCAGGGACCCACTTGAGGAGGCAGTCTGTCCATTCTCAGATCTCAAACCCTGCATGGGAGAACCACTACTCTCTTCAAAGCTGTCAGACAGAGACATTTAAATCTGCAGAGGTTTCTGCTGACTTTTGTTTGACTATCCCCTGCCCCCAGAGGTGGAGTCTACAGAGGCAGGCTAGGCCTCCTTGAGCTGCAGTGGGCTCCACCCAGTTCGAGCTTCCCGGATGCTTTGTTTATCTACTCAAGCCTCAGCAATGGCAGGCGCCCCTCACTCGGCCTCGCTGCCACCTTACAGTTAGATCTCAGACTGATTCTGCTTTTATAGATTCCCATTTTCTGTTGTAATCCCTTTCTTTTCATCCACTTGTCTATCATTTATATTTTTGAATATATTGAACATACTAAGAAATTTTTATTATGTTTCCTCCACTATTTTGATGATTGTTTTGTTTCTATTTGCAATTGGTTACCTTTCACTTCCCTTTTTGAAAGCTTGGTTATTTTTAAAAGAACTATAGAGGCTCCAGAAAGTTTTGTTTGTTTGTTTGTTTCAAAGAAGGCTTTCCTTTTCCCAAGTAGAGAGACAGGCTAAAAACTGGTAAGCCAAATAAGACAAGAAATGCATGTGCTGTCCCTGGGCTACAGTTTTCATAAGACTCAATCTAACTCTGGTCGGGTTTTGTTCTTGGGGAATATTCTTGGAAAATCTCAAGCTTTGGGGTAAAAACTTATTATGTTTCTTCCACAGCTTTTAAAACCTGGGAGATCCTGATCTTCAGAAGTTACCAGTTTCACTCTTTCATCTCTTGCTCCTGCGGCATCTAAATATGGCAGACACGTCAAAGAGAAAATGAACTGTGTTTTGAAGCAAGCCCCATTTATCTAGGGGGAATTGCCCTAAGTAATACAAGATTATAGGAGCTTGTTATTCAGCTAACTAGCTCCCCAGTCACCTGCAGGCAGGTCAAGATTCAGAATCTGCCCATTGGGGAAAACTGGCTGTATTTGGGTATTCTCAAGTTTCCTGTTTCCCCTTTCCTGTATCAGTCCTGAACAAATTTCAAAAGGTTGACAAATTTTTCTTTTCTTTTTTCTTTTTTTTTTACCTTTATTTGCTTTCCTCTGCATAAATCATGTCTCACCCAGAGCCAAGCCCCAATGTGGTTCTAGAGCATAATCAGCATTTGCCACCAAGAAAAATAATAGCCACTGAAAGGATAGTTAGCTGACCAAAGAAGAGTTTCCTGTCTTGAAATTTCAATTCTATTTTACTTTTGCTTCCATTGCTCTTTAATTTATTTAAAATGATAATTTTATAATACTTTGAGCTTTTTGTAATTGTTATAATTGAACTGTTAAGATCATAACTTTTACACTTAATTATACACAAACACAAATATATGAATTAAGTGTTTAAATGTGTTTTAGAGATCATATGTATAAAATAAAAGTAGAAGCAGGAAGCCTTCCTGGAAGCAGGGAGATACAACAGAAGCTATATATATGTATACATATACTTCCACATTAAAGTACATACTTTCTCCCAAGGAAGAGCTGGTCTTTGAAATTATTAATACATTTATGGAGATCCTGTAACATTTCCAGTGGCTTCTTTGCACATTTAAATAGATCCAAAATTCTTCCTAGTGGTTAAAATATTATATCATCTGATTACAAACTGATATCCTGATTTTATAATTTCTAAAAATTGGAGCACAACTTTTGAAATTACCTATTCATTATAAAGAAGTTTCTGCCTTCAGATTTTCCTATCATAGGGTCTACCACCCTATCTAATGCTGCAATGCCCCTGTCTCCCTCCTACCACTCTTACACTTACCTCACATACATTGACCATTTTCTTATCCTTGAAAATGTCAAACTTATTTTCATCCCAGTTCTTTATCAGTCTCACATAACTATTTGTCCTGGATTATTGAAGTAGCAAGCTACTCCTCATTATTTAAAAACCAAATGAAATGTCACATCCACAGAGAAGCTCTCCCTGAACACCTTCCTTAAATTAGCGTCTTCTCATCATGCTCAACTGTAACACCATTTCACTTCCTTTACAGTATTCATTCCTATATGAGGCTCTCTCATTTATTCATCCGTTCACCATTGCATACTTTCCAACATAAAGAAAGTTACAATCAAGTTTCTTGCACCTTTTTCTTTGCCGTTTATCAAATTATTTCCAGAGCATGTATTTGCCACACATCAATTTGCATTTTAAAGTCTATGCTGCATTTTTTTCTTTCACTCATTTTGCTATCCTTTTAGAGAAAGATTTTACTAATGTGTGTCTATGCCAACAGTATGCGTGCTACAGTTCGAATGCTTGTGTTCCTCCAAAATTCATTTTGAAACTGAATCTCTAATGCAGTAGTATTAAGAGATGGAACTTTTCAGGAGGTCATCAAGTCATGAGGGCTCTTCCCTCTGAATGCGATTAATGCCCTTATAGAAGAAAGAGGCTTCACACTATGTTCAACCCTGTAGCCCTTTTTTCCCTGCCACCATGAGAGGACACAGCTTTCCTCCCGTCTGGTGGATGCAGCAACAAGGAACCATCTGGGAAGAAGAGAACAGCCTTCACTAGACACTGAACCTGCAGGTTTCCTGGTCTTAGACTTTCTGGCCTCCTGAACTGTGAGAAATAAATTTCTATTGCATATAAATTATCCAGTCTGTGGCAATTTGTTACAGTAGCACAAACAGGCTAAGAAATGTGGTGAATATTCAATAAAATAACCAAATATAATACAATGAAAGTAACACAAAATATGCACTATTCTTTATAAAATTTCTTGATCTTTAGTATTTCATAATTGAATTTGTTGACATTTATATAAATACAAACATGTTAAATTTGAATTTCTCTGATTTCACAATTTTTTATATCACTCAACATTTTTCAGTGTGGTATAGAATATTTTACATATGTACACAGATCTATATTTACACATCGTAGACTCAGATTCAAAATGCATTCTATGTTGAGCAAATTATTCAAATTCAAACCTATACCTAGAGGTAATATTGGCTGGTATAAAAATAATTTTGTAGTTTCAAAATGCTTTGAAATAAATGTAATTTAATGACAGAAATGAATCATTATTTCCTTAGCTTGATTAAAGAGGTATCAAAAAGCTTAGTTCATTTTAATTCCAGAAAATTTCGTGATTACTGAGGAATGTTCTTCCTTAGTGAGACCAATAATTGACATATGCAGTTTTTATACAAATGTTGATTTATGAGTCATATATTTAATATTTGGCCTCTCTTATTGCTTCTCCTCATCATTACAATTTTGAAAAATTCCCTAATGGGGCATAAATTTGCTTGTGTCTGTCAATATGAAAAACAGTCATTAAACAATAACAAAGGCCATGACCTTCCCTCTTCTCAACTATAATATCTCCTAAATAGAAATTTGATGCAGCTGATATATTTGTATTAATAACATGTGCTGCTTTCATCATTAAATTCTACCCACTGGTTAATGCCTGGAGCTGCAAAATTATGAGAATTAGCTGAAGGAGTCTTAAAGAATAAAATAAAAACTTTGAAAACATGTATTACCACCTATAGTACTTCATAGTGGGCAAAATCACAGCCTCCAACTGTACATGGAATGCATTAAACTTCTTAATAGTGAAGGAAATTTAAATAAAATAAAATTATTGGAGAAAAGCTCAGTTTATATTGTTGGGTTAAGACTAGAGAATAAAAAATAAGCTTCAGAAATGTGATGAAGTTAGTTCAGTGTCTGAATACAAGATAGAGGGCCTTGTTTCTGAGAAACTATATCTGACTATGTGTAGTATTAGGCCATTTGTTATTAAGGAATATTTAAACTAAATTTAAACATTAAATGCAGGTAACAATCTAACATATATATCATAAATAAGAAAATGATTCTTTAGGCCTATTTAACATTATAATGTAAAGATTACAGGAAAACGAGTATACTAGGAGGAATATAAGCAGGGAACCATAAAGATTATATTCTAGGGATATCGTTGGTTTTAGAATTCCTTTGTACTATAAAGTAACAAAATATGAAACTGTATCTTCTCCCTCATGTCATTCATTGAGGACATACTTACTGACTTTATTTGTTCACTTTAGGATTTTCCTTGAAATCAAAGTTGTGTTGTATATGATTGCCGTAAATTGATACTAATCACTCCTGCATTATCTAAAATGTGGGTCTACATACATAGATAAGAATCTACCTCCAGGTTTTGGAACCTTGGTTGAGAGAATTTCTATGTAAAGTTCCTTTGTTTGCATGCCTGGCTAATTCTCTGCTTTGTTCTCATCTGGAGATTGCTACATTCTTTTGTCCACTTAGACTATGATCTTCATTTTCAGAATTCATAATGCCATTCAGTGGATCTGTGCATTCACTTCCCAACATTATCTTTTAGCAGCTTGCTTCATGACACTTCAACACTCCCAATGTTTTGGTTAAGTGGCTTGTAGCTCCTTGTCATTAATAATTTGAAACATTTGCCTTCATTTGGAAATATTTTTAATAAATATATAATAAATCATAATTTTTTAGAACTTCAAAATTACTAAAACATTAAATCTCCAATTTTCCAACTGTAAATTAAAATTATTTGGTGATATACAGCTTCATTATAATACACTACATATTTTAAAAATCTGTTTCATTATTAAATTGTCAGTTTCCATTGATGTTGTTGATTAAAGAAATTTAACATTTTATCTGAATAGCACAGGATTTAAATTGTTTGCTAATATATGTAGGGCTCATAGAGTATTAAGACATATCCTGATTTATCAAGCAAAAATTAATTCAGGATCTAAAATCAATGGCAGGCTTAGTGCTTTTTAAAATAGATAGCACTGTTTTAATTAAAAATGTCAGCAATGTAATTACTCCTTAAGCAAAAGGCCACAGAGGGGAAAATTGAATAATACTTAAATTGAGCATATGAAAAAATTAATTTGTGTTAAAAAAGTAGCAATTAGACATTTCCGTGGCAGCGTGAGAGATCATGATCTCAATTTATTGGATTCATTTAGTTTAAAGAAAAATTGTGTATTTTTAAAACTAGAAAATAGCAGTAGTTACAAAATCCAAAAATCTATGTTATCTTAAAATATTTTTAGGATATTGCAGATTTCATTTGATCCTTTAAATCTTTTGGGTCTTCTTTCCTGCAGTAACTCAGGAGTAAAATTTTAGTTATACTAAAAATTTAGTTACACTAAAATTTTAACGTTTCTACATTATTTTGGTAATTTCTTTGTTAATTGCCAAAATATGTACTGCTTGATATTGGAGAAAACTGATCACTTAAGATTAGTCAGTTTGAGAGTGGATGTGTAGTTTGTTTACAGGGATCTTGAAGAGGCTCAATTTGAAATTCATTTGAAATGCCAGCAATGAGAAGACAGTCAGAGAAAGAGGATCAGTAAAGACACTTGAGAAAGAATGTTCAGAAAATTAGAAGTAAAAACCTTGACGTCTTGGAAATATAAATAGAAAGAAAAGATAATCACATTGTAAGAAGACATGCCAAAACTATAAAATGCTTCAGAGAGATTAAGCATTGAAATATACCCATTTGATTGAGCAATCAGTAAGTTTATGGGGGTCACATTTATGAGTCATTTAGTGAAAAGGTAAAAGTAAATGCTTACATTAAATAAGTGAAAAAAGTTTATGAGGTGATGAACTGGATTATAAATTGTGGTTTGGAAAACCTCATTTGGATAGGTTACCCACCTGAATGTAAGCGAGGAAGCAGAGAAGTAAGTCCTGGAGAAGGAGGGGTATACAATTGGGTGCTTTTATGCTTCATGTCGTCTATAATTTATCTATTCAGAAGCAACTATGATTCCTGATAGAGAGAAAATATGATTGGTACCTGTTTGGAAAAAGAGGCATGTAAGATGGTTGGATTAAAGCTTTGAGATAGTTTACCTTGAGTAAAATTATGAATTAAAATCAATAAATTACACAGAGCTTACACTTTTCAAGAAAAACGGATTGGAAAAAAAAAAAAAAAAAAGCAACAGGCATGTCCAAGAGCTGATTTGACACATCTGCCTGTATCAAAATCTACTTGCTTACTAAATTATATAGTTATTTAAATAAAGAGTTAAAGGCATAACTCAGCTATGCCAAGATCCTCGGAAGTACTAGGGCTTGGGTTCTGAGTGTGGTTAGAGCTCAGGGTCATACAGGGGAGGCACCAGTTTAGCATTTGCTTAGGGAGAAGGCAGTGCATTTGGTTGGCTCTAGTCTCAGATGTTTGCATGTGATACTGGATGACCAGTAAAGGGATGTTGTAACTGGTGGTTCTTTGACTACAGAAGAGCAGCTATTCATTTTCATTAAGGGTTGCCAGGTATGTTTTAATTAATGTTTGCAGCAAGATAGACAGATGATATCACTGGGAGCTGGGCAGAGAATCAAGACAGTGAGATTTAAAGGACAAGAAGGATTCACTATGCCATCAATGGCTTGACAGTGGAAGCTATGAACGTGATACGAAATGTAGATGAACTCTAGAAATTGAGGAGATGGCTACATTTGCGGCTTATATTTACACTGGCTGCATTAATAACTATTTTAGAAGGTCTATGTGTCCTACTAAGTGCTACTTTTCTTGATACTTTTTGTAGGAAAAATTAAATCTTCATGAGAAAACTGGAAACTTATTAAGTTGTCAAGAGTCTACAATGTTGGTCCTTCATGCTTCAAAAGAACAGGAGATACAGACCTTGAGTAAAACATCTCACAAACTAATTGACCAAGTTTGATGTTTGTTGAGACCTTTGTGGTCACTGTGACAATGATAATCTTTGTGGTGAGACCTTGCCATGGACACAGACCTTTATAAAACAATATGCTCTGTAACTGTAGCATTTCCAGGATCGTGTTTTAAAGTCCTGGGTATTGTTATTAAATTGCTTTTTGTTTGAAAGACTGTGCTGGAATTCTTTGGTTTGAATTCTTCTTCTAAGCTTTATAGTCTGTGTAAGCACATAGATTAATTATCTAAATAGGGCCCTGGATATATGCAATGCATCTACAGTGATTCTATTATATTTATGTATTTTTATACTACCAGTTTTAACTAGTTCTGTTCTTCTGCTTAAAAAGTGACAAAATATGCCTGCTGATTGATACTTTGAGTGTCTACAATTTTGTGGGAAAAAAAATCTGTAATATTTTTAGGGCTTTACAGTTGTCAATTTTCATCTACCAAGTCAACCTCTGTCTTTTCCAAAGATGAGAAAGCAATGAATTATGAACTCTCTAATAAGCATGCAATTCTTAACAATAATGAAGAAAATTTAACCGAGGTAATTGAATAACAGACTGTATAAAACCTCCTAGAAAAATGAAAATCTAATGCCTTTATGAAGAAAGATATGGAAAAATTAATCTGTAATTTTGCTACTAAATGAAAATGAATATCAAATGTATCTGAAAATGCCTTTTCGTGTGTTAACCGGAATTGTTGTATGTTTCCTGTGACCTTTACTCCCAGGTATCAGTCTTATGACTATGTTACACTACATGGCAAGAGACTTTGCAAATGTAGGTGAGATTTGGGAGCTGATTATAAAATAGAGAAAGTATTCAACTATAGATAACCTAATCACATGAGCCCTTTTAGAGCAGAGTTTTCACACTGCTGACAGAAGATGAAGTCAGAGAGATTTGAAGCACAAGAAGGATGTTACCATGTACTTGTTGGCTTTAAAAATGGAGGGAGTTAAATGAGAAGGATTGCAGATGGTATCTAGAAGCTGAAAACAGCTCTTGGATACAATAAGAAACTGAATTTGGCCAGCAACCTGAATGAGCTTGGAAGGGAATTCCTCCCCAGAAACTCCTCATAAGAGCTCAGCTCAACCAAGACCTTGCCTTTAGTTTGTAGGAAACTAAGCAGAGATCAAGCTGAGCCTATCTGGACTTTTGACCTGCAGAAACTGTCATAGAATAAATGGATGTAGTTTTAAGTAGTTCACAGCTAATTTAATGGTAATTTGTTACTCACCAATGGAAAACTAAACCAGTTCTCAAATAATGTACTCTAAAGACAATCATTTTAAGTTTTCATTAATTTAAAACAAGAACAATAATCTCATATTTGCACGACAATATGTCAACAAAAAAGGCCTTAGTAGATGACTGGTTTCTATTTCTGCTAGCATTCATATTTTCAATGTCAATTCTTTCACCAAAAACTAAATACACTAAAGACAATTTTAAGAATAAACAAACAAGTAATTTATTTCTTCATTGACAAAATAAAAATTGTAAAATTTTGAAATGCACTAGTATGGTAGGCCTCTTCATTGTTAAATTTGCATTTTATTTGGTATTAAAACATTAAGAGAGGTTGGGTGCTATGGCTCATGCCTGTAATCTCAGCACTTTGGGAGGCCGAGGCAGGTGGATCACTTGAGATCAGGTGTTGAAGATCAGCCTGGCCAACCTGGCGAAACTCCATCTCTACTAAAAATACAAAAATTAGCTGGACATGGTGGTGTGCACCTATAATCCAAGCTACTTGGGAGGCTGAGGCAGGAGAATCACATGAACCCAGGAGACAGAGGTTGCAGTGAGCCGAGATTGCACCAATGCATACCAGCCTTGGCAACAGAACGAGACTCCGTCTCAATAAAAATAATAAATAAAATAAAATAAAATAAAATAAAATAAAACAAAATAAAATAAACAGAAAACTTCATATCCTGTATAGTATGAGACTGTATTATTTGGCCAAAATTATTTTTATTATCTTCAATCCTGCTGTGACTTCCCTGTGGGTTGATGTGATTTTCACATACTCCACTGTTGAAATATGAGACTTAATTGGCCAATGGAAGAAGGACAGAAGTGAAAACCAATCAGTTCTAAGATGATTCCATAAGAAGCATAACAAGTTTCCCCTCATCCTTTTGGAGCTTTTACTGTCTTCAGTGAGCAAGCAGGCCCCAGGTGAATGTTGTAAAATAATTTAATTACAGTATTAGGATTGATACTTCTAACAGTTAAGAAATAGGAAATGCACTGGCACATTTGTCTGTTTTTCTTTTAAATAAGAGTCTGAATTATGCTTAATCCTTAAGTTCAAATGTTAGAAATCCTATTTTTACATAGACTAAGAAGTATCTAGACCTTTGAAGATGAGTATGTCTAAGTTCTAGGCATTTCTGTTAAGTCGATCTATATACTCTAGGCCTTTAAAATATAAAATATATTTTATTTTTAAAAGTCTCTTTTCAATCAATATGTGTTACCTTTGTTAAATCAAGCTGAGCCTAAAGCTGCCCCCTTGAATAGTTTAAGTTTAGTCTAAAAGTTTTTCTGTACATCATCACCTATAACAAATGGAGGTGTAACCAGACTGCAGCCTACACTTGTGCCAATCACTGAGTTTTAGACAATCAACTGTAGTCAACTGTTAGAATCTTATTCAAATAAGGCAAATGTCGAGCTGTAACCAATCCAGCTGTTTCTGTACCTCACTTCCGTTTTCTGTACATTACTTTCCTTTCTCTGTCCATAAATCTTAATCCACTATATGGCTGCACGGGAGTCTCTGAGCCTACTCTGGGTCAGAAGGCTGCCCCATTCATGAATCATTGAATGCTCAATTAAACTCCTTTACATTTAATTTGACTGAAGTTTTTCTTTTATGATCTTCTTTGAACCATTGAGGTTTTCTTCTAAAACATGATGATATACACAAAATTATCTTATTAATGATGTACATGTTTGAATTCAAACAACAAATGGTTTTCCCTATTTTGAGCACCTAGCTTTGTGGAAGATATATAGTACCATTATATAATAGAGTTACCTTGTACCAGGACAGAGAACTATCTTTGAATAATTTATCAAAGAATGGGCTCTGCCTCATTGCCTAAGTAATCAATTTCACAGTGAGACTATTTAGTCAGCTTTACATATGAGTGTAATGCAGGGGAAAGGTTTAGAAATATATTATTATATCTACTTGAGAAAAATACATCTTTGAGTACAGTACTTAAACTAAGAATTTTAAAATGCATCATGGGAGACAAAGTGCATTCGAGGCTAAGTGGAAAGAATTGATGTTCATCTTTGAGCATAGGGAAAAAATTTTAAAGAAAATCAAAACCCATCCAATTAAGTCCTACCTATTTGATACTTGAATTTTTCCTTGAAACTTTTCTGAGACTTTAAATAGGTCCATAATGTTCTCTTCTTAAAGATAGCAGAGAAAAAATTTTACTGTAATACTTACTATATGAGGCACAAGTTGAAAAGATTTTGCAATATTGAAGATATATTATAAACCTTTTGTATATCATTAAAAATAAAAATAAGAATGCATGAAAAGAGTTGATAATTTTTATACTATATGAAAATATAATTTATAGCAATGGAACAAAGATTTTCTAGTGACATTTCAGAAGAATATTTTAAATATATTTTATTGTTGATATTTATTAATATATTAAGAAAAAAATGCTTTTATATTTAACAATACCAAAATGTGAAGTTTTGTAAATACATATTTTAAAAAATACTAGTTTCCCTATATCCACATAAAAAAGGAAATAAAACACAGATTTTTAAAAATTCTGTGATTTTAAATTTTCAAAATATTCATATTAGCTGAAACCTCCAATGCAATTATTATATATGTGCAAATGCTTATTTATATAAACATATATTTACTTATCTGTGTTGAAAAATCTTTAAACATTTTAATCACTATTTTAAAAATAACAGTATTTTTTCTTGTATAGATATTATCATAAAATATTCTAACATATAACCAATTTTCATTCTTCGATCGCAGAATCAAGTATGATTCCTTTTTATTGAGTAGTATATGGAAAACTTAGAGAAAGAAACATCCTCATAAGTAAAAGTAGATTTTTATTTACAAATTCTGCATAAATCCATTGTCTTTTAGAACAGTCTTCATGGGCCATAAACAAAAACATGTTCTCAAAACATGAAGCATTGCCACTTTAGCATTTCTCTTACAAATAGAGAGAAACTTATACCCAGCTCTTTTTATTTATTTATTTATTTATTTTTGCACAGTTATTTCAAATATTTTAAGTTTAGTCTTGTTTCTATTTAACCATCTATTTAAAATATCTATACAAATTATTCTCTAAGATAGCTACCTAAGTTATTTTTTTACTTAAGAATACAAAATTTCTCAGCATCTCCCTTAATCACATTGGACTAATCAGAAACGAATTTAATAACAAATATGATATCCTCTAATAAAAGTTCTGTGTTTTAGACAGTTCAGGTTGCTATAACTGATATATAATGGACTACATACACTAGGTGGCTTACAACAGACATGCATTTCTCACAGTTCCAGAGGCTGGAAAGTCCCAGATCAAGGTGACAGTTGAACTGGTGTCTATTGAGGGCCCGTTCCCTAATTTGCAGATGGCAGAGAAAATCTCACAGGGCAGAGAAGAGTCTCTTTTTATAAGGGCACTAATTCCATTCTTGAGGACATAGCAAGACCTAACTCTCATGTTCATGACCTAATTTCCTCCCAAAGAGCTCACCTCCAAATATCATCATGTTGGTGATTAGGCCTTCACTATATGACTTTTGGGGGTGGACACAAACATTCAGTCCATAGCACTCCAAGTAACAGAGCAGATTAGAGTGGCATCTTCAGATATCTTACCATTCATGATCTAACATTGAATTTAAGATAGAACCGGAAACTCTCACGTTTCTGGTGAGAATTACTGTATATTCTTCACTTGAGACACACACAAAAATAAAAGAGTCAGATATATTCAAAAGATCTATGACCTGGACAAAGTAATTTGCTTATAGAAAGAAAAGTGAACACAAGATGTCAATTCAGTGTTCATTAATATTTTTTAATGCTTGATTTCTAGAGACAGAAATATTGCTCTGGAAAGATGGAATTACTATCTAGCTTGGTTTTATTTGTCATCTTAACTTTAACATTGTACATAAATTTAAGCCCAGATTTCTGCATGACAAAAAACTAAAATAAAGTAAAATGGAATCCAAAGATGGAGAAAAAGGAAGGCAAAGAAATGACATAATTTCAGTATCAAAATTTATCCTTGACTGATTTTTAATTATGTAGGTCCCCACATTTCCTTCTTGCTAACATTGTTTTCTTAAAATACAATTGTAAAAATAAACAAACTTTAAAGTTGGAAGATTATAGATGTAGGTAAATATATGGCAACAGTGGTGAAATGTGTTTAATGTGCTTAGTCAATAATTACAAATCAGTATTTAGTATTTTTCAGTATTTCAAAGTAAATATTCAGAAATGTGTCTTATACTTATATGTCTCAGGTGCCTAGCTGTGTATCTTCTGATATGGTTTGGCTCTGTGTCCCCACCCAAATCCCATCTCAAATTGTTATTGCCATAATTCCCACATGTCAAGGGAAGAACATAGTAGGAGGTGATACGATTATGGGGGCAGTTTCTCCCATGCTGTTCTCATGATACTGAATGAGTTCTCATGAGATCTCACAGTTCTATAAGTGTTTGACAGTTTCCCCTTTCTCCTCTCTCTTGTTTGCCAACATGTTAGACATGCCTGCCTTCCATTCAGCTATGATTGCCAGTTTCCTGAAGACTCCCCAGCCATGCTGAACTGTGACTCAATTAAAACTCTTTCCTTTGTAAATTTCTCAGTATTGGGCAGTTCTTTATAGCACTGTGAAAATGAGCAATTACAGTAAATTGGTAACAGTAGAGTGGGGTACTGCTATAAAGATAACCCAAAAATGTGTTAGTGACTTTGGAACCAGGTTATGGGAAGAGATTGGAACAATTTGGAGGGCTCAGAAGAAGGCAGGAAGATATGGGAAAGTTTGTAAAGTTCTACACACTTATTGAATGATTTTGACAAAAATGCTGACAGTGATGTGGAAAATAAAGTCCAGGCTGAGCTGGTCTCCAATGGAGATGATGAACTTCTTGGGGACTAGAGCAAAGGTCACTGTTGCTATGCTTTAGCAAAGAAACTGGCAGCATTTTGTCCCTGCCCTAGAGATCTGCAGAACTTTCAACTTGAGAGAGATGATTTAGGGTATCTGGAGGAAGACATTTCTAAGCAGTAAAGCATTCGAAAAGTCACAGAGTGTAAAAGTTTGGAAAAGTTGTAGCCTGACGATGTGGTGAAACAACAACAACAAAAACTATTGTCTGGGGAGAAATTCAAGCCAAATGCAAAAATTTGCATAAGTAGTGAGGAGCAGAATGTTAATCGCCAAGATAAGGAGGGATATGTCTCCAGGGCATGTCAGAGATCTTCATGGCAGTCCCTCCCATCACAGGCCCAAGACCCAGGAGGGAAAAATGGTTTTGTGGGCCAGGCCCAGGACTCTGCTGCTTTCTGCAGCCTTGGGACTTGGTACCCTGTGTCCCAGCCATTCCAGCTCCAGTCATGGCTAAAAGGAATCAAGGTACAGCTCAGGATGTCACTTCAGAGGGTTAAACCTTTAAGCCTTTGTGGCTTCCCCTTTGTTTTGGGCCTGTAAGTGCACAGAAGTCAAGAATTGAGGTGTGAGAACCTCTGCCTAGATTTCAGAGAATATATGGAAACACCTGAATATACAGGCAGAAGTCTGCTGCAGAGGTGGAGCACTCATGGATAACTTCTGCTAGGGCAGTGTAGAAGGGAAATGTGGAGTTGGAACCCCCACACAGTTTCCACTGGAGCACTGTTTAGTGGAGCTGTGAGAAGAGAGTCACTGTCTTCCAGACCTCAGAATGGTAGATCCACTGACGGCTTGCACCATGCACATGGAAAACCTACAGTCACCCAATGGCCAGCCTGTGAAAGCAGCCATGGGGACTGAACCCTGCAAAGCCACAGAGGCAAAGCTGTTCAAGGCCATGGGAGTCCACCCTTTGCATCAGCATGCCCTGGATGTGAGACATGGAGCCAAAGAAGATCATTTTGGAGTTTTAAGATTCCATGACTGGCCCACTAAATTTTGGACTAGTATGAGGCCTGTAGCCCCTTTGTTTTGGCCAATTTCTCCTATTTGCAATGGAAACATTTACTCAATGCATGTATCCCCATTGTGTTTTGGAAGTAACTAATGCTTTTGATTTTACAGGCTCCTAGGCAGAAGGGAGTTGCCTTGTCTCAGTCGAGACTTTGGACTTGGACTTTTGGGTTAATGCTAGAATAAGACTTTGGGAAACTGTTGGAAAAGCATAATTGTGTTTTGAAATGTAAAAAGTATGTGAGATTTTGAGGGGACAGGGGGAGAACAATAAGGTTTGGCTCTGTGTCCCAACCCAAATCTCATCTCAAAATAAAATCCCCATAATCCCCACATGTCAAGGGAGGTATCTAGTGGGAGGATTGAATCATAGAGGTGGATTCCTCCATGCTATTCTCATGATAGTAAGTGAGTTCTCCCAAGATCTTCTGGATTTTTAAGTGTTTGACAATTCCCCCCTCACTCTCTGTCTCTCTTCTGCTGCCATATAAGATGTGTCTGCTTCCCCTTCCTCCTTAATTGTAAGTTTCCTGAGGCCCCATGCAGAACTGTGAATCAACTAAACCTCTTTTCTGCATAAATTACCCAGTGTTGGGCAGTTATTTAATAATAGTTTGAGAATGGACTAATACAACTTCCTAGAATATAGAAAGTGGTACATCAATATTCATGAAATAAATGAAGAATTCAATGGTCATTCTATTAAGAACAAATGAAATACATCTTAATTTCCTTGCTCAATGAAATGTTTATATGTTTGTCTTCTTTCTTTATTTCTTCCACTTCTCTCTTGACTGTTTTCATCCTAGTGTTGAAGTTTTAGATAATTTAGTACTATAATTTGAATGAAGAAATAGTACCATAGAAGCTATATATGACAAAGAAAATATTATCTTAGTGTGTATGATGGACCCCAAAAAATTAGACCCAATAGAACAGAAAGACTATCCTTTCTATGGAATATTGGCATGGAAACATTTTTTAAAATAAATTTACTTATTTGTCTGGTAGATCTCTAAGTGCTTAATTATCAAACCAAAGAATAAAACTTTATTTTGTAGAAAACAGAAAGTAACTGGCAGGTTATGGAGCAGAATAATGACATAATCAAAACATGTTTTTGGAAGATAAATTTTGCAACCTTTGTTAGAAAATGGAGAGAGAGAATATGTGTGCATGTGTGCGCATGTGCGTGTGCATGTGTGTGGTGAGAAAGGTACTTTGTAGTTTCAGGAGTAGCCTAGACATATTGGTATAATTTCCCTGTTAGTTTAGGCTAAGTTCAAGGGCTGTACATTTATTTTTTTATTTGAATTTCTTTGATGCAATATCAAAGTGTGTAATCAGTAAAGGTGATGATTGGATTGTCCTAAGAAAGTCACTTTAAAGGTCTGTAGGCTAGAAGTCTGGTCAAGTTCAGCTGAAATCTCCACTAAGGAATTTTCATAGTTCAAAGCAATCATCTTTCAGACTCCTAATCTGAAGTCATCTGCTCATTAGGGCTGTTGGTAGAATTCATGGCTTTATGGTTGTAGAATTGAGGTTTTTGTTTCTGTTCTGATTGTCAGCCAGCGACAACCCTAATGGTACAGGCCAACTGTGTTTCTGGTCAAACGGTCACCTCCATCTCTGGCCAGAAACAGTGTGTTGAACTCCTCTTAATGCTTCAAATCCTTCTGACTTCCTCTGCTACTAGCCTGAGAAGACTCTGCTTTGTAAGGGTACATGTGATTAGATTAGATCAGCTAGGGCAATTTCCCTCTCTAAAGGTCAACAAGTTAACAATTTTAACTACATCTGCTAAATCCCCTTTTCTACATAATATAAATAATCACAGGAGTAACACCAGGGCAGAAGTTACACAGGCCATCTTAAGATTCTGCCTGATGCAAGGAAAATGCTGTTCAGATTCATTTAATAGCAGAATTACAGTTTAACTTTTAAAATATTTTTATCAAAAACTCTTATTTCCATTTCTTCCAAAGTTGTTTTCATTAATTATTTGTTCAATTCCACAAGTTACATTTTCTTCATTTTTCTTAAGAATTGCATATATTTTAAAACGATTTCTATTCATTGGTTCCCATCTTTTAAAAAAACACAGGCAAACTTGCTAAATGAAAACTCTCATCTTTATAAGCATAAATATGTCCTTTCAATGATTATTAGAAAACTATCCACGTGTAAAACCATCATGAATAAGCATAATTTGCTACTCCTTAAAAAGAGTAGTTGAACTAGTTAAAAGTGACATTTTAAAAATGCAGAAAAAAATTTATGAACCACTCTTTTACAATTCATTTGTTTATAAAATATGAATAATATATCGTTTTCAGTCCTCAGTTAAACCAGTATTTGGTCATTTAAAAAAGACAGTTCTTTAGTAAGATTGTAAATGATATCTATAGGTATAGACAGCTTCAAATGTTGCAACTTAAACAGACCACAGTATTGTCTTTTAAGAATTACAAATATTATTTTTTGGAATTAATGCTTGTCACCAAATTGATAAAGTTACTATTTTTAACAAAATTAAAATTACCATTAGTGACTCAAAAATGTATACATTTATTTATTGATTGATTTAGAGACAGAGTTTTGCTCTTGTTACCCAGGATGGAATGCAATGGCCTAATCTTGGCTCATTGTAATCTCCACCTCCTGGGTTCAAGCAATTCTCCTGCCTCAGTCTCCCAAATAGCTGGGATTACAGGTACCTGCCACCACACCCAGCTAATTTTTGTATTTTTATTAGAGACATGGTTTCACCATGTTGGCCAGGCTGGTCATGAACTCCTGACCTCAGGTGATCTGCCCATCTCGGTCTCCCAAATTGTTAGGATTTCAAGTGTGAACCACAGCTCCCGGCCTACTTTTTAAACTCCTTGAGGGAAAGGGTTGATTCAAAGGTCTTATACTTGAAATAACATTGTAGCTATTATGGAAAATGAGTTAAATAATGGATATGTAATGTTAAAGACATAAAAACAAACAGTACAGCAACGGGCAGAGAATGATGGTACAATAGAAGGCTATGCCTTCTGTTAAATTTATCTGATAAAATTATGGATTCCTTCAATTTCTTCTCTATGTTATCTTCAATTTCTTTGGTTTTCCTGAACACAGATATTTTGAATTTTCTATCTGAAAGGTCACATATATCTGTTTCTCCAGGATTGGCCTCTGATGCCTTATTTAGTTCATTTGGTGAGATTTTGTTTGCCTGGATGGTCTTAATACTTTTGGGTGTCTAAGTATTAAAGAGTTATGTATTTGTTGTAGTTTTCATAGTCTGGGCTTGTTTGTAACTGTCCTCTTTGGGAAGGCTTTCCAGAAATTTGAAAGTATTTGAGTGGCAGTTTTTTTTATTTTTCACCCCAAGGATACCAATTTAACAGCTATTTACAAATTAAAGTACTGTCATTAAAAGCAAAAATCAGGATACAAGACAAAGTCTTCCATACTTCTACCTCTCCTCAAGAAGAAAGTGGGGGTCTCTTTTGTGAACTGTGTAGCCTGAGGTTAGGAGAGGGGTGATGCCAGAACTCCCTTAGCCACCTTTGCTGGTATCTCAGTAAGTCAAGTGCCTTCCAGTCAGAGTCATGAGGCCCCCTATCCAGGCCCTCATTCCTGGGTGACATTTCTATATAAAAACCTATAGTATATTGATAGACTTAACAGAAATTCCTAAAATTAGACATGCCCATGTATAAAGGTCTAGATACACTTTACTCTATATGAAAATAGGATTTCTAAAATTTGAACTTAAGTATTAGGCATAATTCAGACACCTATTTAAATGTTAAATAAATTATTTAAATAAATAATTGAAAAGGATAAAGTTGAAACTCAGGAACTGAAAAGCGCAATTGTCATACTCAAGAATGCATCAGAGTCTTTTAATAGCTGTATCAGTCCATTTTCATGATGCTGATAAAGACATACCTGAGACTAGGAAGAAAAAGAGGCTTAATAGACTTACTGTTCCACATGACTGGGGAGGCCTCAATCATGGCAGAAGGCAAGGAGGAGCAAGTCACATCTTACATGGATAGTGTCAGGCAAAGGCAGAACTTGTGCAGAGAAACTCACATTTTTAAAACCATCAGATCTTGTGAGTACAACCACTATCATGAGAACAGCATAGGAAAGACCCACCCTCATGAAACAATCATCACCATCCCACAACATGTGGGAATTATGGGAGCTACAAGATGAGATTTGGGTGGGGACACAGAGCCAAAGCATATCAATAGCAGAATTGACAAAGCAGAAGAAATAATTAGTTTGAAGACAAGCTATTTGAAAATACACAATGAGAGGAGATACAATAAAAAAGAGTAAAACAGAATGAAGTACACCTACAAGATGCAGAAAGTAGTTTCAAATAAAAGAATCTAAAAGTTATTGGCCTTAAGGAGAAGGTAGAGAGATAGGTGTAGAAAGTTTATTCCAAGAAATAATAACAGAATTTCCCAAGCCTACAGAAAGATATTAATATTCAAGTGCAAGACAATTATAGAAAAAGTAGGTTTAAACCAAAGGAAACTACCACATGGCATTTAATAACCAAACTCCCAAAACTCAAGGATAAAGAAAGAATCCCAAAAATAGTAAGTGAAGAAAAAAAGAAAAAAAAAAAAACAAAAAAAAAAAACAGAACAAAACAAAACAGACAATGGAGCTTCAATATGCCTGGCCACAAACTTTTCAGGGGAATCCTACAAGCCAGGAGAGTGTAGCATGACATATTTAAAGTGTTGAAGAAAAAAAAAAAAAAAAGAAAAAACACCTGTACTCTAGAATCTCTGACAAAAATATCCTTCAAACATGAGGGAGAAATAAAGGCCTTCTCAAACAAAAGCTGATAGAGTGACAGATTTCATTGACACCAGACCTGTCTTACAAGAAATGTTAAAGGTAGTACTTAAATCAGAAAGAAAAGGACATCAATGAGCAATAAGAAATCATCTGAAAGTAAAAAAATTCACTGGCAATAGTAAATACACATGAAAACATATAGAATATTATAACACTGTAGCTGCAGTGTGTACACTACTCTTATTTTAAGTAGAAAGACTAAGTGATGAACTAATCAAAAATAATATATACAACAACTTTTCAAGACTTAGTACAATAAGATAGAAACAAAAAAGTAAAACACTGGAGAGATGAAGTTAAAGGGTAGGGTTTTTATTAGTTTTGTTTTGCTTGTTTGTTTATGCAAAAAATGTTAAGTTGTTACCAGCTTAAAATGATGAATTTTAAGACAGTATATGCAACCCTCATGGTAACCTCAAATAAAAAGACAGAGTGGCTGAATGGCAGAAAAACGAGAGACTCCATGATTTGTTTCCTACAAGAAAGAGTCCTCACCTATAAAAACACATATAGACTGAAAATAAAGGAATGGAAAAAATATTTCAAGCTGATGGAAACAAACAAACAAGCAAAACAGCAGGAATAGCTAAACCTCATATCATACAAACTAGATTTTAAGACAAAAACTGTAAGAAGAGACAAAGCAGATCACTATATAATAATAAAGGGGTCAATTCAGCAAGTGGATTTAATTATTATAAATATATATGCAGGCAACACTGGAGCACTTAGATATATAAAGCAAATATTATTAGAGCTAAAGAGAGAGATAGGCCCAATACCATAATAACTGGAGACTTCAACAGCCCACTTTCATCACTGGACAGAATTTCCAGACAGAAAATCAACAAAGAAACATCAAACTTAATGTGCACTATCATCCAACTAAACCTAATAGATATTTACAGAACATTTCATTCAATTGCTGCTGAATACACATTCTTTTCTCCAGCATATTGATCATTCTCAAAAGTAGACCACATATTAGGTCACAAAACAAGTTTTAAAATAATAATAAAAAAATGATATCAAGCATCTTCTTTGACCACAATGAAATCAAACTAGAAATCAATAACAAAATGAATTTTGAAAACTTTTCAAATACATGGAAATTTTAAACCATGCTTTTTAATCGCCAATGGGTC
The DNA here is from genome assembly GCF_002776525.5 of Piliocolobus tephrosceles. NCBI lineage: Eukaryota > Metazoa > Chordata > Mammalia > Primates > Cercopithecidae > Piliocolobus > Piliocolobus tephrosceles. Next base: position 59,496,559 of record NC_045452.1, on the reverse strand, counting down.
AATAACAAAATTAAGGAAGAAACTGAAAATTTTTCTGAAACAAATGATAATAGAAACACAACATACAAAAACCTAAGTTATACAGCAAAAGCAGTACTAACAGGGAAGTTTATAACTATTAGCGCCTACATTAAAGAAGAAAAACTTCAAAGAAATAACCTACCGAGTTATCTTAAAGAATTAGAAAAGCAAGAGAAAATCAAAGCCAAAATTAGTAGAAAAACATAAAGGTTAGGGAAAAAATGAATTAAAATGCAGATAATAATACAAAACATTAATAAAACACAAAGTTGGTGGGGTTTTTTTGAAAGTTGAGCAAAATTGAGAAGCGTTTAGCCAGTCTAATAAAGAAAAGGAAACAAAAGACCTAAATAAATGAAATCAGAGGTGAAAAAGAAAACATTACAACTAAAACCACAAAATTCAAAGGATCATTAGTGGCTACTATAAGCAACTGTATGCCAGTAAATGGGAATATCTAGAAGAAATGGACAAATACCTAGAAGCATACAATCTACCAATATTATACCACGAAAAACATCAAAAATTTGAACAGGCCAATAACAAATAACATTATTGAAGCTATAATAAAAAGTCTCCAAGCAGTAAAGAAAAGTCCAGGACCTGATGGCTTCACTGCTGAATTCTACCAAATATTTAAAGAACTAATACCAATCCTACTTAAACTATTCTGAAACATAAAGGAAGAAAAAATACTTCCAAAGTTATTTATTGAGGCCAGCATTACCTTGATATCAAAATCAGACAAAGACATACTGGAAAAAAAAGAAAGAAAGAAAACTGTAGGCTAATATCTCTGATGAATATCAATACAAACATTCTCAACAAAATATGAATAAACTAAATTCAACAATACATTGAAAATATCATTCATTATGATCAAATGTGATTAATCCAAAAGATGCAAGGATGGTGCAATGTATGCAAATCAATCCATGTGATACATAATATCAACTGAATGAAGGATAAATACCATATGATCATTTCAAAATGATGTTAAAAATGTATGTGATAAAATTCAACATCTCTTCACCACAGAAACCCTAAAAAAACGGGATAGAAGAAACATACCTCACCTACTTTCACCACTGATATTTAACATAGAATGATATAACTGGAGCAATTAGATGAGAGAAAGAAATAAAGGGCATTTAAATTGAAAAGGAATAAGACAAATTATGCTTGTTTGCAGATAATATGATTTTTTTTTTCGAGATCGAGTTCTGCTCTTTTTGCCCAGACTGGAGTGCAGTGGCATGATCTCGGCTCACTTCAACCTCTGCCTCCCAGGATAAAGTGATTCTCCTGCCTCAGCCTCCTGAGTAGTTGGGATTACAGGCAACAGCCATGACTCTCCGCTATTTTTGTTTGTATTTTTACTAGATGTGGAGTTTCATCATGTTGACCAGGCTGATCTCGAACTCCTGACCTCAGGTGTTCCACCCACCTTAGCATCCAAAAGTTCTAGGATTGCAGACTTGAGCCACCACTCCCAGACTATACAATCTTATATTTAAAAAACTAAAGACTCCACTGAAAAACTCTTAAAAGTGATAAAGTCAGTAATATTGTAGAATACAAATCAACATGAAGAAACCAGTATCATATCTATAATGCCAATAGCTAACAATCTAAAAAAGAAATAAAAGAAAGCAGTGCCTTTTATAATTCCCTCAAATAAAATTAAATATCAAAGAATTAACTTAACCAAAGAAGTGAAAGATCTCTATGATGAAAACTATACAATGCTGATGAAGGGGACATGATTGGTTTTGAAATGTGAGGACATAAGATTTGGGAGGGGCCAGGGGCAGAATGATATGGTTTGACTGTGTCCCCCACCAAATCTCATTTTGAATTGTAACTCCCACAAGTCCCATATGTCATGGGAGGAGCCCAGCAGGAGGTATTTGAAACATGGGTGTGGGTCTATCTTATGCTGTTCTTGTGACAGTGAATAAATCTCAAGAGATGAGATGGTTTTAAAAATGGGAGTTTCCCTGAACAACCTCTCTCTTTGCCTGCTGCCATCCATGTAAAATGTGACTTGCTCCTTTTTGCCTTCTGTGCGATAGTGAGGCCTCTCCAGCCATAAAGAACTATAAGTCCATTAAGCCTCTCTTTCTTTAGTAAATCATCAAGTCTTGGGTATGTCTTTATCAGCAGCACAAAAACAAAGTAATACAGGACCCTATCTTCAGTCTTCTTAAATAAAACAATTATCACCAGAAATTTTTGTATCCTGTGAAACTAAGCTTCATAAATGAAGAAAATACACAGTACATTTCAGACAAACAAATTCTTAGAGAATTTGCAACTACCAAGCCAGTATTATAATAACTTCTATGAGGAGCTCTAAATCTTAAAATAAATCCTGGAAACTCATCAAAACAGAGTGTTTTTAAAGCATGAATCTCACAGGATCTATAAAAACACAAATACAAAATTCTAAAAAAAGGATTCAGGCAACAAATAGCATGATGAATGGAATAGTACCTCAAATCTCAATATTAACGTTGAATTTAAAAGGCCGAAATTCTCCACTTAAAAGATACAGAATGGCAGAATGGATAAGAATTCACCAACCAAGTATCTGCTGCCTTCAAGAGACTCACTTGACACAGAAAGATTCACATAAGCTTAAGATAAAGAGGTGGAAAAAGACATTCCATGCAAATGGACACAAAAAGTGAGAAGGAGTAACTACTCTTACATCAGACGAAACAGGCTTTAATGCAACAGCAGTTAGAAAAAGCAAAGAGGGGCTCTATATAATGATAAAAAAAACTTGTCCACCAGGAAAATATCACAAATCTAAATATATATGCACCTAACACTTGAGATCCCAAATTAAAACCATTACTACTAGGCCTAATAAATGAGATATACAGAAACACAATAATATTGTGGCAATCCAATAGCCCACTGAGAGCACTAGAATGTCATCAAGACAGAAAGTCAACAAAGAGACAATGGACTTAAACTACACCCTAAAACAAATGAACTTACAGATATTTACAGAACATTCTACCTAAAAATCACAGAATATACATTTTATTCATCAGCACATGAAATTTTCTCAAAACAAGTCTCAATAAATTTAAGAAAATTAAAATTATATCAGACCACAATGGAATAAAATTGGAAATCTCCTCCAAAAGAAACCTTCAAAACTATGCAAATACTTTGAAATTAATATCTACCAGTTATATTTGTCAGAATTACCTTCTGTCCTCAATTTTTATTTGTTATTTATTTTGATTTTTAAATTACAAAACGTCTAAAGATATGGATTTACAAATGATGCCTGTTTCCAAGATTAATGGTAATACAACAGACAAAAAAGGCGCAGAAAATATTTAGAGTACTTATCAAAAATATAAAATACTATCAGACGAGGTATTACAGTTTGGTCATTTAAGGTGCAATCTATTTGATGTGTTTATGATAAATGCATGCTTACACATATGTTTATATATACATAAACATAGTGATATATTTGCATACACATTGTTTTTGTCTCAGTGTAAAAGGAATTATAGTTCTTTGAAAGATTTAGATAGTATTTGTTTTCCAAATTCATAGTTTACATTGAATATAATTGACCATTGCACAGTATTCATTTCTGTGATAAATCAGTTCAACTGTAAAATTCTATGTAGGCTGCCTTATCAGTGAAAGCTTATATTCATCTAACAAAGTAAGAACAAGAAAAACATTCCTAATATTCATCTTACTCATCATATTCAACAATATATTATATTAAATTACTCTTGTTTTAGTTAAAAAATTATTAATTATTTAAATTTCCTACTGAATTTTGGTTCAAAATTCAAGATGGTGGGAAAACCATTACTTCAGTTCTATATGAAAGACTTGATAATTATTGACCTACTTGACATTTGTATGTGAATCATCAGCCAATTACGGGCCACTCAAAAATTATTCTAATATTTAGAAAGGAAGTGTTTGAGGTATTACGTTAATTCAGTTTATATAAAGAATAAACCAAGATGTCAGTCTAAAGATAAAACTACTACACTTTCTGAATTTTATACTTTGCCTGCCTTAACTTAGCAATTTAATAAAATAATTGAAAAGATTTAGAGCTATTTAGGCATAACCTTAAAGAAATAATTTTGATGTTTGATAATACAGGGAGACACATTCATTAGTAATAAAGTGACAAGACATACTACTGAATTATAGGACAGAATAACAGCAAATTATGACAAAAATTAAAATAAACATGGCCTAAAATTCCCCAATGGAAATATGTATTTATATAACTTAAGAAGATCTGAAGAAATGTGTTAAAGATTAGAAAAAGCGTTGAAATATATGTTTTTTATTTGTTTACTTTGTTGTAAATGTCTACTTAATCATGACAATCAGAAAATAATACCAACAACAAAAGCCTCAAATGATTTGATTATAGCAGCTTACAAATGTCATTTTTGAGTAGTTATATATTTTAGCATTTCAAAAATTTAGATGCTCCAAATTTATATACTGATAATTATCTGCTTAATTTTTTTCAAATGCATGGATCATCTTTCTTCACTTCTTACTTCAGTGAAACCACCTTTGGATTTATAGTTTAAGCTACAACTGTTTCTGATCATCCTTTTACCACAAAATTATTTTAAGATGATGACTGCACTGATTAGACCAATCAATTTTCAGATAGATTTGATTACCTGTACATATGCTCTGCATTTATCCTTAAAAGGATTTTCAAAGTTATTTAATTACCAGTAAAATGGTACAGTATAAAACACAAAAATAGCAATTAAGTAAAAACTACTTTACTGGTGTCCTTGAGAAAGCAGAATGCATAGATGATTTTAGGGACCTGTGTTTTCCTTGTTGAATTTCAAACATATAAACAGGATTTAATTTATCTACCGTAAAAACTTATTTCCATTTATGAAGCAATACTTTGAAATGGTGAAATATTAAAAGACAGTCCCTTTTGCTTCATGAAGGAGGTGGATGGCTCTGTTACATCACACTAGCTTTGTAAATTAAGCATTATGATGTCCACTTTACTCCCTTTGCTTAATCTCATTCTCTGTCAGCTGTGCATTTTGCATTTGAGTAATAAATCTTGCAGAATATTAGCTACTCAGAAGGTTTTATTTCATATCTCCGAAGTTCTCCAATTTTTATAATCACAGAGATTTCCTATTTAAGGTCAGTTATTATATTATGTGTCACATCTCTTAAAGATTAAATATAGCCATCTTTATCTTTCTGCTTCACCTGAGGGGCTAGTGTGTCATGCTTATTACCCAGCACATAAATTGCTCTTTAAAATGAACTGGATTTATTTGACTTAAAAAAACTTTGATATTTAAATTAAAAACAACCTTAATTAAATTTGTAGTTTAAGAGGAAAGGCAATGATGCTTCAACTAGAGGGAAATAGCTGTAATTGTATCCAGTATCTCAGAGATGAGCCAATTTTGCTTTTATGTATTAATAAGAAATATATAAATATTCTCACAACTGTTTTATAAGTTACCTCTACATCTTTTATCAACTCTGTACTAATTTCTGGTATAAACACAAACTTATGTTTGTAATTATGAAATTATTTTACTTTAGTTTTTTTTTTTAACATTTTTGGTTGTTTTAAACTAGTTTTAATACATTACAAATGTTAATTTATTACTAAAATTTAAAACATTTCATTCTCTGATACAATGTTAATTTTTTTCAATAAATTAAAACAAAATCAGAAACTAATTTTATGTATACCTATTTCATGCCCATTGTGATTATGAATTTTGAGGAATATAAATTTAAACTTTATTTCCATTCTTCTATGAATGTGTGTCCACAGACTTGTCACATAATCTCATTTTTTAACCTGTAATTGGGAATGATAAAGTACATATATAAATTAGCACAGAGCCTAGAACATTGTAACAGTCAAAATAGAAATTATTTTAATTTTATGTAATATTTATTAATATTTATCTAATAATGATTTATCAAAGAAGAATTTACATAAAAACTGACTAAAGTTTCTTTGAAAATCCAGCTTCTTTTTAAATTTTGCCATACTCATTGACACGTATTTTCAATGATCATTTCTACTTCAGCTCACTAAAGTATAATGTGTTAAAGCGAAAAAAATTTAAATCAGGAATTTATAATTACAGAATTTTACAGTTGTTATATATCTTAAAGATCATCTTATCTAGCACCTTCATCTATGAGACAGAAACTAGTTACCTCAAGTCTCCAACTAGTTGTCAGCAGACTAATGTTTAGAACAAAATTATAATGGTGACATAAAGCAATTTCTCCTGAATGCCAAATCCTTCCATAATATATGCTATCCTTAAACTTTCAATGATTTTCTTATTTATTTATTTATTTATTTTTAGAGACAGGATCTCGCTTCTATTACCCCGACTGGAATGGGATGGCATGGTCATTTCTCATTGCAGACTAGGACTTTCGGGCTCAAATTATCGTCCCACTTCAGTCTCTCCAGTAGGTAGAAATACAAGTGTGGGCTCTCACACCCTGCCAATTTTTAAATTCTTTGTGGAGATGGGGTCTTGTTATATTGCACAGGCTGGTCTTGAACTCCTGGCCTTATGTGATCCTCCCCCTTCTGCTTCCCAAAGCACTGGGATGACAGGTGTTAATCAGCACACCCAGACTGATTTCCTTTAATTAGCAATGACATACATATTCATTTTTGATGAATACTTACAAATCGATGAAAAATTTTATTGAAAAATATTAAGAAATTCTTATTCTACTAATTTGGTCAAAAATGCCTATATATTTCCATCACACTTTTCCCAGTTCCTTTCGTTCTTCACTCCCTATTGATTACAAGTTAAAAGCAATAAAGTATATTTACTTAGCAAAACTAGTGTGATCCTGTTTATAGTACTGGGAAATTACATCTGTCAAATCTGTCATGGGATTGCTACATGAGAAAGGGGCTAATCTACATGTCAATTGCTGTATAATAAATTATTCCCAAACTTGATGGTTTATAACAACATTATTATTATTATTTTTTATTATACTTTAAGTTCTGGGATACATGTGCAGAACGTGCAGGTTTGTTACATAGGTATACATGTGCAATGGTGGTTTGCTGCACCCATCAACCCATCATCTACATTAAGTATTTCTCCTAATGCTATCCCTCCCTATCCCCCCACCACTCGACAGGTCCTGGTGTGTGATGTTCCCCTCCCTGTGTCCATCTGTTCTCACTATTCAGCTCCCACTTATGAGCGAGAACATGCTGTGTTTGGTTTTCTGTTCCTGTAATAACAACAGCATTATGTATCTCAGTTTCTGTGGGTTAGGAAGCCAGGTGCTGCTCTGGGTACCTCTCACAAGGCTGCCTTCAAGGTGCCGGCAGAGCTAGCAATGATCACAAGACTACTGACAAAGGAGTCATTTTAAACTGGCTCACTTGATTGTCACAGGACTCAGTTATTTGCAGGCTGTTGACCAAAGTCCTTGCTTGGCCCATTACTGCAGGTGCATTTCTATAGAATAACTCATGACACAGCTGCTATTTCACTGGAGAGAGTAAGAGAAGACAAGAGAGAAAGAGAACAAACAAATTGGAAGTCGTAGCTTTTTGTAAAGAAATCTTGCGAATAACATCCCATAGCTTTTGCCGTTTTGTATTTATTACAAGCAAGTAATTAGATCCTGCCTATACTCAAAGAGAGGGTGTTACACAAGCATATGAATATCAGGGAGAGATACCATTGGGAGACATTTCAGAAGCTGCCTACCGCAGATATTATTAATTTGAGAAAGTTAGCTTTATGGATTTCTGAAAGCACAGAATAATATTCCCATGATTATATGAAAGTAGCTTTAGTTTTTAAAAGTGGCCCAAGAATTTTATTCCAAGCACTTCACATTTTTTTCTTGATTAATTAAACAGAAATTGGTGAGCTCTCTGTCACTCATTGAAAGTTTTTTTCTTTTGATCAGATTAGTAAATTACTTACAGAGGTCAAGAAATTCACGTAGTGATAAGCATGTAGAATTTTCCTTCTAGTCTCAATCACAAAGTTGAGAATCCACTTATACTTCTATTTATTGTTTTTCTTTTCCTTTTCTTGTTATTTACTTGACGCCATTTATTTCAAACTGCAGAACTCACTATATAAAGTTGCTGTTGGCTCTTGTGGCAAGCAGATTAAACTCAACTTAGTACCATGAGTTGAAGAAAATTTCTTTTGATCTCAGAAGTACAAATCAAACCTCTAATGAACATAAAAAGCTGTAAATTATTGCATCTGTATATTTTTTAAATAAAAGAAGCCTCACTAAACTAGAAGAATTAAATTTTATAATATGGACTGAATGGATTGCTTTTATATTTCCAAATAGTAGATTCATTAAGAGAATATTGAAAATTCAGTTCACACGTATGAGAATCTCAGAGAAGGACAATAGAATGTAGAAGCCAATAATTTTAGTAATTGCAATATTCAACATATGAAAATCAGGAAAAATGCTTAAAAATACATAAAATGAACAAAACTATGTAATAATAAAGCATAAAAAATATAATTGGGTCTTTGAGTAGTTAATATGGTTTGCCTGTGTTCCCACCCAAGTCTCATCTTGAATTGTAGCTCCCATAATTCTCATGGGTTGTAGGAGGGACACAGTAGGAGGTAGTTGAATCATGGGGTCGGGTCTTTGCAGTGCTGTTCTTTTGAAAGTGAGTAAGTCTCATGAGATCTGATGGTTTGATAAGAGACTTTTCCCCCTCTTGCTAGGCACTTCTTCCAGCCGTCATGTGAAGAAGGACGTGTTTGCTTCTCTTTCCACCGTGATTGTCAGTTTCCTGGGGCCTCCCAAGTCATGCTGAACTGTAAGTCAATTAAATCGGTTTTCTTTATAAATTACCCAGTCTTGGGTATGTCTTCATTAGCAAACTAATACGGTAGCGTATTTGCATTAAAAAAAAAAAAAAAAAAAAACAGAAACAAGTACTTCCCTTCTCAAATTTTTCTTTTCTTTTTCTGTCGCCCAGGCTGGAGTGCAGTGGCGCGATCTCGGCTCACGGCAAGCTCCGCCTCCCGGATTCCCGCCATTCTACTGCCTCAGCCTCCTGAGCAGCTGGGACCACAGGCGCCGCCACCGCGCCCAGCTAATTTTTTGTAATTTTAGTAGAGATGGGTTTCTCCGTATTAGCCAGGATGGTCTCGATATCCTGACCTCGTGATCCGCCCACCTCGGCCTCCCAAAGTGCTGGGATTACAGGTAGGAGCCACCGTGCCCGTCTTTCCCTTTCAAATTTTTAAAAACTCTTCTAAATTTAAATGTTGTTGGAAGAGTAAATATAGTAATGAGCAGTAAATAAAATAGCTCACCTAAACTTCACTTTGTTTTGAATTTCATGTTTATTTTATATTATGGAGCATATAATATATTGACTGTGTTATTGAGATAATAATTATGGATATGTTGTCAGTATCAAATGAATCAATGTAATAAAAGCACTGCCATGAAGCTCTCTTCCACAAAAACTCAACAAAAGTAGGACACATATTGAGGAGACAAATTGTTATTTTTATTTCCATTTCCATTTATAATAGGACAGTTTTGTTCTATTATTTTTATTTATAATTGCATGAGTAATCTAGGGTTACTGTAAAAATATTAGAAGGTGCAAATATAAAGGAAGAAAGAAAAATATTTTCAACATACACTCACCAGCAAGAGATAACCACAACTGACACTTTAATTCATATACTTCCACGGTGCATTCAGTACAAATATATACCTATTTATATTTCATAACTAAACTTTCTGCTTTATGGTTTCCTACTCTGACCAAACATAGGAGTATGAGGCTTATGTTTGCTCTTCTTCAGAATTGCCTTGGCTAATTCTCTCTCCTCACCCATAACTTGGCAGAATTTATGGGTAAAAGAAAGAAAAATGTGAGTGGACGCCAAATATAAAAGTTGTATTTATGTATTATTAATATGTGGAATTACCCACATTGATAATTATATCATAAATAACAAAGTGAATCTTTCATTGCTTTTGCAAGTGTACTATAATAATATTTAGATGTAACTTTCAGGGAAATCTTGCAAAGGACTCTCCTGTAACAAATTACCACAAATGTACCAGTGTAAAACTACACATATTTACTATCTAAGAATTTCACGGAGAGATGAAATTTGGGTGGCTACCTTAAAATTCTGACTAACAAAATTAAGGACATTCAAAGAAACAGTTAAAATACTTAAATGTTTAACTGAAGGGTTACATTACTGTGATTTAGTGTCCTTTTTTTTTTCAAAGACAGATGTATAAAGATAAGACAGATTTAGATAGCTTTTTGCTTTATTGAGTAAAATAAATTTCAATTCCCAGAGAAAAAGTCTGTAATTATACTCATAGAGTATATATGTACATAAGTGCATATATGTGTATGTAAAAATACATATATATTCTTCCTATGTAAATGAATGAATTAGAAACACCAGGCTTTTACAAATCACAAAAATTATTTCTGTAATATTTTCATATTTTAGTTGAATTATGGCAATGGTGTAATGTGTCACACGAAATATAAAATTAGTATGATATAAAACACTAATATATAAAGCCTGTTGTGTGCCCATTGTATTTATAAAACAAATAAGGTTTAGTAAAGAATAACTAATTTATTTTTACTATGGCATGAATAATTTTATTTGTTAATATAACTGTAGTGAAAAATTTTTTGAAATAAAAATATTGTAAGTCAAACTCTAATATACCTCTATTTGTAATGTTATATATATAATTTACCATATATATAACTTAAATTCTCTCTATCTATATGTATATAAAATTCAAAATCACCTTGGCACTAAGTAAATTACACTGTGAATGTTAACCTCAATAACAGAGAAGTGCATTTTAAACTAGACTGCATAATAGAATATTTATACCTAAATAGCTCTTTCAATCTTACTCTCATCTTTCGAGAACATTTGTCGTAGATATCTAATTTTAAAGTCCATTTAATGCAATTTTCTTATTTATTAGAAGTGGAAACTGGGCCCTGTTTAAGAAATGTTAGGTGACTTGCAATTGGTACTTACTAATGGATAATGGAAGCCGGATAAGACAGGCCCTCCTAACACCAGGCCCTCTGCTCTTTCCCCCATATTAAATGACCTTCCCTGCTTTTATACTAATTATAACATAAAGGTTCTCATTCTCGATTTGAAAAGCTGTTGGAATTATGTATACTAATAATGTAATATGTAACATTGAATTAGTACTGCACTTTTTCAGAGTTCCCCAGCTGCCCCCCACACACACTTTGTATGAATCCTGTGATAAATTTGAGCTTTGAGCTTGCTAACCTTAAACATGTCAAACATCAATATTTTTGTCAAAGTTAACTTTTAGAAAATAGTAAGACAAAGACTCTATCAGATGTGCACATAACTCTGGTTAAAATATTATTTATAGCAGTCAAAAAGTAGACATAACTACAATGTTATTTAAACTGATGTTTGAATAATGGAGGAATGAATTAAGAAAATTATTCAAATATTTCACAACAAATTATTGCCTGGAAGTCTTATAAGCTTTGAGATAAAAGTATGTGCACTCTGTCCTCACTGGGCTGACAATTTAGCAGAGAGGATACAAACAGGAAATAGCCATCTAATAAAATTGGGTCAATCAATCTTAACTGGACTCATTTGAGATTGGAAATGACAATATAAGCTCATAAAATAGCAACTATGAAGGTCCCAGCAAGGAAAGACGAAACTAGGAAATTTTATCACTTGTTACATGGCAGAAGACTTACAGCTCATGAAGAGTATTCACATCCATGTGTGACGAGTTTGGATTTAATCCTAAAATAAAAGAGAAACAATAAAGGATTTTAAACAAGAAAGAACCATACATTTTTAGAAAAGTTTCTCTGGCTGCACAGGCAAGCATAAATCAGAGAGTAACTGGATGGCACACCAGTTAAGTTCTGGTAGTAATTTTAGATAGAAGTTGTCTTTGAAAACTCTGATGCTATTGTGGGCCCAGAATGGTAGTTAAATTCAAGTCCTCAGCTCATTACTGAGAAGGAAGGGTCAAGTTCACCTTCGAGGTTTCACCGTGGGCCACTGAGTTTATGATAGTATTATTCACTGAGATTAGGAACTCAAAATAAACAACGGGCTAGAAAGGTAAGATGAATTTTCACAGGTAACTCACACCAACTTTTCTCAAACAGAAACGATCATGCAGATTTTATAGGAGGATGTTGAGGGAACTCTAGGGTAATGTCATTGATAAAAGAGAAGTTATAAAAGTTAATTGACCTGGAATCAGTCTAAAGATGTAGTAACATACAATATTGCATATCTATAGCTATAATATAAAAAGGCCTGAGAAAATATATAATGTATTAACAATATTTATGATTAGGTAGCATATGTTTTATGATATTCACTATTATTATATTTAATTTTAAGTTCTGACCACTTTGTAATCTCTTTTAAAAGTATTAAAACAACTTTGTTAATTAGAAACTCTGCTTTTCTGTACTTATAAAAATAATTATACAAACCTGAAGCTTCATATTTTTGTCTTACTATGCTGTTTTTCATTCTAATTTCATTTTGATAGCATCACATATATATTTTGCAGAGTACTATATATTTATAACACTACTTACTTATTTCTGTAGGAAATATTAGCTGTACTTCCATTTTTTGTTTTATGTATTTTTCATAATGGCATTTAGTTTCTTGTCAAATAGCATCACTCTCCACCCGCAGTATTAAATATGTAGCTTTTAAATATGCTGTATCTTTTCTTAGAAACATTTAAGATACACACCCCTCTGCAACAATTTCCAATGTTACCTATAAGTAGATGATTTTCAAAGGGAATCTACATACGCATGTGAGATAACTTGCTAAAGCTTTTCACTATGCACAGAAAAAAACTAAATTCAAATGTCTAAGGACAGATAATATATAATAAATTAATCAACGTGGTGACAAAAGCACTTGAAGCAGGTAACAAAGGAAAAAAGGCAAACATCCTAGAGTAAACTTAGTTTGAGTAATCAGTGAATAGAAATATTATGTGATCATAATTATACCTTTAGGGATATATAATCATTTAAGGAAATGTTTCAATAAGTCATATCATTTATATATCAATGCAATAATTTAAGTTTCATAAATAAAAATTTGAAGGACAGTATTAGAGACTAAAGTTAAAATACTATGCTTCTAAATAAAACTGGAAAATTTAATGTCTTGGCAAAATCTTTATGAATATTTGTCTCTGGGAGAATATTCTAACTACAGGATCATAGTAGCTCTCTTGGAAGAATGAACAAAGGTAATGCCCCAGACATGACCCTCAACAAATGAAAAATAGGATATAATGGATAAATGCCTTCTATTAGTTCCTCTTAGTGCTATAAAGCTTTACCACAAATTTAACCACTTAAAGTAACAGAAATTTATCATATAGTTCTGCAGGTCGGAACTGCAAAATGCTTCTCACTGGGCTGAAATCAATGTTTCTCAGGGCCGTTTTCCTTCTGGAGGCTCTAGGGGACACCCTGCAGCTTTCTCTTTTCCAGATTCTAAAGACTGCCTGCATTTCTTGGTTTGTGGCCCCCTTGCATCTTCGTAGCCATCAATGCCTAGTTGACACATTCTCATGATGCCATATCGACTCTCTGTCTGTGAGGGAATTTCTTGAATTTGGATTTGGATCAGTAGACGGGGTAAAGATGATCACCCTCACCAGTATAGGCAGGCATCATCCAATCCACTGAAGGCCTGAATAGAACAAAAAGGCAGTACTCTGGACGTGTACCTTTGGCTCTTCTGGTTCAGGATACTGACTTTCTTGGTTCTCCAGCTTTCAGATTTCAAATTTATATATATATATATAATATATAATGGAATATTGAACATATTATAATATATTATATATTATATAATATAATATATTATATAATATAATTATATGTGCTTATATATTATATTATGTATTTTATTATAATATATTATATATTATATATTACATTATATATTATATTATATATAAATTTATATATATAAATTATGCACACACGTATACACACACATATCTCATATTGTGTAGAGTAATCTCTCAGACACAAATATTCATGAATACTTTGCCAAGTACTGGAACTATCTGCAGTCTACTGACAATCTCTCTTACATGCCCTTTAAGGTCTTCTGGCCCTTTAAAAATACAGGTATATATTTTTCTGAACCACTTCATAGTAGGTTTCTTACCTAATACCCTTAACTCCTTAATAATTCAGTATGCATGCTCTAAAAAATAATTTAATTCCTTACGTCATCATAGTACAGTTCAAAATATAGTCTTCAAAACAATAAAATGTAACATTACTGCAATACTTTTGTTTAATCCCTTGGGGTTTTAAAAATGTGTTTGCCTGGAAATATCTATTTCATTTTAATTTTCCAAGGATTTTTAAAATAATGTAGTGTTTTTAATAGGATTTTTTTCTCCAAACTTTATGATGTCACTTGTCTGTTCTTCTTGATTCTGTACTTTCAGTTGAAGTCATATCTATCTGTCTTCTTTTTGCTCCTTAAAGATAATGTGTATTTTTCATCTGGCCACTTTAAGATTTCCCCTCTGAACTGGCGTTTCAAAATTTTACTGTGCTACTCCTAGGGTTTATTTTCCTTATGACTATCCTACTTGCAGCTCATGCACCTTCTTAAGTTCATAGGTTTTGATCTTTCATCTATTTTGCAAAAGAATGAGTAATTCAAGAAAAATTGCTTCTGTCATTTTAGCTTTCTCTAATTAAACCACAGACCTTTTTGAAGCTGGAATATGTTTATTATGAGTTTCTTAAGTATTTTAAAAACTGTTTTTTCTCATGTTAAAGATTGGATGAGAAATAGATAGAAAATACCATGTTTGGACTATGGAGAAAAAATATTTTGAAAATCTCTTTGATGTGTTTAATCCATTTCTTTTTTTTCTCTCTCTCTCCTTTATTCTCTCTTTCTAAAGTCTTCAATTTGTATGTAAAATTGTTCTAGGATGGTTAAACTTTCCTCTATTATTTATAATTCAGATGATATATTTTGGTATCTTTGATATCACATGATATAATTGAGCTTTATGTCAAGTTTATTTATGGTTTAATCTCAGTCCAGAACATACATTTTTCTACTGGAGCATAGCTTTACTTCTAGAGCTTACATCTTCTGGCCCCTGAAAGACGCATGATGACTCGACCATGACATGCTTATACTTTAATCTAGGCTCTTCAAGACAACAAGGCTATTAAAGGCTCTGATGTGTTATTTTGAATTCCAGTTATTGTTTTTTGCTTTATTTCTGTTTACCTTTGTACATGTCCACCTTAAAAGCTGACAGCTCAAAGAAGATAGCATGCATGCAGACATTTGGCTGCACATGGTTTTCATCACTTTAAGCCCCAGTCACCTTTGTAGCTTTTAAACTTCAACCTGTCTGTGTTATTAGGTGACACTACTGAAAGCCAAAGTACATATATATCTTCTTAGACTCTTATTGTCCACACTGGAAATGTAAATATTCCATGTGTTAAAAAAAAGTGAAGGTAAGGTTGGGCGCGGTGGCTCACGCCTGTAATCCCAGCACTTTGGGAGGCCGAGGCGGGTGGATCACGAGGTCAGGAAATGGAGACCATCCTGGCTAACAAGGTGAAACTCCGTCTCTACTAAAAATACAAAAAATTAGCCGGGCGTGGTGGCGGCGCCTGTAGTCCCAGCTACTTGGAAGACTCAGGCAGGAGAATGGCAGGAACCCCGGAGGCGGAGCTTGCAGTGAGCCGAGATCGCACCACTGCACTCCAGCCTGGGCGACAGAGCGAGACTCCCTCTCAAAATAAATAAATAAATAAATAAATAAATAAATAAATAAATAAATAAATAAGAAGGTAAATGTGGAACATGTCTGAGTCCCAGTTCACATCCCTTCTCTCTAGAATGTGGCCCCTCACATTCTAGATCCCTTTTATTGCTCTCTTATATCCTCTGAGTATTTTTGTGTGTTTTACAGGTTTTATACTTGTTTTCAGCAGAAAATTTGATTAAAAACTCAACAGTCAGGACCCAATGTGGAAGTCCTATTTGTTAATATTTTTACCATTTTGAAAATAATTCTAACATAAAATTTATACATAAATATGAGAAAATGTTTGGGTCCTGAAAGTCTCCGCATAGGTTAAAATTATCTTAGTTAACTGTTTTAAGTTAAAACTGTCATTTAACATGTAGACAACCTTCAATAATGCAGGATATTTTATTTTGCTTGCTCTACACGTATTAGATTGGTGCAAAAGTAGTTGAAGTTTTTGAAAGTAATGGCAAAAACCGCAATTACTTTTGCACCAACATAATACTTGTTACCTGATGTCAAATGAAAGATTGCACCTTACTTAATTACAATCAATAGTGAAAGTTCATGTATTTATTTAGCAGTAGCCTTCAATGATATAAAAATGCTTTAAGAAAAAGAAAAGTTAGAATTATTGATTTTGAAGTACAAATTATGAATATTAACTGGAATTATGCATTTTGATGAGAATTTCTCATGTAGTATGGACTCATATTTAAGATTTAATGAGTTTAAGAGTGAAGGAATGAATCTTTTATTTCAGCGAACACTGTTTGAAATTATATTTTTTCACAATAAATAACTAAAAGCTTGTATATACACAAACATGAAAAAAGGAAATGTAACATGATTTAATATCTAATACTTGGAAATATTAGAGGAGAAAAGACCACTTTTCTTTAGCAAAATCATTAAAAGAATTTTAGGAAGATTCATACAAATGAAGATGAGTGACACTAAACCACAGTGTCCTTTTAAACATTTATAAGTTTTTATTACTGAAGGTTCTATACTTAAGTATAGTAATAAAAATAAAAATCATTTAATTTCTTGGCAGAATCTATAAATGTTAAATAAAGAGACTATGACTAGGAATAATCAAGTAAATTTGCAGTTTGGCTACTTCAACCTAATGTCTTTAAATTATGAGCTTCCTCAAGACAGAGCATAAGGTAATTTCTTGGGTGCTCAACTTAACTGGAGAATGATTGTTTCATCTTAAACTTTAAATAAGCAATTAAAATATAAATTTCATTGTGCCAGTATCATGGAGAATCTCTCCCATATGGACAATAGAGCCTTAAGACAAGATTATTTTATTTTTTAGTTTTTGGACAGAGTAATAATGGATTTTCTCAAAAGCAGAGTTACTTTCACTTTTAACTCTTCTTTTTTGTATTTTAGCTATATAGTTCAGAAAGTTTTTCCAAATTATAGTGGTAGTGTTACATTCTAGTATGTTCAGAGTGGTCAAATATGTCTTTCATTTTTATAAGAAGACTATAGTGACGAGCTATGCTAGTTTTGATGCTCCTCTCTTTTTCTTCACCTCTTATTCATTTTTTCTTCTCTTTCTAGCAACATATCACATTATTTCTTCAGTTCTGATACTTGTGGTAAAATATATTTGTGTACTGAGTAACCTATGATAAGAAATACATAACCCGGTGTGCTAGGGTAATAGGTTGTGCAAGGAGGCAGATCAAGGAATGCAATGTGTAAAGGACATCAGGGTGATTCAGGAAGAGAAATCTGTTGGGTGGCGACTGGCAAGGGATGCACTCCACACAGACAAGAACTAGGGATCTCCAGAACTTAAACAGGAAATAAAATATAAGTGAAATCAAGGATTCTAGGGGAATTTCAGCAACATGTCCAAGAGAGACACATAAGCCAATGAATGCTGTTTCACCAAACAACAACGCAAAAAAAGTTACCCACAATTTTGTACCACTCATTCAGTGTAACGTGGTGTTTTATCATGAAAAGCATTTAAAAGATGACATTGCTTTTTAGGAGAATCTGTAGCTTAAAAGAAACATAAAAGTAGCATACAAATTTATAAAGAAAAACTTTATTTTTGACAAAAAGCACTTGAGATTTAAGGAATAATGATAGTAAAAATAAAGTATAAGGCAAAGTGCTATCTCTAGCATATAGTAGTTACTCTTTATTGATAAATTTTAGAGGCTACTCCGATAAATTATATACATTATTTCTTGTAATTTTAACAAAAATAAGTATCATCACCATGTTACAAATAAAGAAATTGAGATGTTCAGAGTTTTAGTACTTTCCATAGTTACATTCTCCAATACATGGCTCATATGAAAATCTTTGCTTTCTTTTGTCACTCATTTGTGGGAGCTAATAATTAAAACAATTGAACTCATGGAGGTAGATAGTAGAATAATGGTTACCAGGACCTGGGAAGGGTGGTGGGGTTGGGTAATGGTTGCAAAAATATAGTAAAGTAGAATGAATAAGATTCAGTATTTGACAGCACAGTCGGGTGACTACAGTAAATTGTAATTTAGCATCTATTTTAAAAATTACTAAAAGAGTAGAATTGGAATGTTTATAACACAAAGAAGTGATAAGTGCTTGAGGTGATGGGTACTCCATTTACCCTGATGTGATTATTTCACATTGCATGCATGTATCAAACTATCTCGTGCACTCCATAAATATATACCCCTACTATGTACCCATGAAAATTAAAAAATTTTAATTAAAAAAAAGTCTTTACCTTGAACTTTGTTCTGGGAAGAATCCAAATTAAGACATTCTATTCTAGAAATATTTCTTTGAAATTCACACTCAGGCCACGTGTGGTGGCTTACACCTGTAATCCCAGCACTTTGGGAGGAGAAGGCGGATTGATCACCTGAGGTCAGGAGTTCAAGACCAACCTGGCAAATATGGTGAAACCCTGTCTCTACTAAAATACAAAAATTAGCCAGGCGTGGTGGCAGGGGCTTGTCATCTCAGCTACTCAGGAGGCTGAGGCAGGAGAATTGCTTGAACTAGGGAGGCAGAGGTTGCAGTGAGCCAAGATGGTGCCACTGCACTCCAGCCTGGGAAACGAGCAAAACTCCATCTCAAAAAAAGAGGGAATCCACTATCAGTAATTCATGTTTAGGAGTTCATGATATCATGACTGATATTCAGAAAGCTTGACCCTTTCACTTGAATATAGGTTCTAGCAGTGATGATCTTTATTAAACTCATGTTTGCAATCCCCAAAGAGTTCAGTGCAATATCTTAGACACACCCAAGAAACATGTGTGCAAATAATCATATCAAGTGACTTTGTTTAATTTATGGTATCAGGACTCTTTTATAGTGAGACATTTTATACAAGGCTTAATAATATGGTACCTAAAACAAATCAGAAGTACATTGAAGATGAAAAATATAGGTGATAGAATTATTATATGAATCCATATTTTTCTACCTTAATATAAAAGGTATATATTCAAAATTATAAATTTATAAAAAATGTAATATGAAAGTAGAAAGCATTTTTTATTTGCTAATCACAAAAAGTTGTTAAAAATAGAAAGAGGGATGAAAGGTATTTGTTCTAATCAACAGGCATCTCTAAATATAGTTCAGTCAGCGCAATGCTATCTATCTGGAACATACTTTCATTCTTAAAATCATGTATCTCAATGCCTTAAATATTGTGAATAATCCTTTTATTTAAACAGCTTGATAATTATCTCTGCTATCATAACAATAACAATGCAGTGTTTTATCTAGCCATAGTGTAAAATAATATTCTATACATTAATGCAACTTAGAAAGCCATGAATTATTTTCATTAATTTACTCACTGATTATTTCTATTACTCTCTGAAAGCCTATAATCTTAATCATGTAGCATTAAATTCAAAAGATCTGTTGATGATGAAAATGATTTAGATACAAACAAAAAACATTTTATATGATTAGTATGACTTTTCCAGGTCATCAATAAATAGTAAAATACATAATTTATTTTTTGCTACATCATGTAGCTTACACAGTTTGCATTTTGCATTTATTCATCCCTCTTTAACCTGAGATTTAAAAGAAAATACACTCAACTCACAGCTGATCTGGCTACATTTCAGTCATTATCTTTGCAGAAAGAATACTTGGTTTACTGTGATAATTAAAAGCCTGTCTCATGTGTTTAGTCCAGTGAAATCAGTTTTAATACTAGCCTCTGAATATTAACACCTAAACCACATAATTACAAAATCTTAGTGGTAAGGAGGAAAAGGTAACAAACTGGAATTAATTTTTCAGCCTCCTAATTTCCCACTTCTTATCCTAGGACAGTAATTCATAATTAGATACTCTGTCATGAAAAAATATGAGTGACTATGGTTTGTGATGTCATTACCTATTTTGAATAAATACATGTTTGCTTCTGGACTCTTTATTGTAATGCTTTCATTTTTTTCTGACTCAATAAAAACAAGAGTAGAATTATATCTCAAGTTATTGTTTGAATTTTCAGTAGTCTATAACAGCAATTCCAATTTCTGGTTTCAACATAGCCAACCCAGCATGGGCTTTCCACCACCAGCTTGTAGCTTTTGAAGCAAAGCTAATTTCTCACACGTTCTTCTCCTGTGAGAAGGTAATTATATCAGAAATATAGGAGATAGATGGGAGGTCAGTGCTTGGTTTTTAAGATATTTTATGGTACTTTAGAAAAAATTATTTTAAAATATCACAATTTATAAAACAAACTACTCCATTCCAGTCCAGTGGTACTGATACATCTTCATTCATTAATTCATCCATTTACTTATTTACTAAATAATTATTTACTTTCAAATATGTTCTAAGTGAGAGAAACTGGCTGGGCTTCTCTGTTGGGTGGGGACTTGGGAAACTTTTCTGTCTAGCTAAAGAATGGTAAATGCATCAATCAGTGCTCTGTGTCTAACTAAAGGTTTGTAAATGAACCAATCGGCACTCTGTAAAAACGAACCAATCACCACACTGTAAAATGGATCAATCAGCTCTCTGTAAAATGGACCAATCAGTGCTTTGTAAAATGGACCAATCAGCAGGACGTGGGCGGGGCCAAATAAGGGAATAAAAGCTGGCCACCCAGCCAGCTGCCACAACCCTCTGGGCTCCCCTTCCATGCTGTGAAAGATTTGTTCTATAGGTCTTCACAGTAAATCTTGCTGCTGCTCACGCTTTGGGTCTGCACTGCTTTTATGAGTTGTAACACTCACCATGAAGGTCTACAGCTGCACTCCTGAAGTTAGGGAGACCATGAACCCACAGGGAGGAAAGAACAACTCTGGACGCGCCACCTTTAAGAGCTGTAACACTCACTGCAAAGGTCTGAGCTTCACTCCTGAACTCTGCAAGACCAGGAAGCCACCAGAAGAAAGAAATTCCAGACACGTGAACATCTGAAGGAACAAACTCCAGACACACCATGTTTAAGAACTGTAACACTGCCGAGGTCTGCAGCTTCATTCTTGAAGTCAGTGAGACCAAGAACCCACTGGAAGGAACCGATTCCAGACACATGAGTAATTCCCTAGATGTGTAATAAGCACAGAGTTTATACTACTTGCCTGTGTAAAATGTAGAGTGGGTATCTCAGGAAATAAGCAAACACACAAAAAAGTAAATAACTATGACATGTGACATGTTTGGAAAATAGAGAATACAGTTACAGAGAACAATATGGAATATAACTTAATTTAAAAGTTTTTTTGGCCAGGCACAGTGGCTCATGCCTGTAATCACAGCACTTTGGAAGGTTGAGGTGGGTGGATCACCTGAGGTCAGGAGTTCAAAACCAGCCTATCCAACATGGCAAAACCTCCGTCTCTACTAAAAATATAAAAATTAGCCTGGCGTTGGGTGGGCACCTATAATCCCAGCTCTTGGGAGGTTGAGACAGGGAGAATCCTTCTTGAACTTGGAAGGTAGAGGCTGCAGTGAGCAGAGATCTTGTCATTGCACTCTAGCCTGGGCAGCAAGAGTGAGGCTGCATCTCAAAAAAACCAAAAGCAATGACAACAAAACCCAGAAGTTTCTTTAAAAGAAGTCACCTGCTTTTAGTTTTAGAAGGAAGGGAAAGCACCACATATATGTAGATAGTGTTATGGAAAAGAATCATGATAAAGTCAAGTTTTAAGAGAGAAAGGGTTATTTGGAATATTTGGGAAACAGAACACCAGTTTTCCTGGGGAATCATCCTGACTAAAGAGGAAAGAAACTTTAAAGAAAGAAACTGTAATAGATAACTGGGAAACAAAATAGGCTGTAGAACATAATGTAGATTTCATCTAAAGTATAATGGTAAAAAGCTGAAGGGTTTTAAGCTAATTTTTTTTTAAGTCTATCGGCAGAATGGGTAGAGGGGGAAGCAAGATTTGGGGGACCAGGTGGATATTGACTGCAACTGTAGAAAGAAGAATGCTATTTGCTTGAACTAGAGAAGCTGTCAATAATGACAAAGTGAATATATTTCTAGAAGGTTCTGGAGATATGCCATAAGACATGTGAATTGACCATGTTTTCCACATCTTTGACCAAGTATAATATTAAATAATGTTTAGTATCCTTACATTTAATTTTACTAAAGATAATTCATGTATTTGTGCTACAAGGATATTACTAAGGTGGGAAGGAGACTACGTTAAAAGAAAAGGTAAAGTGAAGGATATTGAAAAGCAAAAGCAAAGGAAGAAACTCATTCAAAACTAGGTTACAAAATAAGGCAAAATATTTGGTAAACTTAGACATAATTCATAAATCTATTAAAATGAGAAATTTGAGAATACAGGGACAGTGCTTTTGATGCATCTCTTGCTATTCACCTTCTCTTTCTCATTTAAATATACATTTCAAATTATGAAAATCTTTCGTAAATATACTATGTAGTATACTCTTATATTAACAAGTGATATATTTAAAAATTAATCCTTATATATCAAATAAATAGCATCTAAACCTACTATAAATTTGTCACATAATGATGAGTAGAGAGCAACAAAATCAATGAAAAGAATTTTGCTATAAATGATTTTTGCTGTGAATGATAAGCAAATATTACATTCAATAAATCTGTATTTATAATGTGTTAAAAAAATCTATCAAGCTAATTTAATTTCCTCCTCACCTGCAAAGAGAGAAGACCAAGAAATGACTGATAGGCAACCTACAAGAATACCTGTGAAATGGAGAGTAGAATGTTTGAGAACTGACTGACCAGTGGCACCTGAGAAAAGGTAAGAATCAGGATGGCGGATTATCTGGTTGGCAAGAAATGTACAAAAAGGACACAAAACAGTAGAATGTTTATAAGTAGTAGTACATGAATATAAGGTGGGCCCTGGTGGTGACAGAAACAGGTAATTTTTGAAAAAAAAATTCTTCTAAATGAAAAGCAAGGTGTAGTTAAAAACGTATATGATATCATTCCGGATCCTCAGAAATGCCTATATTTCACAATATACTTTCAACAATTTTCTAAAATATTAGAAATTCATCTATTTCTGTTTACATATGAATATACGTACCTCTGGTATAACTATTTTATTGATTCATATTGGTCATTGGTAATTGAGATATATTCATTTTCCATACTCCTCCATGATAATACACAGAAGATTTAGAAAGGAGATTTTAAAGGCAAATATAAGTCATTCTTGGTACAAGTATTTGATAATGTACAATATAACTTATTTGATAATATAAATGATTGTGTACTAAATCACCTCCTAAGAAACTTCTTAGAACGGCTTTTATGATTTATTTGTCCTAAAACCACATAATAATTTCCTAATGATTGCAGTTTGACACATCCGAGTAGGGATTTAGTTTATTTCACTTCATAAGGAAAGAAGGTCTTTGAATTAATGTACAATTATGATTGCTAGTAATCTTTGTCCCTCTGCACATCTACATGGAATCTATGATAAAATTGTAATAAATAGATGTCATTCAATTAAGATTAGAAAAAAACAAAAATATTTTGTTTAAGATATAAATATAACTATTGGACTGCAACTTTATTAACAAGCATTGCCTTCTGTAATCAGCAGTCTTTTACTTTTGCATATGCTGAAATACTGTATAATATTTTGGACCTTTTTCAGAATGTGTTAATGTTATCTAATCCTGGACAACATTATGTAAAATTCTAAGATGGATCTGAAAACACCTGCCTTATGGTTTGCAAACATTGTACAAATTTCTCCTCTTGTATGTGTTGTGGTCTGTGCATAAGATGGATTTTATAAGTGTAAGTAGGCTGCATTATATGACAAAGGTAAAATGATTTTGCAGATGTAATTGAGGTTCCAGATCATATGGTTTTCAGTTAATAAAAAAAGGAATTATTTCAGTGGGCTTGAATTAATGTGTAGACTCTAAAAAGAAAGAGATGTGGAATGTGAGAAAACTTCAATTCCATTGCTGGTTAAGACAGCAGGTGGCCTGTAGTATTGAAGAGTGCACCCTGGCCAATAGCTGGAAAGAAAACAGGGGCCTGACTTGTAAAAACAGAGGACTGAATTTTGTCAAAAACCCCATAAGCCTTAAAAAAACTATCCCAAGCTCCACAAAGGAAGGCAGCTCAACCAACAATTTTTTGAGAGCGAGTCCGTCTACCTTGCCCAGATTGGTCTTGAACTCCTGGGTGCAAGCGATCTTCTAAGCACGAGTGATTTCCTCTTCCCCCACTTTAGCCTCCTGAGTAGCTGTAACTACAGACACATCACCAAACCCAGCTAAAGCCACCATCTTGATTTCAGCTTTGATGTGCTCTTGAGCTAATCTATGCTCAGACACCTGACTAGTGGAAATTATTCGATAGAAAATGGGTGTTAAGCCAATTAGTTTGTGATAATTTGTTACACAGCAAAAGAAAACTAATACAATGTCCAAAGTTATTTCCATCTGAATTCTGAATGTTAGAACTAGACTAGAAACCAAAATCATTTAAAATACAAATTTGTCGTATGTGATTAATAGTCCCATTTTTCTGTCTGGTATAAATGATGACACTTTTTTTGTTAAAGAAAAGATATGGACATCAGGAAGAATAATATTAACAAAGTTTGGGGGGGGAATGAATTCAATTTTATATCAAGCAAGTTGAAGTAAATCTACTATTGGGACCTAGATCTTGTGCACTTCTACTCATGCTGGTGACTGCAACATTCTACAACTTAGCAACCTCTAGTGTTACTTCATTTTTTTTTCTTTTAAGGAGCAACCATATTAACTGACAGGGTTACTTCTTCAAATACTTTATACTTCTGGACTTATATAATTCTAGATGGTGCACTGGCTGTTCATTTAAGTAAAAATAATTAACAAATTTTGCTATAAACTTCTGATTTTCTCCAATAGAATTAATCCCTTTAGAAAAACTATTGCTTTGTTTTATCAAGAAAGCATGAGAGTACTAACAAAACACTTATAATAATGCTGACTCTAATTCTTATAATCATGATTATGATCATTTACTGAACTTTATCACTAGCCAGGTGCTAGGTTGAGTGTTATATTCTTATTACTTTCTAAAATTTTACCCAAACAACAATTAATTGACATTGCATATATTCATACTGTTTCCATTTTATGTGGAAGGAACTGAGATCAGAAGCAGGGCAAATTGAGAGTTCCTGTTCACTGGATATAGAGATTTGGTTACGCAAGACAAAAATAACAATATAACAAGTAAGCGAAAAATTGAAGAAACAAAATTAATCTTTATCCATAGAGCTAAAACTTTTAACTACTGCCCTATTTCAGTTTATTAGTACAGAATCATAGCGCTTAGTTTTCAACCTACTCCAAACCCAAAACCCCTTCATATAGTCAATATTGTAATTGAGTGGAACAGCATTTAATGATGAAATGTAAGTTTCTGTTTGTTAAAACACATGCTTTTTCTGATGTAAAATATTATGAACATTTTCTTACTAGTCACATTATATTTCTTCACAATACTAAAGATGATAAATTGTCTTTTCTGGCTTGAGTGCTTTTTTACTTTAATTTTTTTTTCTGTCTAATTGCTCTAGGTAGGATTTCC
Source organism: Piliocolobus tephrosceles (assembly GCF_002776525.5). Lineage (NCBI taxonomy): Eukaryota > Metazoa > Chordata > Mammalia > Primates > Cercopithecidae > Piliocolobus > Piliocolobus tephrosceles. The sequence continues at coordinate 59,470,515 of NC_045452.1, read as the reverse complement.
AGTACTTTATTGAATATGTGAGTAAGCATCTTTACTATGTTTCTGATCTTAGAGAAAAAACTTTCACATTTTCATTATTGAGTATAATGTTAACTGTGGCTTTTTGTATATGGCCTTTATCATGTTGAGATTATTTATTTCTGTTCCTTGTGTGATAGTATTTTTAATTCATGAAGTTATGTTGAATTTTGTCATATGCTATTTCTGCATCTACTGAGTTAATCCTGTGTTTTTAAAATCTCCATTCTGTTAATATAATATAGTGTATCCTATTGACTCATTTGTTTATGTTTGATCATCCTTGTCTCACAAAAATAAATGCCACTTGGTCATGCCTTGAGGTATTTTTACTATGATATTGAATTAGGTTTGCTAGTAGTTTGTTGAGGATACAAGATTTTATATTTATATCTTGTATTTATATCTTTGTTTGGCTTTGGTGTTGGTAATTCTGACCTCATAAAATGAGTTGGGAATTGTTTCTTCCCGTTACATTGTTTAGAATAGTTTGAGAAGGAATAGTATTAACTTTTAGTTAAATATTTGATGACATTCTTCATGGAGGCTACCTAGACCATGACTTTTATTCACTGGGAAGCTTTTGGTGATGAATTCAATCTCCTTGCTAGTTATAGGTCTGCTCTAATTTTCTCTTTTTTCATCATTAATTTTTGATAGGTTGTATGTTTTAAAAAATTTGTTCCTTTTTCCTAGGTTATCTAATTTTTTGGCATGTAATTATAGTAACTCATTTTTATTTCTGTGGCATCGGTGTTAATGTCTCCACTTTTATTACTGATTTTATTTGAATACTGAATTTGAATAGAATGTGTACTCTGTGGTTGTTGGGAAGAATGCTCTGTAAAGACCATTGCTTAGGCGCATATTCCTCAGGTTATCTCAAGCCAAGACAAAGGAAAGAGTCTTAAGCACTGTGAGGCAAAAGCATCAGGTAGCCTATAAAGGAAAACCTATCAGATTAACAGCAGATTTCTCAGCAGAAACCCTACAAGCTAGAAGGGTTTGGGGTTCTATCTTTAGCCTCCTTAAACAAAACAATTATCAACTGAGAATTTTGTATCCTGGAAAACTAAGCTTCATAAATGAAGGAAAAATAACAGTCTTTTATAGACAGACAAATGCTGAGAGTTCACCACTACCAAGCCAGCACTACAAGAACTGCTAAAAGTACCTCTAAATCTTGAAACAAATCCTCAAAATACACCAAAATAGAATCTCCTTAAAGCATAAACTTCATAGGATCTATAAAACAACAATACAATGAAAACAACAACAACAACAACAACAAGGCATTCAGGCAACAAATAGCATGATGCATAGAATAGTACCTCAAGTTTCAATACTAATATTGAATGTAAATGGCCTCAATGTTTCCACTTAAAAGATACAGAATGGCACAATGAATAAGAATTCACCATTCAAGCCGGGCGCGGTGGCTCAAGCCTGTAATCCCAGCACTTTGGGAGGCCGAGACTGGCGGATCACGAGGTCAGGAGATCGAGACCATCCTGGCTAACACGGTGAAACCCCGTCTCTACTAAAAATACAAAAACTAGCCGGGCGAGGTGGCGGGCGCCTGTAGTCCCAGCTACTCCGGAGGCTGAGGCAGGAGAATGGCATAAACCCGGGAGGCAGAGCTTGCAGTGAGCTGAGATCCGGCCACTGCACTCCAGTCCAGGCGACAGAGTGAGACTCCGTCTCAAAAAAAAAAAAAAAAAAAAAAAGAATT
>NC_045452.1:59385156-59468665 GCF_002776525.5 Piliocolobus tephrosceles | reverse complement strand
AAAAAAAAAAAAAAAAAAAAAAGAATTCACCATTCAAAAAATCTGCTGTCTTCAAGAGACTCACCTGGCACATAAGGACTCACATAAACTTAAGGTAAAGAAGTGGAAAAAGACCTTGCATGCAAATGGACCCAAAAGCAAGTAGGAGTAGCTATTCTTATGTCAGACAAAACAAAGTTTAAAACAACAGTGTCAGAAAAGACAAAGAGGGATATTATTAAATAATGATAAAAGGACTAGTCCAACAGAAAAATATCACAATCCTAAATATATATGCACCTAACACTGGAGCTCTCAAATTCATAAAATGATTACTACTAGACCTGAAAAATGAGATAGACAGCAACACAATAATAGTGGGGGACTTCAGTACTCCACTGACAGCACTAGACAGGTCATAAAGACAACAAAGAAACAATGGACTTAAACTGTACCCTAGAACAAATGAACTTAAAAGATATTTACATTTTTTTCTTTTTTAAATAAAGTATTTACCGATATAAACTTTCAGCTTAGTAGTGTCTTTGCTGCCTCTATAATTTTTGGTATATTATAGTTTGTTTGATTATTTGTTTGTCACAAGATATTTTTGGTTTTCTTTTTGTTTTCGAATCTCTATGCCAAAATTAAAGGTGATTTTTTTTTTTTTTTTTTTTTTTTTTGAGATGGAGTCTTGCTCTGTCGCCCAGGCTGGAGTGCAGTGACCAGATCTCAGCTCACTGCAAGCTCCGCCTCCCGGGTTTACGCCATTCTTGTGCCTCAGCCTCCCGAGTAGCTGGGACTACAGGTGCCCGCCACCTCACCCCACTAGTTTTTTGTATGTTTTAGTAGAGACAGAGTTTCACCATATTAGCCAGGATGGTCTTGACCTCCTGACCTCGTGATCTGCCTGTCTCGGCCTCCCAAAGTGCTGGGATTACAGGCTTGAGCCACCGCACCCGGCCTAAAGGTGATTTTTATAATGCTGATACAGTATTGCAGTATTCTAGACCTGATGATATATTTACCTTCACCAGTAAGCTCTATTTTTCTTATGCTTTCATGTTGCTGTCTACATTACTTTTGTTTTAAACTGACGTATTTCATTTAGAATTCTTTCTAAGGTAGATCCAGTGATGGTAAAAATACTTCTGCTGTTTGGAAAAGTCTTTATTTCTTTCATTTTTGAAAGATACTTTTTCTGGATAAAGTATTCTTGACTAGCAGTGTTTTGTTTTTGTTTGTTTTCATCACTTTGAGTATGTCATTCCACTCTCTTTTGGCCTGCAAAGATTTCGCTGAGAAAACTACTGATAGTGTTATGGGGCATTTTTGTACTTGATGATGAACGTTTTTCTTGTTGCTTTCAAAATTTTCATTTTCTTTGACTTTTGGCAATGTGATCATAATGTATCTCAGTGTAAAAACTGTAGGTTCATTTTACTTGGAACTTATTGTTTTACTTAAATCTTCCCCAGATATAGAATTTTCCATCCATTATTTTCTTTAAGTAAGTTTTTTTTCACCATTCTGTCACTCTTCTTCTTAGTCTCTCGGAAAATGTATATTAGTTTGCTTGATAGTGTTCCAAAATTCTCAGATGCTTTCCTTTGTCATCCTTACTTTTTTTTCTTTTACTTTTCTGGTTGAATTATTTTCAGTAATCTGACTTCAAGTGTGCTAACCCTTTCTTCTGCCTGACATCATTTGTTGTGAAATTTCTCTAGTGAATTTTTCAGTTAAGTTAGTATATTCTTCAACCACAGCAGTTATATTTGGTCTTTTTGTATATTTTTGCCTTTATTGACATTTTCAGTTTGTACACACAGTTTTTCTGACCTGGTTGAGTATTATTATGATGGCTATTTTTAATTATTTGCTAATTAATTCATGTATAAGTCGAGCATCCCTTATCCCAAAATTTGAAATCTAAAATACTCCCAAATTTGAAATTTTTGAGGGCTGGCATGATGCCACCAGTGGAAAATTCCACACCTAAAATCACGTGATGGTTTGCAGATGCACAATACAGAGTTTTATTCAGTGTCCTCAAGATAAAATAAAATAATACCCCAACACCCTTAAGCTTCGGTATATCTTTTTCACAAATGCCCAGATTTCTACAAGCAAGAATACTGACAAAAGGTAATAGAATGTCATGTGCAGGCTCCACATGCCAATGGTGGGTTTCCCAAAATGCCCCAACTGGGATCAAGACCTATGTGCTTTATTTACTCTGTTTTTTTTTTTTTTTTTGAAGAATTTCCTATGACAAGTGAAAAAATATGATCTCTAATCTCTTTATATATGTAAAAATATACCTTTAGAGTCTGTCAGCAAGCTAGAAGTAGGTATTGAATAATTTTTTAAATTATATTATTTGTTAACTTAATAATCTGGATCAAGGTGATCATGATAATAATAATTCAAATGACATTGTTTGGATAACAGAAAGCAATGTCTACAGATAACGTGGTGAAAACACGTGATAGTCTTATTGAAGGACTACAGCAGTGTGCATTCATAACAGAATAAGAAATTATGGCAGTTTGTAAAACCAAAGAGAAAATTTTAAGTTAAAAACTTCTTAATGAGTCTGATGACTCTGCAATAAATATTTTTAAAAGCCATCTTGTAGAATGCCTCCTTGTCCCCAAAGGATCCACTTCCTGGTCTTTCAAAAGCTTCTGAAGTTTCTTTTTACTTAAAAAAAAAGGGCAGTTTGTAGTAACCTTTTTGTAGAGACAAAGCATCATAGGTGAAGGCTAAAATCCTGCCATTGTAGCTTGTGTTGTTTAAAAGCTAATGTATGGGCCGGGCATGGTGGCTCACGCCTATAATCCCAGCACTTTGGGAGGCCGAGGTGGGTGCATCACGAGGTCAGGAGATCGAGACCATCCTGGCTAACAAGGTGAAACCCCGTCTCTACTAAAAGTACAAAAAATTAGCCGGGCGTGGTGGCGGGCGCCTGTAGTCCCAGCTACTCGGGAGGCTGAGGCAGAAGAATGGCGTGAACCCGGGAGGTGGAGCTTGCAGTGAGCCGAGATGGTGCCACTGCACTCCAGCCTGGGAGACACAGGGAGACTCCGTCTCAGAAAACAAATAAAAAACAAACAAATAAAAAAATAAATAAAAGCTAATGTATGTACTCTGATAATACTGCTGTACTACTTAGTTACCTTAAATAACTTATTTTAATTGCATTAATGGTATTTTTATGTTAACCACTTGTATTTATTTGTACATACTTGTGCATATTTTTGCCATTAAGTACTCTTGTGCAAATGAGAGTAAGAAAATGGCTGCTTTTCATTTACGTCTAAATTCAGAATCAAGAATGATGGTGATGCCAAACAAATCCAGATTATCTGCATGGGTGACTGAAATAAGGAAACTTTTGCTTTTTCATGGTTCAGTGTGCATGAACTTTTTATGCACCAAATTATTTAAAATATTATATAAAATTATTTTCAGGCTATGTGTATAAGGTGTATATAAAACATAAATACATTTTGTGTTTAGATTTGGGTCCCATCTCTAAGATGTGTCATTATTTATATTCAAATACTTCAAAATTTAAAAAAATTTAAAACACTTCTGATCTCAAGCCTTTCACATAAGGAGTACTCAAACTGTAGATCTATTTCTTCACTGTTTGTTTTTGGAGATTTTATTTTGTTTCTCTCTTTTTGTCATGTTTCCCTGTTTCTTTGTTCCTTGTAACATTGTGTTGGCATTCACATATTTGAAAAACAGCTAAATCTCTCAGTCTATGTAGATGAGCTTTGTACAGACAAAAGACCTTTATCATTCAGCCCAGCTAGAGAGTCTGGGGGGCACTCCAGTTTCTGTGATGCATCTTCTCTAGTTGTATGTGTAAATTCCCAGTTACAGGGTCTGCCATTTTATTGTTCAGGTGCTCATAATCTTTTGTGCCCGCTGGTATCTGTGATACACCAGACATTCTGGAGTTGTCACAGGTCATTTTGCTCTCTTTTGTTCTCATAGGCCCCAAGGTTTCTAGGATACGTTGAGTACTATCAGTGCTTTGAGTCCAGAAAGATAGAAATTTGTACTTTGTGCAGCCCCATGGAAATCTTGGACATTGGACACATGCTTTACTCTTCTCTCCTTTTAAGGAAGAGATTACTAAGCTGTATTGTCTTCTGCCTATTGTGCTGTGGGTCTTCTGGAGCACCACCAAGACACTAACCTGTTTGCTCTCAGCATTTTCCAGGCATTTAGAATACACTAGGTCTTGTCGGTGCTCTAACACAGGTGAGACGAAACCAGTCTCTCAAAGACCTCAAAAAGCTGGAATATCCAACCTTTATCTTCCTTAATGAAAGCTCAAGAGTTTTCTCCTCTTTTTTTTTTTCTACACTGAGCTAAGGGGACAGACTATGGTGAGAGGATGCATGTAGTGAAAAAAATGCCTTTGTCCTCAGTGTCCCCCAGTCTGTTGCCTTTTACTATCAGCTCTTTGACTGGGGTAAGATAAAAGCCAGTCCCTTGAGCAGTCTTTCTGAAACATCAGAATATTGGAGATATGCTTCAGTCTTCTTTCTTTCTGTAGCGAGAAGCCAGGAGTAGAAGATCTCCTATGATCACATGGGGCTGAACAAGAGACAGAACAAAGATAATTCAGTACCACAGATTTTCCTGCTACCTTTGATGCTGCTAGTTTTGAAATCACCTGGGGTGTGGGAGACTTTTAACCTTTAACTGTATTTCTCACAAAAGAAATTGATTCATGCATTGTTGTTGAGTCTTTGTCTCCATGGGGGAAAGGAGACACTGCATCCTTCTATTCTGCCTTCTTGCTGACATCAACGCTCTAAAATTATTTTTGACCATACAGTGAAGAGATAGCTAATGAGACTGTTTGGAAATATACATTAAGGGAGTATGTTTTGCATACATATAACAAAATTATTAATGAAATTATAAATTGTGCTGTCATTTTCATTTCCAACTAATCTAATATTTATTTCATTTAAATATACAACTATAAAGTGATGGATAATATATTACTACTTTATTGTGATTCGAGTTTGAAATAATGGACCATAGAGCTTAGAGACTGAATATACAAATAAGCAATGACCAGACTGCATACCACACAATAAGCCCAAGAATGCAAACCACAACCTCTGTACCAATTGCTCCAGAATTGTCAGGACTTGGTCGTGACAGCCTATGACTGCTTACCCATTTTTCTCCCTGCTTCCAACTCATGACCAACCAAGTAAAATCAAATGTGCTCTCCAAACCAACCACAGAAAACATCCTGCTGTTAGTTAGCTGAGTTTCAGTATCCTTATGACCTCTAATCAGAGTGTACCTGAAACCTTCCATTTGTTCACTAGATAGTGTTCTCACTCCCCTGCCTGCATTTGAATCTCTGTCACATTCAGGCTCACTGTAGGAAACTCTGAATAGATTACGTTTGTTTACATTTGGGTAGTCTTCATATATACATATTAGTAAAATTATTCTCAGGTATATAGTAATCACAAAGGCAGCTATCAGGACTAAATGGTAAATAGAGAAGACACTTTTCCTCAAAGATGTATGAATGACTGATTAACCTCTGAAGATGATCTAAGTCACTAAAGTTTAGAGAAATGTAAATCAAAGCCATGATGAAATATGATGTCACAACTCTTAGGATGGATAACATCTTAAAAAAACACAGAAAATAGCAAGTTTTGATAAGGATGTGAACAAATTGGAAACCTATGCATTAATGATAGGGATGTCAAGTGGCAGAAGCAAGGTGGAATACACTTTTTTAGCATTTCCTAAACAATAAACATATGTTTTCATGATATCCATAAATTCCACTTATGTAATAAAACAAGAATTCCAACACACATTTACACACTCACGTGCATAACATTATTTACAATAGCTAAAATGTAAAAGCTACCCAAGTGTCATAGATGGATGAATAAATAAACAAAATGTTGTCTAAACATACAGAGGAATATTATTTAGCTCTAAAAGGAAGAAAGAATTCTTACAAAGGATCATTCGTGCAACAACATGTATGATCCTTGAAGATACTATGCTAATAAGCCAGTCACAAAAGGGTGACTGTTGCACTTTTTCGCTAATATGAAGTACCTAGAGTAGTCACATTCATCAAGACAGAAATTAGGATGGTTGTTGCCTAAGGCTGGAGGGAACAAAGATAGTTATTGTTTAAAGGGTATAAAGTTTTTATTTGGAAAGATGAAAAGTTCTAGAAATGTATGGTGGTGATGGTTGCACATACATGTGAATTTACTGAATAATCACTGAACCATACACATACAAATGATTAAAATAAAAAATTCAAAGAAAGTTTTATATGTTTCTGGAGCTTAAGAAAGAAGGCCATCCATAGATGAACATTTACAGTTCAGATGTTACTATTCAAATTATGAGAAAGTCTCTATTCACCAGAGTGTACAGGGAAGAGAAAGGTTTCAAGAACTATGCTTTGGGGAGACAAAATATCTTCACCTGAGTCCCACTTTTTAACATACCTCCCCTGCTCCCATGAAGGCACTTTAATTTCTTCCTGAATTTGTTGTGTTAAACACTTTTTGTTTTGTATCAATCATAAATATTATAAGAATAATCTAACCCCTTACTTTATCATATTACTTTAAAGACTCCTATGAGTTGTTGATTACACATTCAGGGAAAGAGGACCAGGGGTCATGCAGTCTGTATAAAATGCAGTATTAAAGCCTTCTGTAGCTTTTAATGTCTCAGAGTCCAAACTCTTTGTTTCAATCTTCCCAGACACTAAATCTGGTCTTTTGCCAGGGTTATTTTCTAACTGAGCAATAAGAAAATACTAATCATAAAAATAATACTTTGCTAGATTTTATGTAATTTACCTGTGTTCAATGCCAGTCAGCACTTCCACATTTAGAATGCTTTGTATTTCTCTGGGGCTATGACAACAAATTCAGGTTGTTTTCAGTCTTCTACCATTGTTACATGTTCCAGAATTTAGCTTTCAGTTACTATTATTTGTTAATTCCATTAAGTCAGCTGGAAACCAACTTCTCCATTGTACTATTTTTCTATTTTAAAGATATTTGAATTATCTTTTCTTTTCTGATATGGTATACCTTGTGGACTTAGCTTTTGTTTTTGACACCACTGCTATCGATTACTATGGGTACAAGAGAGAAAATAAGTAAAATTGTGTAATCCACTATGCCTCCCTGCTAAAGCAACCCACTATTAATCAACTATCTCTCTTGTTTCTGTTCTATTTCTTGCTTGTCTGTTTTATACCAAATTGTTTTCATTTCTCTGAATTTTCTCCTAAAACCTTGGTTTTCACTGTTCTCTCTGCTCCTTCCATAATCCCTTTAACTTATATCCACATTCCAGATGACCTTATATGCTACATGTTCCTGGGAAACGTTCATCTCCCCAAGTGCCTACAACATAATACCTCCTCAATAAAGAATGTTAAATAAATAAATTACAAAAAGAAGATCATAAAGAGTAAGCCTGTGTTGTAGAAATAAATGATGTACATATTTGTGTGTGTTTGTATTATTTTCTGTGAGGATATGAAGTAAAGTCTCCCTATGAATGTAAACAGTTCATACAAAAGGAAAACTGAGGAAAAACTTAAATTCGCTTATGTATTTCTCTGTTATCCCACAAAGTAAAAGTGACATTTTCCTACAAATTTCTTCTATTTGAAAATAAAATTTCTAGAGATTATGTGGGGAAAATTAAACTTTAATTTCACAGTAATAAAAAAGAAAATTTGTTAAAAGCTAGTAGGTTTATCAGAGAAAAGTAAGTGATTACCTGTTCATTTGTGTGAAATGAGTTACTTAAGATGCCATATGCCATAGCCATATGTGTGAAAGGAATATACTATGAAGTATGTAGAACTGTTTAAGAAAACATTTTGGGATTCTTTTGGCTATAAAATACTCAGATTATGTTGATTAATTTGACATCATAAATTGCAAAGAAAATAAAAACAAGGTGATATGTGTATGATTATGTATTTATACATACATACACAAGCATACCTCACATATATTGCTGGTGTGGTTTCAGACTACCACGATAGAGTGAATATTGCAATAAAACAAGTCACAGGTATTTTTTGGCTTCCCAGTGCCTATAAAATGTTTACAGTACACACTATACACTATAGTCTATTAACTGTGCAATCACATTATTTGTTTAAAAAGTACATACTTTAAAAATACTTTATTGTTGGCCAGGCGCGGTGGCTCAAGCCTGTAATCCCAGCACTTTGGGAGAGTGAGACGGGCGGATCACGAGGTTGGGAGATCGAGACCACCCTGGCTAACCCGGTGAAACCCCGTCTCTACTAAAAAAAATACAAAAAAACTAGCCGGGCGAGGTGGTGGGCGCCTGTAGTCCCAGCTACTGGGGAGGCTGAGGCAGGAGAATGTCGTGAACCCGGGAGGCAGAGCTTGCAGTGAGCCAAGATGGTACCATTGCATTCCAGCCTGGGCGACAGAGAGAGACTCTGTCTCAAAAAAAAAAAAAAAAAAGAATATGAAGCTTAAAAATACTTTGTTAAAAAATGCTAATAATCATCTGAGCCTTCGATGTGTCAAAATCTTTGCTGTTGGAGGGTGTTGCCTTCATGTTGATGGCTGCTAACTGGTTAGGATGGTGGTTGCTATAGCAATTTCTTAAAATAAATCAACAATGATGTTTTCCTCATTGATTGACTCTTACCATCATGAAAGATTTGTCTGTAGTATGTGACGCTGGTTGATAGCATTTTTACCCACAGTAGAACTTATTTCAAAATTGGAATAAATCTTCTCAAAGTCTGCCATTCACTGCTTTATCAACTAAGTTCATGTAACATTCAAAATCCTTTGCTGTCATTTCAACACGGTTTCATGGTCTCTTGACCAGAAGCAGATTTCATATCAAGAAACCACTTTCTTTGCTCATTCATAAGAAGCAATTCATCACTTTTTCAAGTATTATGAAATTAGAGCAATTTCTACCACATTGGTAGTTACTTCCCCCACAGAAATCTTTAACCCCATGAGTAGTCACCCATGAAGGTTGAAATCAACTTCTTCCAAGCTCCTGTTAAGGTTGATAATATGCCCTCTTTGCATGCATCACAAATGTTCTTAATAGCATCTATAATGGTGAATCATTTCCAGGAGGGTTTCAATATTCTTTTCCCAAAACCATCAGAAGATTAACCAGAACAACTATAGCCTTACAAAATGTATTTCTTAAATAATAAGGCTTTAAAGTCAAAATTACTTCTTGATCCCTTGACTACAGAATGGATATGTTAGCAGACATGAAAGCAACACTAATCTCTGTATACATTTCCATCAGAGGTCCTGGGTGACCAGATAGATTGTCAATGAACAGTAGTATCTTGAAAGGAATATTTTTTTCTGAGCAGCAGTTCTCAACAGTGGGCTTAAAATATTCAGTAATCCATGCTACAAACAGAAATGCTGTCAACCAGGATTTGTTTTTCCATTTAGAGAGCACAACAGAGTAGATTTACCATAAATCTCAAGGGCCCTAGGATTTTTGGAATGGTAAATGAGCACTGGCTTCAACTTAAAGCCACCACCTGCCTTAGCCTCTAACAAGAGTCAGCTTGTCCTTTTAAGCTTTGAAGCCAGGCATTGACTTCTCCTACCTATGAAACTCCTATCTAGCATCTTCTTCCAATAAAAGCTGTTTTATCTCCATTGAAAATCTGTTGCTCCATGTAACCACTTTCATCAATAATCTTAGCTAGATCTTCTAGATAACTTACTGCAACTTCTCCATCAGCACCTGCTGCTTCACCTTGCACTTTTATGTTATGGAGATGGCTTCTTTCCTCAAACCTCATGAACCAACCTCTGCCAGCTTTCAATGATTCTTCTGCAGCTTTCTCATCTCTCTTTACCTTCATGGCATTTGAGGGAGTTAGTGCCTTGTTCTAACTTAAGCTTTGCTTTAGGGGATTCTGTGTCTGGTTTGATCTTCCATCCCAAACTAGTAGCTTTTCCATATCGGTGATAAAACTGATTTATTTTCTCATGATTTGTATGTTCACTGGAGTAGCAATTTAAATGTCTTTCAAGAATTTTTTTTTTTTTTTTTGCATTTACAACTTGGTTACCTGGCACAGGTGGTCTGTTTTGACTTTCAACATGTCTTTTTCACTCAGCTTGTTTATTTCGAGCTTTTCATTTAAAGCGAGAGATGTGTGACTCTTCCTTTCACTTGAACACTTAGAGGTTACTATAGAGTATTAATTGGCCTTATTTTAATATTATTGTGTCTCAGGGATTAGAGTGAACAGAGGAGAGGGAGAGAGATGGGGAAAAGGCTGGTGGATAAAGCAGTCAGAACACACACAACATGTATTCATTAAGTTCTACATCATATATGGACGCAATTTATGGTGCCCCCAGATAATAGTAGTAGTAACAGCAAAGATCACTGACCATATAACAAATATAATAATAACAAAAAAGTTTGAAATATTGTGACAATTACCAAACTGTGACACAGAGACCCAAAATAAACTCATGCTCTTGGAAAAGTAACACTAATATATTTGCTATACAAAAGGTTGCCACAAACCTTCAATTTGTGAAAAATGCAATTATCTGTGAAGGACAATAAAGGAAAGCTCAGTAAAATGAGATAAGTCTATATGTACACTTAAAACAGCAAATTATTAAACAGAGCACACATTCTAAAGGACTTGTCTACCACATAGATGTATTGGATCCTCTATTTTTATTCTAAAGATAAAAGCAATGAAATTAACTGATTTAACAATTATAATAATAATGAGTGGGCAACAGGAAGAATACAGAAGCTATACAGCAGATTATAATGCAATGTAGTTATAATAGTTGTCACAAGTTATTTCATGAAAAGACATCACATTTAGTTGTGCCTGGTACATCATAGTAATTATGAATTGAGTTTTAACGTTTGATTATTTTACAACCCTTGACAAATTTGCAAATTTGAAAAAAATTTATTATATGTTATTCATTTAATTGATTTCAATTGTTTAGAAAGCATCTTAAAACTAATAATAGTGAAATATTGGAAATACAGATTTGTATTTGACATATAGATTTTGGTCATACATATCATTTGTCTTAATTTTTTGTTTCTTCATTTCATAAATAAAAGTTTTAAACTAAAAACAATGAAAACACATGGTAAAAGTCAAAATAAAGCTGAATGTCTGTTATGCTTACTTCAAATTTGATTATGCAGACAGGCCAAAACAATCACCAAGAGGCAAACAAAAGTGAGAAACACTTGAAGATTGGTTTAAAGGACAATCCTATCAATATTAAGAGAAACAAGAAGGCATTTTAAACTCCTCATATTTGTCTTTTATTACCTCGTCCACACCTGCCTTTATATAGTCTTACCTTTCTTTTATTTTACTTTTCAGACAACATTTATTTGGAAATTTTAGGTAAAGATTAAACCTCTATGTTAAAAACTATTACATTGAGGATTACTTCCATTAAATAAAATTAATATTAAATTCAATATATTGAATTTCATGATTACGCTTCATAATAGTGAAAGAAAATAAATCAATCAACAATAGTAGTCAGGGTATATGAATCAATCAACGTGAAACATCATATCAACAGAATGAAGGACAAAAACTATGTGATCATTTCAACTGATACTGAAAAGCATTTGATAAAATTTAACATCCCTTCATGTTAAAATTCGTCAAAAAGCTAGGTATAGAAGGAACATACCTCAACATAATAAAAGCCAGATATGACAGACATATAGCCAGTATTATACTGAATAGGGAAAAACTGAGAGCCTTTCCTCTAAGATCTGGAACATGACAAGGATGCCCACTTTGACCAACCACTGTTACTCAACATAGTGCTGGATGTCCTAGCTAGAGAAATTAGGCAAGAGAAATAAGGCATTGAGATACTGTCTTTCTTCAAAAATATTATTTAGCTTGATCTGTTTTTCCTCATTTTATTTAATTAATGCTAACTACTGCTTAAGAAAGTAATAGAATTGACAATACATACAATTCCCTTTTGTTTTCATGACAATTACTGTCATTTGGGAGAATTAGTCACTTTTACATGAAATATCTTTTAGAATACAAGCATTGTCATTTTGAACACTTTTCAAAGGCAAGATATCAAGCTTCATCTAGATTCCCATTTTGATAACACTCTGGAAAAATGAACTAAAACCCAAACTATATTCAGATTTTACTAGTTTTGAATTAATGTCCTTTTTCTATTAAAGATGTAATAGAGAATAACACATTGCATTTAGTTGTCATGTTTCTTTGGTTTGCTCTAGTCTGTGATATTTTCCCAGACTTTCCTTGTTTTTCATGACCTTAACAACCTTGAGAAGTAATGATCAATTATTTTGTAAGACATCCTTCAAATTGAGATGGTCTGATATTTCCTCAAATCAATTGTGGCAGTGGGTTTTGGAAAGAATTTCACAGAAGTGCAATGGCCTTCTCACACATCATATTAGGAGTTACAGAATAACCATATGACCTCATTGGTGATCATATCTCTGCTCACTTAGTTAAGGTATTATTTCCCAGGTTTCTTCTGAAGTTGCTATTTTTTCCTTTCTATATACTTATGATTTAGACATGGCTCATGAAGTCTAAAGCATACACTGAATGGGAAGGTATCAAAGTTCTGGAGGTGAGTGATCTACATATAGTATTTGGAATTCTTCTGAAAGAAAGATTTGTTTATTCTTTACCATTTATAATTTCAATCATTCGTTTATATCAGTATAACTCATTATATACCTGAGGTTAAATCCAATAATCTATTTTTTTTGTTTGTTTATTTTGTTTTTCCTCAAGTTGTTCTAGACTTGGCCATGGGAACTCTATTGAATTGGCACCTGTGTCCCTTGACACATTCCTATTCTTCTGCTTTCTGAGCACTTCCTGACATTTCATTACTGCAAGATGCTCTAGATTCATCTTTCATTTTCCTTGGCCCTGCTGTAGAATCAGCCATTTCTTATAAAATCTCTGCTTCCATTAAGGAGAATAATATCTGGCAGCAAAATCTAGGCACGGGGTGTATACGTTGTTACTGGAGGATCACTAATCTACGGCCTTTTCAGCGGAGTCAGGTAATACGTTCATGTAGACTGACTCATGCATACATGTATCTCAATAATTGTTTCAGTATTTATCCATGTGCATGTATGTCAAGCTAAACATAAATTCCTATTGTCTCCAATCTAATTTCATTCTTTATTCCAGCCTTCCCTTGTTGCTTCTCTGTAACTTCTACTGCATCAGTGAGTAGCTTGTCTTCCATTATAATCATATATGTGTGTGTGTGTATATATATGTATATATATATTTGTTCAAAAAACTATACATGGAAAGCAGTTTCAAAATATATAAACTTCATGCTTCTAGGAAACCAGTTTACCAACATAAGTACAGTGTTTATGAGCAGTTTATTTTGCCGTTAGCCTTACAGATTCCAGTCAAAACACATTTTTCCACCATTTCTTAAGCCACCTCCTTTTTTTTCCTTCCTTGCATCCTTTCAGTATGGTTTTAGCATGCATTTCTAACATAGATTCATTTCTCATGGTACCTATTTTACCCTGGGATCTTCTGCCCTTCTGATTTCCTTGTTGTTGTTTGCACACATTAAAGTTTGTTATTTGTGGTGTATATATAGCCTTCACATTTTTACAAATGCCTAAAGTAATGTTATTTACCACCCCAGCCCTATAGAAAACACTTCCTTTACCCACAAATTTTTTCCCGTGTGGTCTGTTTATAGTTAATCACTTCCCACCATCCAAAACTTGAAAAATGGTGATCTGTTTTCAGTCTCTAGAGTTATTTTCCTTATTGAGATATAATTCACATAATGTACAATTCATCTAGTTAAAGTATATAATTCAGTGGTTTTTATATATTCTCAAGTTTGGACAGCCATTGCTACTATTTAATTATATAACATTTATATCATACCATATATATGGTGCTCTCTCTATATATGTATATATACACATTTTTTGTATATATGTTTTTTGAGGGAAAGTCTTACTCTATCACTTAGGCTGGAATGCAGTGGCACCATCTCAGCTCATGAAACCTCTGCCTCTTGGGCTCAAGTGATTCTCCTGCCTCAGTTCCTGAGTAGCTGGGATTACAGGCATGTGCCACCACACCTGGCTAATTTTTGTATTATTGGTAGAGATGGGTTTTAGCCACGTTGGCCAGACTGGTTTCTAACTCCTGACCTCAGGTGATCCGCCCATCTTAACCTCCCAAAGTACTGGGATTACAGGTGTGATCCACTGCACCAAGCCAATAAATCTCATATTAACAGTGGCTCTGCAATCTTTCCTCTCCCTAGTCTCTGTCAATCACCAGTCTTCTTTCTATTCCTAAGAATTTATTATGGATATTTCAAAATATGGAATAACAAAATATTTGACTTTTTTGGGGGGGTGTCTGGCTTCTTTCATTTAGCATAATGCTTCCAAGTCTTACTCATTTTATAACAGATCTCTGTACTTTATTCTGTTTTATGGTTGAATGATATTCTATTATATGGATATATCATATTTTGTTTATCCATTCATCACTTGATAGACTTTTTTTCCTCAATTTTAGCTGCTATAAATAATGCTCTTAAGAATATTCACATACAAGATTTTTGTGTGAACATATGTTTTAATTCCTTTTGATATATAACTAGGAGAGCAATTGTTGGGAGAAAATACCAAACTTTTTCCAAATTGGCTAGATCATTTATATTCCTGCCAGCACTTTGTACTGACCACAAAAGAGCACAGTGGACTTTTTGGATCATGAAACTCTATTTTTATGGCTATAATGGTTATAGGACTGTATGCATTTTCTAATGAACTTTACATTGAGAAAGTATTAATTATTATGTGTTTAAATTGTTTGTAATAAAATAATATTAAAACTTAAATATCAATTGTACAAACATGATGATTTTAATATACAAATATCACTGGGAAGAGATCTGATATAATTAGGTTATCCGGGGTGAGTAGTTTACTAACTTTTGTGGTGGATGTAAATTTGAACAACATTGATTTCATTTAAAATTTATGAATAAATTTTCAAAATCCTACATATTTGCATCTTCCTAATCTGAAATTACTCTGTTATATTAAAACAAATGGAGAAAATATTTGTATGAAGGTGATGAATGGTGTTTCCCAAATTTATAACTACATTCCACAGACACAATGTATAACTTACTTCATCTTTTAAGTGCTATAAAACTAGCATTCTGTTTGGAATAAACACAAAGCACTTCTCTATCTGCATAGATAGCAACCAGAAGAAAGGGAATACTCTTTGGAGGTGTTATGTAAATATTATTGACATTTCCAAAACAATACAAAATTTTCTCTCTTTATTGACTATTATGTTAAGTATCTGGGATAGGTATCAGCAGGACTGAACATGTACTTTATGGAGTGTGTGTGTGTGTGTTGTGTCTGTGAGACACTGAAATAGATATCTAGTCAAGTTATGGTAAGCTTTTCCTTGATATGATACTGTTCCTTGTATCATACTGAATGAAAACTAAAGGGAAAAGAGAAGAACTGAAAAATGCATTAGCAACCAGAGAATTAGCTATATGTCTTAAATAAATACGTGTATATATGTGAGCTTATTCTCCAATTAATTGCTATTATTAAAAGAAGCGAGTATCTTTGCTTCAATGGAAAAAATATTCAGTGTCTATAGGACACACCTCCAGGTTATTTGACTCAAGTCTTCCATTACCCTTGAGCTCTGTTATAACTCTGTAGTAGTACGTAACTGAAAACCATGCAAAACAATTTCTAAGGACATTCAAATTCTGTAATGATGGGCAGATTTTCAATTGTGTTTGGATTATAGGGATGGATCCCTCATGAAAGTCTTGGGCCATCCCATCGGTGGTAACTGAGCTCTCGCTCTGAGTTTACAGAGATATGGTCATTTGAAAGTGTGTGGCATCTCCCCCCATACTCTCTCTTTTGCTCTCATTCTTACCATGTAAAGTGCCTGAATCGTGAGCCAGTTAAACCTCTTTTCTTATAAATTACCCAGTCTCAGTTATTTCTTTATAGCAGTTGGAGTATGGCCTAATACACCCTCTATAGCAAAAAATAACTGTCCCTTTATTTGCACATTCATTTTAATATTCCTGCTCACTACATGACCTCTTTTTTGGATTCTCTTTTGAAGCTGTTATAACTTTAGCTTGATCCCTTCATGAGTTAATAAAAACTCTTAAACATGTACAATTTTATATTTTTATGAAAATTATAGTTTTACACTTTTTAATATAAAAGACCTTTAACACCATTAATAACATCCTAAGTGCCTCAAAGTTTTCTTTGAAAGTATAAAGTAAGCTGGAAACTTGGCACAAATATACCAGAAGCAGAAACTGAGACAGGAATAAAGATATACCTGAATTTTGGTGGCAATGTTTTTCAGGAAAAACCTGAAGCAGGATAGAGAAGAGAAAAATAAGAACAAAGATATTTTGATCCACAGGGAGAAGACCCTAGAGAATGCATTACTCCCAGAAGATGGATACTCTTTTAGGCCAGCAGGTGAGATATTGGAAACCATGTACTATTAATCAGGGCTAAAGGCCACTCCCTGGGGAAGGAGCAGTGATGTAACTCTTTTAGGGCAGTGACTCACATCAGTCAAGTACATTTTTATGTAGATAGGTGACAGCTCCTAGACATTACCAGTCAAAAGAGATACAACGAAAATCTAGGCAGGGCAGCCACATCTACCACTACTCATAAAAATGTCCCTATGTGTAGACTCTGTCTAGGCTTTATGTCTAGGCTTTTATATGACAAAGGCTAGATATAGCAAATAGCCATATTTATCAAATTATATTTATATTTCATAAACCACACACTTTGGCAAATATTTTAGTAAATGATTTCCCTATCTTTATATATAAAACCACAACCTTTGTCTACTTGGACATAAAAATTCTTCAGATTTTATATTTTTGGTAAAACTACTACCATTCTTCCCAGAGAACCAGAAGCATACCATTAAGGTCAGAAAAGATATGCAACTGACCTGAATACAAATATGAGCAGAAAAAACTCACAAAAAAGAACTATAAATAGTCAATTAAAATAATATCTCAATATTTAACCTCCCCAGCATTAAAAAAGGATTTTATACTTTGTATAATGGGTTCTACCCTGGTAGGGTTAGGAGAGTTATATGGGAAAAAAAAAAAATCTCTATACCCTAAAAAGTTGTTTATGTATTTAGTAGAAAGAACAGAAAAAAAAAGAAAGATAACCTATGCGTTGATAGATACAACACTACAGGAGTCAATGCTTTCTTGAGAAAATCGTCAAGATAATAAAAAATCCGGCCGGGCGCGGTGGCTCAAGCCTGTAATCCCAGCACTTTGGGAGGCCGAGACGGGCGGATCACAAGGTCAGGAGATCGAGACCATCCTGGCTAACACGGTGAAACCCGGTCTCTACTAAAATACAAAAAACTAGCCGGGCGAGATGGCGGGCGCCTGCAGTCCCAGCTACTCGGGAGGCTGAGGCAGGAGAATGGCGTGAACCGGGGAGACGGAGCTTGCAGTGAGCTGAGATCCGGCCACTGCACTCCAGCCTGGGTGACAGAGCGAGACTCCGTCTCAAAAAAAAAAAAAAAAAAAAAAAAAAAAATCCAAGTCAAGAGTTTAGTCAGTGTCTTTTCCTCAATTTTTGTCCCTACTCCTAATACAACAACATGATACATATAATATTGTATTTTCTAAGCTTATAGAAATACTTATTATTATTATTGTTGTTCTTATTATTTTGAGACAGAGTGTTGTTGTGTTGCCCAGACTGGAGTACAGTGGTGCAATCTCAGCTCACTGCAACCTCCGCCTCCTGGGTTCAAGCAATTCTCCTGCCTCAGCCTCCCAAGTAGCTGGGATTACAGGCGTGTGCAACCATGCCCGGCTAATTTTTGTATTTTTAGTAGAGACGTGGTTTCACCATGTTGGTCAGGCTATACTAGAACTCCTGACCTCGTGATTCACCCGCCTCAGCCTCCAGAAGTGCTGGGATTTCAGGCGTGAGCCAGGGAAATTTCAATGCACCTGGGAAATACTTTTTAAAAGTTGGCCCTCAGAAACCTCTGCAATGGACTGTACAAGACATAATATTAAAAAACTCAAATTAACTTAGTCCTTATTTCTTTTACTAACTAGAATTATTGTCAGTTTTCTTGGTCAAATCAATTATAGCGCTACGCTTTAATAGGAGCAGCACATGAAAACATAATTTAAGCCAAAAAAAGTCAATCCTAAATTTTTTTGCTGTTTTAAATATTTAATAATAACCCTTTCATTATACTGTCCATTTCTTGTTCCTACAGAGAAATGCCCAAAAAGGTACAGAGAAAGAAATATTTCTTCAGAGGCTGCCTTGTGGCTGGTCTTAACTGTACCAAAACATCACATTCCAATTTTAATGATTCCAGGCCTAAGGCTAGAATTTATCAATTTTCCAAGTTTCTAAAGATTCCACGTAGCAAACAGGACACATTAGATTAGCAGGACAACAGCTATGTGTCCACAGGTTCAGTCCTGATCATTTACGAGCCGTTACGAGTTGTCTTTCACTCAAGGCTGTGATATACCTTGCCCTTTATAAAATAGAGAAGCTTGAATTTTCTGTAGTTCAGAGAAACATCCGACTCAATCTAATACCTTACCATAGGAACCTTATTAATCAGATCTAGTATACATACTTTCTATTATGTTACCCTGCACACATATAGAGCTAATTGTGTCTATTTCAAAATTGCAATTCAGATAGGTCTGACTGCCCTATTTAGAAATTATTCTCAACCCAAGTCCAGTCAATGATTCCCATCTCAAACTTATGCTAAACTAACGCTTCCCATCCCACAAAATGAAAGTATTTGAAACATCTTTGGCTCTTTACAGAGCAGTGTGTCCTCATATCTCGAAAGAAGTAAAAAATTTTTAATTCTCTTTAATAATCAACATGTAAATTTTATTTATCTATGTAAAGTGTATTAAAAAATAATTTTAAAAAAAATCTCTTTGTGAGTCCATTAATTTATTTTCTTTTACAAAAAATAGTAACAATAGAAACAGCAATGCAAATCAAGTTCATAGCCTACCACTTTTGTGAGTTTTTTTCTACTGTTTTATGTCACAGAAATAGCTGTTTTGAAATAACTAAAGCTAGACCTATTGTACACAGTCACAATTCTATCTATTTTAAATATCTTTGAACAGCCTCACAGTAGGGTCATGGTCTCTAGCAAAGCCTATTTTCCTCTAAAGAAATACCTGTAGGCATTTGAGAAAAAACCAGGCATTTTCAATCTCTTTTAAACACAAAGAGAACATTTTAAAAGGCTGCTAATAATTAAATGGAGATCTAAAGGACCAATTTGCAATACTTTTTTTTAAAGAGGCAAGTTCATTGTGCTGAAATGAACTCATAATTGTTCATGAAATATTTGCATATGAGAATTATCTGCATTCCTCAAAACGGTGGGAAGAAATTGGAATTCTCCTCTTTTCAATACATTTGAATGCATCTACATGTGCACAGTGAATTGGAGAAACATGGTTATTTTTAAAAAATACTACTTTCTGAAACATAATGAATAAAGAGGCAAATGGTATTTAAAATGGAATTATGCATCTCTCCAATTCAATGTTTCTATTTTAATTTCTAAGTTTCAAAATGTAGATCGCTCAGCATCCACAACCGTGGTTAAATATATCACATATTCCGACCACCTAACTCTAGTTAACACAGTCCTGAGTGTCACAGATTTTTGCCCAAATGTGTGATTTTGTATAAAATATGAGAGTTTTAGTCCTATTGATTTCAATATGATTTTATAAACA
This sequence comes from Piliocolobus tephrosceles, assembly GCF_002776525.5. Lineage (NCBI taxonomy): Eukaryota > Metazoa > Chordata > Mammalia > Primates > Cercopithecidae > Piliocolobus > Piliocolobus tephrosceles. Next base: position 59,448,698 of record NC_045452.1, on the reverse strand, counting down.
TAACTCTGAAAAACTGTCTATATGAGTCTCTTATAAATATATTCTCCCATTAGGTAATACCATTACTTTTTGTCAACAATTTTTATTATTTTCATACATACTTTTAATTGAAAATTGAAGGTGACAATAGTGTAAAAAGAATCTAAAAATTGGCCGGGCACGGTGGCTCAAGCCTGTAATCCCAGCACTTTGGGAGGCCGAGATGGGCGGATCATGAGGTCAGGAGATCGAGACCATCCTGGCTAACACGGTGAAACCCCGTCTCTACTAAAAAAGTACAAAAAACTAGCCAGGCGAGGTGGCGGGCACCTGTAGTCCCAGCTACTCGGGAGGCTGAGGCAGGAGAATGGTGTAAACCCGGGAGGCGGAGCTTGCAGTGAGCTGAGATCTGGCCACTGCACTCCAGCCTGGGCCACAGAGCGAGACTCCGTCTCAAAAAAAAAAAAAAAAAAAAAAAAAAAAACTAAAAATTAAAAATTATTCATAATTTTTCTACTTTCAACACTTATTTAACATTCTATCAAATTTCTATTCTTTTTATTTTACCATGACTTTCTTGTCCAGAAGTATGCATAGATTTAGTAACTACAAATCTAGTGCATGTATCTATTTTCCACTTTATTTTTAACACATTTTTTAAAGTTTTAGAATAAAAAAAAAAAGAATATAGCAAAGAGATTTCCCTTTCACACATAGAGTTTTCTCTGTTATTAACATCTTACTTTAGAGTACCATATTTGCCACAATTAATTAAGAAATATTGCACATTGTTTTAACTAAAATCCTTGATTAATCACATTTCCTTAGTTTTCCCCTAATTCTCTGTTCTAGAATTTCATCTGGGATACCACATTACATGGTTCTTGTCACATCACCATAAGCTCCTCTTAGAGGTGACAGCTTTGGGAAGTAAGCTTTTGAAAAATCCTGGTTTGGCCAGGCATGGTGGCTCATGACTGTAATCCCAGCACTATGGGAGGCCGAGGTGGATGGATCACCAGGTCAGGAGATTGAGACCATCCTGGTTAACATGGTGAAACCCCATCTCTACTAAAAATATAAAAAATTAGCTGGGTGTTGTGGTGGGCGCCTGTAGTCCCAGTTACTCGGGAGGCTGAGGCAGGAGAATGGTGTGAACCCAGGAGGCAGAGTTTGCAGTGAGCCCAGATGGCACCACTGCACTCCAACCTGGGCAACAGAGCGAGACTCCATCTCAAAGAGAAAAAAAAAAAAAAAAAAAGAAAAATCCTGGTTTAGCATCATAACTATACTGAGATTTGTGGAGCAAGAGCACTGATATAAAGTCCTGTTGTCATCACATCATATAGAGTACATACTATCAACAAGTTGTATCACTGTTGATGTAGATCTTGGTCATCTGGCTGAAGTGGTTCTTGTCAAGTGTCAAGTTTCTTTACTCTAGAGTCACTGGTTTTGTCTCTATTCCCATACTATGTACCTTGGAAGGCAGTTGTTATACACAGCCCACACTTATGTGGAGAATTATTATGTCACTTCTTTCCTGTTTGGTAAATTACACAATCATTTTTATGTAACAGTATGGAGTCATGTGTATTTACTGTGTACTTTATGTTATAATCCAATACTACTTTATTTCCTTTGTTTCTCAAATTTTTCCAGTTTTGGGCATTGGGAGCTCTCTCAGTTGGCTATTTTGTTCCTTTGAAGTACGTTTATCAGTGTGAAAGGGTTTTTTTGTTTGTTTGTTGTTTTTGAGCACTTTATTCCTTTCTAATGCCACATAACACTCCAGACTCAAGTTTTTAATTTTCTGCCTCAGCCTTAGAATCAGCCATTTCTCTAAGGGGTGTTAGTTTCTTTAATGGTTAATGGTACTAGAAACCAAGATATAGTGCTTTTTGTTCCTGCTCTTTTAGGCCCTCTCAGTTGACAGGAAAGAAAAAGCCAACCTATAGATATACACACATATCTACCAATTAATTTATTTAACCATCATATCCATATTAAGGTAAAAATGAATTCAACTTTTCCAAATGTTACCAGGGGTTCCTTGCTCCCAGAGCTCCCAAGCTAATGGTGGGCTGCTTCCAAAATGGCAGGGTGCTGCTTCCAAGATGGTGGCAAGCCTCGTGTTCTCTGATATGGGGTTCTTGGCCTCACAGATGCCAAGGAATGGAATGTTGGGCCATGTGGTGAGTGTTATAGCACATTAGAAGTCATGGGTCACAGAAGAGAACCATGGAACCCAGTGACTAGTGTTCAGCTCGATTAGAATGAACCCGGGCACTTAGCTGTGCAGGAACAATGGTAAGCCTTTAGCCTGATTGGGAGTGGCAATGAGTGCCTTGCTGGATCAGGAGCACAGTAGACACTGTGTGGGACCTGGAGGAAAGGAAGTCAGCGGCTGGTCTGCCATGGCGGCAGGGTGAGCAACAGCTCAGCTTCAGCGGTAACAAACATGGACCATAAGAGAGTGCAGTTGTAAGATTTAGTAGAGTGAAAACAGAGATCCCATACAAAGGAAGGGGACCCAAAGAGGGTAGCTATGGCCAGCTTGTATGCTTGGGTTTATATCTCGTTCATTGCCCCTCCCTCTGTGCTCTCAGACAATAGATGATTGGCTCCTGTTTTTGCCTAATTAGCTTTTTTCTTTACCTCCTGTTTTTGCCTAATTAGCTTTTTAGTGAGCTCTGTTTACCACCTGATTGGTCGGGTGTGAGCTAAGTTGTAAGCCCCGTGTTTAAAGGTAGATGCGATCACCTTCCCAGCTAGACTTAGGGATTCTTAGTGACCTAGGAAATCTAGCTAGTCCTGTCTCTCACTAACTCTTATGTATTACCATGTTGATCACTTCAATTTTTAGCCTGAAATTTTCATCTCAGTGAGAAATTAGGCTCAACCATCCACCATGATTTACTTAATGGTTGCCTTCCAAAATGCATTTACAGGGGTAATAGAGTTATTAAATTATAACCCTATGATAGGCAAGTTTATCAACTAGAGCATACGTGTTATCCTTCATTTTTAATTTTTTCCCATTGCTTTAGAGTTTGCGTTATTTATTTAAAATTAATCTAAAATTATTTTTAAATCAGTACAAACTTTAATACTATTTTATGACTAGTTGCATATACCTTATAGTACAGTATTCATAATTCTTCCTTCCCATATTTATCACATTCTAGTTATCTAATAGATTAATTAATGACAAGAAAAATAAAAAATCTTCATTTAACTTTTTTTTTAAATTTTACTTTAAGTTCTGGCATACATACGCAGAATGTGCAGGTATGTTACATAGGTATACGTGTGCCACGGTGGTTTGTTGCACCTATCAACACATTATGTAGGTATTAAACCCCACATATATTAGCTATGTGTCCTGATGCTCTCCCTTCCCTCACCCACACCGGACAGACCCGATGTGTGTTGATTCCCTCCTTGTGTCCATGTGTTCTCATTGTTCAGCTCCCACTTATGGGTAAGAACATGTGGTGTTTGGTTCTCTGTTCCTCTGTTAATTTGCTGAGGGTGCTGTCTTCCAGCTTCAACCTTGTCCCTGCAAAGGCCATTATCTCATTCCTTTTTATGACTGCATAGCATTCTATCATGTATATGTACATTTTCTTTAACCAGTCTATCATTAATGGGCATTGGAGTTGGTTGCATGTCTTTGCTATTGTGAATAGTTCTGCAATAAATATATTTATGAATTTATCTTTACAGTAGAATGATTTATATTTGTATGGTATATATTCATTAATAGGATTGCTGGATCAAATGGTATTTCTAGTTCTAGATCTTTGAGGAATCATCATACTGTCTTTCAAAATGGTTGAACTAATTTACATTCCCACCAATAGTGTAAAAGAATTTTGATTCCTCTGCAGCCTCCCCAGCATGGGTTGTTTCTTGACTTTTTAATAATTTCCATTCTGACTGGCATGAGATGGTATCTCATTGTGGTTTTGATTTGCATTTCTCTAATGATCAGTGATGTTGAACTTTTTTTTCATATGTTTGTTGGCAGCATAAATGTCTTTTTTTGAGAAGTGTCTGTTCATGTCCTTCGTCCACTTTTTGATGGGGTTGTTTGTTTTTGTCTTGTAAATTTGTTTAACTTCTTTGTAAATTCTGAATATTAGCCCTTTGTCAGATGGGTAGACTGCAAAATTTTTCTTGCATTGTGTAGGCCGTCTGTTCACTCTGATGAGTGATTTTTTTTTTTTTTTTTTTTGGTTCTGCAGAAGCTCTTTAGTTTAATTAGATCCCATTTGTCAATTGTAGCTTTTGTTGCATTTGCTTTCGGCAATTTCATCATAAAATCTTTACCTATGCTGATGTCCTAAAAGGTATTGCCTAGATTTTCTTCAAGGGTTTTTATGGTTCTGGGTTTTACATTTAAGTCTTTAATCCATTTTGAGTTAGTGTTTGTATAAGGTGTAAGGAAGGGGTCCAGTTTTAGTTTTCTGCATAGGGTTAACCCGTTTTCCCAGCACCACTTATTAAATCGAGAATTTTTTCTCCATTGCATGTTATTGTCAGTTTTGTCAAAGATAAGATGGTTGTAGATGTGCGGTCTTATTTCTGAGGTTTTTATTCTGTTCCATTGGTCTATATGTCTGTTTTGGTACTAGTACCATTCTGCTTTGGTTACTGTAGTCTTGTAGTATAGTTTGAAGTCAGGTAGTGTGATTCTTCCAGCTTTGTCTTTTTGTTTTTGTTTTTTGTTTGTTTGTTTGTTTTTTTGCTTAGGATTGACCTTGCTATATGGTTTCTTTTTGGTTCCATATAAATTTTGAAGTCTTTTTTTTTTTCTAGTTCTGTGAAAAATGTCAATGGTGATTTGATGGAAATAACATTATTGAATATATAAATGACTTTGGGCAGTATGGCCATTTTCAAGATGTTGATTATTCCTATCCAGGAGGATGGAATGTTTTTACATTTGTTTTATCCTCCCTTATTTCCTGGAGCAGTGGAGCAGTGGTTTGTAGTTCTTCTTGATGAGGTCCTTCATGTCCCATATTAGCTATATTCCTAGGTGTTTTATTCTCTTTGTGACAATTGTGAATAAGAGTTTATTCATGATTTGGCTCTCTGCTTGTCTGTTGTTGGTGTGCTTGTGATTTTTGCACACTAAATTTGTATCCTGAGACTTTGCTAAAGTTGCTCATCAGCTTAAGCAGCTTTTGGGCTGAGATGATGGAGTTTTCTAACTAAAGATCGTGTCATCTGCAAACAGAGACAATTTGATTTCCTCTCTTTGTATTTGAATGCCCTTTATTTCTTTCTCTTGCCTGATTGCCCTGGCCAGAATTTCCAATACTATGTTGAATAAGAGTGGTGAGAGAGGGCATCCTTGTCTTGTGCCAATTTTCAAAGAGAATGCTTACAGCTTTTTCTCATTCTTTATATTAACTGTGGGTTCATCATAAATAGCTCTTGCTATTTTGAGATATGTTCCCTCAATACCTAGTTAATTGAGAGTTTTTAATATGAAGGGATGTTGAATTTTATTGAAGGTCTTTTCTGCCTCTATTGAGATAAACATGTGGTTTTTGCCATCGATACTGTTTATGTGATGGATTATTTTTATTGATTTGCATGTGTTAAACCAGCCTCGCATCCCAGGGATGAAGTTCCCTTGATCATAGTGGATTGGCTTTTTGATGTGCTGCTGGATTTGGTTGGTCAATATTTTATTGTGAATTTTGCATTGATGTTCATTAGGGATATTGGCCTGAAATTTATTTTTTTGTGTGTGTCTCTGCCAGGTGTTGGTATCAGGATGATGCTGGTCTCGTAAAATGAGTTAGGGAGCAGTCCTTCCTTTTCAATTGTTTGGAAACGTTTCAGAAGGAATTGTACCAGCTCCTCTTTGTACCTCTGGTAGAATTCAGTGGTGAGTAAATCTGGTTTTGGGCTTTTTTTGGTTGGTAGGCTATTTATTCCTGCCTCAATTTCAGAACTTCTTATTGATCTATTCAAGGATTTGACTTCTACCTCATTTAGTCTTGAGAAGGTATGTGTATCCAGGAATTTATCCATTTATTTTAGATTTTCTAGTTTGTTTGTGAGAGGGGTTTATAATATTCTTTGATGGTAGTTTGTATTTCTTTGGAGTCAGTGGTGCTAATCCTTTCATTAATTTTTATTGTGTCTGTTTTATTCTTCTCTCTTTTCTTCTTTATTGGCCTACCTAGCAGTCTACCATTTTATTGTTCAAAAAACCAACTCCTGGATTCAGTGATTTTTTTTTTTTTTTTTTTTTTTGTTGAGACGAAGTCTTGCTCTGTCGCCAGGGCTGGAGTGCAGTGGCCGGATCTCAGCTCACTGCAAGCTCTGCTTCCCGGGTTTATGCCATTCTCCTGCCTCAGCCTCCCCAGTAGCTGGGACTACAGGCGCCCGCCACCTCGCCCGGCTAGTTTTTTGTATTTTTTAGTAGAGACGGGGTTTCACCGTGTTAGCCAGGATGGTCTTGATCTCCTGACCTCGTGATCCGCCCATCTCGGCCTCCCAAAGTGCTGGGATTACAGGCTTGAGCCACCGCGCCCGGCCGATTCAGTGATTTTTGAAGAGTGTTTCATATCCCTATATCCTTTTTTTTTTTTTTTTTTTTAGCTTTTCTTTTTTTTTTTTTTTATTATACTTTAAGTTCTAGGGTACATGTGCATAACGTGCAGGTTACATATGTATACATGTGCCATGTTGGTGTGCTGCACCCATCAACTCGTCAGCACCCATCAATTCATCATTTATATCAGGTATAACTCCCCAATGCAATCCCTCCCCCCTCCCCCCTCCCCATGATAGGCCCCAGTGTGTGATGTTCCCCTTCCCGAGTCCAAGTGATCTCATTGTTCAGTTCCCACCTATGAGTGAGAACATGCGGTGTTTGGTTTTCTCTTCTTGTGATAGTTTGCTAAGAATGATGGTTTCCAGCTGCATCCATGTCCCTACAAAGGACGCAAACTCATCCTTTTTTATGGCTGCATAGTATTCCATGATGTATATGTGCCACATTTTCTTAATCCAGTCTGTCACTGATGGACATTTGGGTTGATTCCAAGTCTTTGCTATTGTGAATAGTGCCGCAATAAACATACGTGTGCATGTGTCTTTGTAGTAGCATAATTTATAATCCTTTGGGTATATACCCAGTAGTGGGATGGCTGGGTCATATGGTACATCTAGTTCTAGATCCTTGAGGAATCGCCATACTGTTTTCCATAATGGTTGAACTAGTTTACAATCCCACCAACAGTGTAAAAGTGTTCCTATTTCTCCACATCCTCTCCAACACCTATTGTTTCCTGATTTTTTAATGATTGCCATTCTAACTGGTGTGAGATGGTATCTCATTGTGGTTTTGATTTGCATTTCTCTGATGGCCAGTGATGATGAGCATTTTTTCATGTGTCTGTTGGCTGTATGAATGTCTTCTTTTGAGAAATGTCTGTTCATATCCTTTCCCCACTTTTGGATGGGGTTGTTTGTTTTTTTCTTGTATATTTGTTTGAGTTCTTTGTAGATTCTGGAAATGAGCCCTTTGTCAGATGAGTAGATTGCAAAAATTTTCTCCCATTCTGTAGGTTGCCTGTTCACTCTGATGGTAGTTTCTTTTGCTGTGCAGAAGCTCTTTAGTTTAATGAGATCCCATTTGTCAATTTTGGCTTTTGCTGCCGTTGCTTTTGGTGTTTTAGACATGAAGTCCTTGCCCATGCCTATGTCCTGAATGGTACTACCTAGATTTTCTTCTAGGGTTTTGATGGTATTAGGTCTAACATTTAAGTCTCTAATCCATCTTGAATTAATCTTCGTATAAGGAGTAAGGAAAGGATCCAGTTTCAGCTTTCTACTTATGGCTAGCCAATTTTCCCAGCACCATTTATTAAATAGGGAATCCTTTCCCCATTTCTTGTTTTTCTCAGGTTTGTCAAATATCAGATGGTTGTAGATGTGTGGCATTATTTCTGAAGGCTCCGTTCTGTTCCATTGGTCTATATCTCTGTTTTGGTACCAGTACCATGCTGTTTTGGTTACTGTAGCCTTGTAGTATAGTTTGAAGTCAGGTAGCGTGACGCCTCCGGCTTTGTCCTTTTGACTTAGGATTGTCTTGGCAATACGGGCTCTTTTTTGGTTCCATATGAACTTTAAAGCAGTTTTTTCCAATTCGGTGAAGAAACTCATTGGTAGCTTGATGGGGATGGCATTGAATCTATAAATTACCTTGGGCAGTATGGCCATTTTCACAATATTGATTCTGCCTATCCATGAGCATGGTATGTTCTTCCATTTGTTTGTGTCCTCTTTGATCAGTTCTGATCTTAGTTATTTCTTGTCTTCTGCTAACTTTTGGATTTCTTTTCTCTTGTTTCTTTAGTTCTTTTAATTGTGAGGTTAGGGTGTTGACTTGAGATCTTTCTAGTTTTCTGATATGGGCATTTCATGTTATAAATTTCCCTGTTAACACTACTTTACCTGCATCCCAGAGATTCTGGTATATTGTCTCTTTGTTCCCATTGGTTTCAAGGAAATCCTTGATTACTGCCTTATTTTCATTATTTACCCCCAGAGTCATTCAGGAGCAGTTGGTTCAATTTCCATGTAGTTGTGTGGTTTTGAATGAGTTTCTTAATTTTGAGTTCTAATTTGATTGCACTGTGACCTGAGGGACTGTTTGCTATTATTTCCATTTTTTGTTTGTTTGTTTGTTTTGCATTTCCTGAGGGGTGTTTTACTTCCAATTTTAGGGTATGTGCCATGTGGCACTGAGAATAATGTATATTCTGTTGTTTGGGGATAGAAAGTTCTGTAGATATCTATTAGGTCCAGAGCTCAGTTCAAGTCTGAATGTCCTTTTTAATTTTTCATCACACTGATCTGTGTAATATTGACAGTGGGTGTTAAAGTCTCCCATTTTTCTTGTGTTGGAGTCTAAGTCTCTTTAGATGGCTCTAATAATTTGTTTTATGAATCTGGGTGCTCCTATATTGGGTGCATACATTTTTAGGATGGATAGTTCTTTTTGTTGAAATAATCCCCTTACCTTTATATAATGTCCTTCTTTGTCTTTTTTGACTTTTGTTGGTTTAAATTCTGTTTTGTCAGAAGCTAGGATTGCAACTCCTGCTTTTTCCTGCTTTCTATTTGCTTGAAAAATTTTCCTCCATCCCTTTATCTTGAGCCTATTTGTGTCTTTGCACATGAGATGGATCTCTAATACAGCACATCAATAAATCTTGACTCTTTATCCAGTTCTCCATTGTGTGTTTTTTAACTGCAGCATGTAGCCCATTTACATCTAAGGTTAATATTGTTATGTGTGAATTTGATCCTGTTATTATATGTTAACTGGTTATTTTGTACACTAGTTAATGCAGATTCTTCATAATGACACTGGTCTTTGTATTTTGGTATGTTTTTGCAGTGGCTGGTACCGGTTTTTCCTTCCCATATTTAATGCTTCCTTCAGGAGCTCTTGCACGACAGACCTGGTGGTGATGAATTTCCTCAGCATTTGCTTGTCTGAAAAGGATTTTATTTCTCCTTCACTTATGAAGCATCATTTGGCTGGATATAATATTCTGGGTTGAAAATTGGTCCCTACTGTATTCTGGCTTGTAGCATTTCTGCTGAGAAATCTGCTCTTAGTGTGATGGGCATCTCTTTGTAGGTAACCTGGCCTTTCCCTCTGGCTGCCCTTAATATTTTTTCCTTCATTTTGACCTCAGAGAACCTGATGATTATGTGTGTTGGGGTTGATCTTCTTGTGTATTATCTTGGTGGGATTTTCTTATTTCCTGAATTTAAATGTTGGTCTATCGATCTAGGTTGAGGAAGTTCTCCTGGATGATATCCCAAAGGTCTTTTTCCAACTTGGTTCCATTCTCTCCATACTCCAATTATTGTATGTTCATTCTTTTTGTATAGTCCCATGATTATTGGAGGTTTTGTTCATTATTGTTTACTCTTTTCTCTCTAATCTTGTCTGCCTGCTTTATTTCAGCAAGATAGTCTTCAAACTCTGGTATTCTTTGTTCTGCTTGATCAATTTGGCTATTGATACTTGTGTAGGCTTTGTGAAGTTCTCATGCTGTGTTTTTCATCTCCATCAGGTCATTTGTCTTCCTCTCTAAACTGGTTATTCTAGTTAGTAACTCCTGTAACCTGTTATTGTTACAGGAGTTATTAAGAAATTATTTTATGCAGATAGAGAAGAAAAGGGGTCCTGAGAAAGTTTTCATCTCTTTTAAAGCAGTTCCAGAAATGTTTCTTAGTGTTGACTGTCATACTAAAGACATGGATGTGAGGCTTGCTGGGGAGAACATGGAGAACCCCACTACCCACGGGTATTGGGAATGTTGGTCATGTTTGAACTAGCTTCTTTTCATGGGAGACCTCAGCATCATGTGAGGCTGGGAAACTTTCTGAGGCAACTGAGAATTTCTGGCCAGGGCACACCCTGGTGTGATTCAAAGGCCTCTGTACCAGACACAGACTCTAACAGCCCATTCTGGGTGTTGGTAGAGCATCCTCAACGTCCTGTTGCAAAACTCTTCTTCCTTCTCTATCTGCGGCCTCTTGTTCTTTCTTTGCATGAACTGTGCAAGGATTTTTACACCCTAGAAAGAGTTTTCCCATTTTCCCCTGTGGTGAGGTTACTTGCTACCACTTCTCTGGAGCACAAATAGCATTTATAAGCCAACAATGTCAACTCGTGGAAGTAAATCAGGCTTTAGGACTCTTCTGGGAAGAGGAAATTCCTGCCTTTAGCAGTTAGGGGTAAGACGTCCTCCATAGCCAAATTTTAGTCTCGATATTGTGCCACTGAGAGGAAAATGGCCATTTGGTTCCTACATTTCTTTAAGGCACCTATTTTGTCTCCTATTAAGACAGTACTTAATTAGTAGGGGATTTTAAGTCCAGAAGTTAACTGGAACTATTCTTCTATGGGTAAATATTTTAGCATGGGCTATAACAGCACAATATAGTGTTCATTCTAGCACACCCCCTCCCTTAAAGGGGCCTTGCCCAATTACATTATTTTTCTTGAAATTCTTTTTTTTCTTTTTTTTTTTTGGTGAGGGGTGGGAAGGCATACAGTCTGCACAAGTCTAGGAGGTCAAAGGGAAATAAAAGGCAGGGAACTAAGACTGCCTGGGGACAGCATGGCTGAGGATCAAAAGTCTTCTGGTGCCATAGATTTTAGGGTCACGCCTGCTGTAATGCGCGGCACATTTAAATGGGTGGCAGAATTCAGGAGCAAAGGAGAAAAAATAGTTGAGGGGACATCCTCTACTGTTTTCGTCTCCGTCCTAGATCACATACCGAAAGCAAAGAGACTCTTTTATCCTCACTTCTTTTTCTAGATGGGTAACAGATAATCTTCAACATGCACTCCCCTGGAGTGGAGTGCATGTTGAAGAACCGGACTCCTTCAACCTTGAAACTTTGAAGAAAAAGTGGCTTATTTTCTTTTGCGTGCACAAGGGTATGACCTTTTTACTAGACCTTTGCAAATGTTGCAAAATCAACCTGGCTCTTTTAGCAGCCATATTGGGCAGGCCCAGGGAAAATAGTTTCCCCAAATGAAAAAAGTAACTTTCAGGGGAATCATCTGAGGATTCCCTTATTTGGGCCCCCTTCAAGTCCCCTTCTCATTGCAGGGTCTTAGGCAAGTAAAAGGAGACTTGTGCCAATTTTCTGATGACCCTAATAGGTATATTAAAGCTTTTCAAAATTTAACTCAGGTATTTGACCGCTCATGGAGGAATGTTATGGTGCTCCTCAGCCAAACCCTAACTGCAGCTAAAACAGGAAGCTCTGCGAGCAGAAGAAAATTTTGGAGACGAGCAGTATGTCTCCTATAGTAGGCCAAAAGAGAAAAGAGAAAATGGGGAAGGCAAAGAAATAGGAAAAACACCATTCCCAATAGGAAAAAAGACAGTATCTTTTGACAACCCTAATTGGAACCCCTTTCTATGGTGTTTTACCTTTTCTGGTGGTTTAAATTTACTTCTATCTCTTTTATAATGTTCTTCCAACCTGGAAAAAGATCCAAACCTTAAAATGCTTGACTTAGAGTTAAACTAGGGGGAAGGGAACCCAGAAGCCTCATATGCCTGCAAAGTGGTAAAATTTTCTTACAAATGTGGCTTTTGGCTTCTCTCTCACTGTGCAAACCGGTAAAAGGGATAATAAGGATAATCGTTTATAATCTCTGTAAATTTATAATTAATGAAAAAGGATTTGTGAGATTGATTTAAAGTTGTAGACAATCTGGTGTGGTTTGCAGGTCTTTCTGTATTGTTCTGTCAAATAAAGGGTATCTTAGTTTAGGATGGAGGCCTAGGACCCCATAAGTTGGCTGTTCAAGCCAGCCCGACAAAAGAGTCAGTAACAAACTTGGCTACAGGCCTCCATCTTGTTTCATGTCCTTGGGAACATGACCTGTAACCATGTGGCAATACTCTGTTTTAGCCTCCACCATTTTACAATGGTGGCTGTCTTTTTCTGCTAAGTCAGTACCTGGGTGAACACCACAAAATCAGATAAGCCACTTTATCAATCTGGGTGGTGCCAGGTAATCCATCAGGGGCAGGGTTTACAAAATGTCTTATGCATTGATTTTAAAAGCAATTTAGGGAGTATCAAAATCTTGCAGACTTCAGCTGCATAGCTCCTGGGTCATAGTTTCTAATTGTATGGCTAGTTTCTTGGGCTGGTCCTCAGACAAGAGGGAAGTGTATCTTAAGAAAGGGTTGCTATCATCTTTGTTTTAGACTATAAACTGTAAACCCAGCTCCTTCCAAAGTTGGTTCCACCTATGCCCAGGGATGGGCAAGGAAAGCTTGGGAGCTAGAAACAAAATGGAGTTGTTTGGGTGGATCTCTTTCACTGTTTCAGTCACAATTTTGCAATTACAGTTTCAAAAGCTGCCTATCACCCCTTTAAAAATACCTTGTATGCCTGTGGTTAAGTCCTAACCTAATTAAAGCTTGTCAATTTCACCTGTGACGTTACTTTTTATAAAGTTCAAAAGCAGAAAGTCTTAACTGTTTGACATGGCTAAAGTTAAGTAACAGGGGATTTGAAAGGATTTTCTTAAAGAGTGCTAGGTTTAATTAAACATAGATATTCAAGTTATAGGTATATTTGAAAGACCTTTATGTTTTTCTCTTGTTGGATCTTGTTTTTCTGGAGAAAGACTCTTTTCTTCTCAAATTGTTTAATCCCTTTATTAAGCCCTCTCTTGTTTATATGTCTTTTATTAATATTTGGACCGCGTATACTCAATACTATAATTTGAATTGCTTTTTTTCACCTAGAAGTAATTAACTCCAAATTGAGTTTAATTACTGAACTACACATGGACATGTGCACATGGACATGTGCAAACTGAACTACACATGGACATGCCATTCTTCCAAAGACCCTTAGATCAACCCCAGGAGGAACCCCAGCTGCTGTTCCCCATTGCCCCTTTTCAGCAGGAAGTAGCCAGAAAGAGTCATTGCCCAAAACCTCCCAACAGCAGTTAGGGTGACTTCTCCGCAGTGGGAGATGTTATAGGAATTTTAAAGAAATTATTTGAGGCAAATAGAGAGGAAAAGGGGTCCTTGGAAAGTTTTTGTCTCTTTTAAAGTAGCTCCAGAAAAGTGTCTTGTCTAGCAGAAAAGTCCCAGCTCTAACCAGCTGACAACCTTTGATATACAAATGCTGACCATTAGAAACTGGGTCCACCCATTTCTAATGGTCCAAACATGGTGATTCCCACCATTGTCCTCTTGCCCTTGCCTCCACATGTGCCCGGCAACATGGCCACCCCCACATATCCCCACTTGTGTAGAACATTGTGGTGCCCTACATTGGCATAGTAAAGGTTAGGGTGGGGGGCCAGTTTTTTAATGGGTGAAGTGAATGACAGGCCTGGTCAAACCAATCCCCTGCACCCTATGCAGATCAGACACAACCTCTTCCAATCTCCGCATATAACTGGCTGATATCCACCACACTTGGGGTCCCCTCTCTTGGCTTTAGAGCCCCTCCTCCTTCTGTCTCTGTAGGGAGGAGCTTTTCCTCCTTTCTTCGTTCTTTGCTGCCTATTAAATTCTCGGCTTCTTAAAACCACTCCACATGTGTCCATGTCATTTTATCTAATTTGACATGAGACAAGAGCTCTGATGTTCATCCACTCATCGGAGCTGTATCATTATCATGGTTCTTAAGTTATTTGCATTGGGTTAAAACATGTTTCTTTAGCCTCAGCAAAGTTTATTACCCACCTTCTGAAGCCTATTTCTATCAATTTGTCCATCTCATCCTCTGTCCAGTTTGGTGCCCTTGCTGGAGAGGTGTTTCAATCATTAGGGGAAGAAGAGGCACTCTGGCCTTTGGGTTTTCAGCATTTTTTCATTGGTTCTTTCTCATCTTCATGAGTTTGTCTGGTTTTGATCTCTGAGGCTGCTGACACTTGGATATGGTTTTGATTGGGATTTTTTTCATTGATGCTGTTTTGCTTTTTGTTTGTTTTTCTTTCAATCGTCAGGTTCCTCTTCTATAGGACTGCTATGGTTTTCTGGGGTATCACTTCAAGCCTATTCATCTGGTTCACTCCTGCACCTGGAGTTGTCACCTGAGGAGGCTGAAGAGCATCAAAGATGGGTGTCTCCTCCTTCCTTTGGGATCTCTGACCTTGAAGGGCAACAAGTTGATGCCAGTAGGAGCACTTCTGTATAGGGTGTCTGGCGACATCTGTTGGGGTGTCTTACCCAGTTGAGGCACACAGGAACCAGGACCCATTTAATGATGCACTTTGGCTGTCCTTTGGTGGAGGGGCTGTGCTGTGCTGGGGGGAAATCCACTCATCTGGGCTGCCCAGATTCCTCAGAGCAAGCAGGAAGAAAGACTGAGTCTGCCAGTCCACAGAGACTAGTCACTTCTCCTCCTAGGGGTTCAGGCCCAGGGAGATCAGGGTTCTGTCCCTGAACCCCTGGATGAAGTTGTTGGAGTTCCTTCAGGAGGGTCCCACCCAGTAAGGAGTGTTGTGCAAGGGTCTGACCTGAAGAGGTATTCTGGCAGCCATGGACCACAGCCAGTGTGATGCACTTTGGGGAATACCTCTTGGGACCAAGCCACCCAGCCTCCCTGGCTCCAGCAGGGAAAAAACACAGCCTACAGCAATAGTAATGACTGCTACCCCTACCCAAGGAAACTCAGATGGCTTAGACAGCAGACTGCAGCAAAGGTGGCAGCTGCCCCTCCCTTGGGAAATCAGCAGTGGTGACTGCCACTCCTCCCTCAAGTTGCTCAGACAGCTTAGACAGCAAACAGCAGCAGCAGCAGTGGTGATGACTGCCCCTCCACCTGGGAAATCAGCAGGCTTAGGCAGATTCCAGTTGAGTGGCTGTTGAGAATCTGCGTTACTCTGTGGTTGGGAGCCAAGGCCCCCATTGTGTGGGCTCACAAGTGGGATTTTCTGAACTCTGGGTTGCACAGTTATGTAGATAAAGCACAATTCCCCAGCTGGGTAGCACACTCACTCACTGCCTCCCTTGAGTTGGGGGAGGGGGCTCCCCTGCTCCATGTGGTTGTGGTGTGGGCTGCCGCACCACCCTGCTCTTCCTTTCTCTCTGTGGGTCACACTAGCTGCCAAGCCAGTCTTGATGACAGAACCTGGATACCTTGATTGCTGGTGCAGGATTCACATGCTTTTTGGTTCTTTTTGATGGAAACTTTTGATTTCCACTGCTTCTAGTTGGCCATCTTGACCCAGACCCTCCAATCTTAACTCTCATTATTTCTTCTATTACAGTCTTTGTTTAGCTAGGTCTGTGTTTTTGACATATATAATTTTGCTTTATCTAGAAAAACTTCTTTTAATATTTCTTACATGGCAGGCCTACTTGTGACAAATTCCTTCAGTTTTTTTTATCTAAGAAACTATTTCTGCTTCACATTTGAAGGATACTTTTCTAGATAAAGAATCCTTGGGTTAGTGTATTTTTCTCCTCCTCCTCCCCTGCATCCTCCTCCTCCTTGTCCTTCCACACTTTAAATGTTTCAATCCACCTGCCTCTTTTTTTTTTTTTTTTTTTTTTACATGGTTTCTGTTCTTCTATAGGTAAGGTATTATTTTTCCTTTGACTTCTTTCAAGATTTTCTCCTTGTTTTCGGCTTCCCACAATTTTCATGGTAACCTAGGTGTAGCTGAGTTTTGCTTGTTTGTTTGTTGCATGTGTGTGTGTTTTGTTGGTTTGTTTTAGCATTTTTTTTCTACGCAGAAATTTTTGGATCTGGGATTGAGTGCCTATTATTAATTTTGAAAATCATCAACCATTTTACATTCAGAATTTTTTTTTTGTGCTCTGTTTCTTCATGATTCTCTTTCTGGTATTTCAAATATATCTATGTTAATATTACACTTTTAAAAAATGTAACAGTTCTTGGATGTTCTAGGAGTCCATCAACAGTATTCTTCATTTCTACTACAGTAATTTTTTTTAACAGACAAGTTATTGCTGTGTTGTCCTTGAACTACTGATCTCTTGGGCTCAAAGGCATTCTTCCACTTCAGTCTTCCTAGTAGCTGGGACTACAGGTGCCTGGCTCAGTGCTTTTTTTTTATTTCTAGCATATCCTTTTGATTTCTTCTGCTGATGGAAGTACAAAGGAATATTCTACAATCTTATGATTATATCTTAGTCTTTTAATGGGCCTATGTCCCTGAACTTTGTGACCTTCACAAATGTTTACTAACTCTTCTGTTTTCTTGGGTGAGGCAGAAAGGCAGATGGGGCTAGAATTGGCTAGAATTGGGGGATTTCCCTTCCCCTGGTTCTGCTAAGATTCCATCAAGAACTTTTCCTTTTTGTTATGGAGAGCACTCTGGCCATGTTTCCAAATGATGACTTTTCTCTCCCCCTGCCAGAAACACAAAGGGACTTTTCTTAACCTTTGCTCTGAGAACTGTTAGAGTTCCTGAAAGTAAAACCTATATAAATGTGGAGACCCTCTTAAGACTGGGTCCCCCAGGAGTTTCTTCTTCTAAAGCTAGTCCACATTTTATCTCCAACAATCAATCAAAATAACCATGTAAATATTTTAACAGTTTATGGCTCCTGCAACTCCTGCTGCAAGTAAGTTAATTTCTGCTGTGCTTCTCTGTATTTACCTGTCTCTTCAGACCTTGAAATTGTGTTTTTGCCTTGTTGCATTAATTAAGTGCAAGAAAAGTCATTGATTTTGTTTACTTTTTCTTATGTACAGATGAGAGTGATGAGTTCTAAGTTTTTACTTATCAGAGCTAAAACTACTTTCTCCATTTTTTTAAATACAGAAACCAGAAAAAAATTCAGGCTTTTTTCCCCTCTAAAATAAGTGCTTTCTCAGAATAAAGCATGCTACTCTTCATTATCAAAGTTTAGAATTGTTATTTTAATAAGTTTTTTCTGTATAATCAAATGAATTATTTTTATTTCCCTTTTCAAAGAAAGTTATTTAATAATGCTTGAAACTTTCTGAGTAGATTTTCCTTCTTGTTATGTTGCCTCTAGTGTGGACTTGATGGCTGCCTCTATGCTATCCATTTAACCTGCAAACTGAGTATGTAGCAGCATCTCTAGAAATGATTCTGATTTGTCTACAACAGTTTGTCTATTCCAATACACTTTGGATTAGCTTAGATAGTTCAATCAGACAAATCAAAAGATGCTTTCTTTTCTGACTCTGAAAAAGAAAAGCATGTAACTATATTTTTCCTGGAGTAAACCTGTTGCAGTACAAAATTTAAAAGTACCCAATATAAGAGATGAAAAAATGCAGAGAAATTATAAAATTATAATTGCCCAAACAACTTCTGAAATTTTCAGTGTCCTAACAAATGCATGTTTTCAAACCCAGTGTTGGATTTTCTTTTACTGTCATTAAACATATTTTTCTGATATAATGTCTATGTCCTGAAAAAGAATATAGAGTATAATAAATTGTGAAAGCATTTTTCCTGATATAAAAATATACCTGCTCTCTTAGAATACCTAAAATATTTAGAAGAATAATTAACAGAATGAAAAACTATATGAAAATATAGCAACCAAATATAAAACACATTTATAATTTAAGACCATTTTCCTTAATCTGAAAATGATATTTCATACTTCATCACTTTTTATTGAATATTTTATCTTAAGCATTATTCAATGCAATTTCAAAAGAGTCATTTATGTCACTTGGAAATCTGTATAATATTTCTCTCTTTGGGTCTGCCATAACTTTTTTACCTACTGTGATCATTTTAGTAGTATAAGACAGTTGAATTTGTTCCTATTTCTTGCTATTATAAATAACTTTGGACCTTCTTATAGTTTATGTTTCACATGCTGTCTAGAATAGAAAACTGAATTATTGCACAAAATGTGTAATACTGATTTAACATTCTAGATCTCTATGGGCAAATTACTTTTTGAAATATTTCTGCCAATATCAATATCATCATTGACGAATGAAATGGCTCATCTTGGTGCATCATTGTTATCACTGAATATTATTGCCTTGAGAAGTAGAAATTGACTGTCCAACTAGAAAATAAACATTTGAAAAACAAAAAGGAAAACAATAACATGACTGAATCTATATTTCCATTATTGTAAAATTATTGTAAACTTAAATTAAGTGATAATCTTTAAACTAGTCATCTTTATTTTTATTGTTAGGAGTTGCCTATTTTATTTTAATGTGTTTAGTTAGATTTTAATAGAAAATTACTCAATTGCATTCTTTTTAAGGAGATTTTGGTGTTTTTATAGTCTTTTTAAAAATGTACTAAACAAATGTAATAAAACTTGGTCATATTTATTGAAAACTTTTTGTTTCTAATTTGCTTTTAAATTAGTTTTAAATCATTTTTAGAATTTTCATCAGAAATGTAATAGTTATTTTAGAAAGTTTGAAAAAATATTGAGAATCACATAGATTTGGTAATCTTAATGTTAAAGGAAATATTTTATTGTTATTAATGGTATAAGTATGTACATTATTTATAGGATATTATTTGTTAATATGTTGTGGATATTTGTTATGACATACATAGTTATTTTTAGTGGCAACATAAATTACATTTTTTGTTGGCTATTTCATGATATGAGATAGACAATTAGTGTATTATTACTGCTTTTCCAATTTTGAGTAGTGTCTAATTTTTTATGATTTAATTTAATGGATATCTTTTTAGATAAAAATGTGTACACATTAACTATTTTAGCCTTTGAATACATTACCAGAAAGTGTTTGGTTAATCAAGGATTAAAAGATAGCTACAAATGTTATATCCATGTTATGCTCTAAAAACTATGAACTCTTTACCTTTCTAGTAGTTTTTAGAATTCCGGTTTCCCCAAAACCTAACCTCACAGTAAAGATTCGATTTTTAAATTTTTAAAATATAAACTATTATCATTTTTATTTTTCTTTATTTCTTTGATGCTTGAGGGTTTTAAATAAGTTTTTAGCTATTTTCTTTTTCTGTGTAAATGGAAGTATACAAATTACTAGCTTATGCCTTTTTTTACTATTAGACTTTTAATAACTACAAGGAATATTACTATATGTATATATATCTACATTATGTATCTATCAATATCAATATAGAAATATACTTTGTAGACAATTCTATTTTACTTTCTTTGTTATTGTCTACTTTTCTTTTGTTCAAACATTTTAAGAATGTCTTAATCTTAAAACATAGACACAGAAAACTATACAAAACGTGTGTGTGTGTATATATATGTATATATTTTATAATATGGCAACCAAATATATGTCTTCATAAATTGCTAGAGGTGAATCTAGTTTTTGCCAAACTTCCAGAAATTATCTCACTCCTGTTAGCTTAATAACCATTATACAATTTTTAATAGTAATCACTTTCTTTTTTATTATTGTCAATTATTATTCAATAGTTTAAAGATCCTTATGTGTTTTCTCATAAAGCTTGCTATTTTTCATTTACAAAATTAAAAAATAATATATATATATATATCTTTTGCTATATAGGTCTCTCCCATCCTACCATTTCTTCATTATTTTTCTGTTTATTAACCTGAACTATTTGACTTGTAGAGTTTTCTAAAGTGTGAATTCTATTGATTGCAATAACAAAAGTACAGTTTAATATGTTCCATTGTCCTCTGTATTTTCTAAAAGTAGACAGTACCATCCAGAGACTGAATCAAATTTACATTAGATTCCTTCAGTATGGCTATAGGTGGTTAGCAAGACAATAAGGGACACACCATCTAGTCATCTCCCATTTTTAGTGTTAACATTGCTGTCTATATACAGCCTATATCTAGTAATCAAATAGAGATTGGTAAATAATATTCCATTGCTATCACTTCTTTTTCATTTATTATTTGCAATTTGTTTTAATACTTTTAAATTCTAGGGTACAGCAGACCAACATGGCACAGGTATATATACGAAATACTTTTAAAATAAGACACTTTTACTCACCTGTTATTTTCTACCAGTGGAACCATTTATGAAGAAACGCCAGGATGTTTGATTCTTTTGCATTATTGATCATCTTTTGGATAAAGTAATGATTTTTCTAACATCTTCCACAATTAGCCAATTTTTTTCTAGTATTTTAATGAAATAATAGATTCATATGTATGTTCTAGGACCCAATACATTACAATTTTTATTGTTATTGAAATAGAGAGTGAACTATACTTAGCTAGTTGGGAGTTTGAAGCGTCAGCTCCTAACTCTTTTTGAAATGTCAGTTTCCTTGATAATTTACTTGCTAATTGACATGGCAACATGTTCTAGCCTCACCATGTATATTTTCTGCCCCAGACCTGGAATTAGCCATTTCAATCAGAATCCCTGATTTTAAAAAATATTATGAATAGGAATTCAAGACACAATAAAAGAATTGCTCATTTTATAGTATTTCTCAGTAGAATTAGAAAATAAATGTGAAGACCAAATACCTCAGCAGTTGTTATTGACATTCCTAATAAAAAAGTCACGACTACAGAGATTTTACTTAACATCTTCTCTCTTACTTCTCTATCTTCTTTCTTCCCCTGAAAATTGTGGTTCTAAAGGACAAGGGGGATGGCAGAATTTGAACATCATATAATTATCCTTTTTATTTTGTTTGGCATTACATACACAGAACAGCCACCTAAGAGAAGCAATATATATAATTGCTCTCTTATGTAATTACTGAAAACATTTTTAAAGTTTTGCATTGTTCTTTTAATTCTCTCCTGTTTTTATGGTTGTACTATATTTTCATTTCCTGAGCTTATAGCCATTATGTAACTCTTTTTCCTACAGCAAACATGTAGACTTAGTTCCACAACCATGTATGTAATTTTCATCACAATTTTTTTTATTGGATCTCTAGTTATTTGGGGCATGTAAGGCTTTTTTTTTTTTCTTATAGATTCCTTGGGAATATCCTATGAGGTAAGAATTTTTTTGAATCCATATATGTTGATATCAGTTTATTTTGTCCTTTATTACTGAAGTCAATTTTGCCACATCTGAATTACTAGCCCACAAGAGTTATGAGTGTAATAAAATGGGATATGTTTCTCATCACTAAGTAGGTTGATTTGTTATGCAATAATGACCAAATCAAGAATCTAAATGTTACTCTGTTTTCTTCCAACATAAAACATTACTATTGCAGTCTAATGATGATCTAATTTTCTTTCTTACTGATATAATGTACTTTTTATTTAAAATACAGGATTTATTACACTTTCTTTCAAATCCAGTACATTTTCCAGAATATGTTTTGATATGGAAGGTGATTGGATCATGAGGGCAGATGGTGCTGTCCTTGCAATAGTGAGTGAGTTCTCACAAGATCTAATTGATTCAGTGTGTGGCACCTCCCCCTTCTCTTTTTTGTCCCACTTTCACCATGTGATGTGCCGGCTCTCTCTTTGCCTTCTGCCATGACTGGAAGCTTCCTGAGACCTCCCCAGAAGCAAATGCCACTATGTTCTGTACAGCTTGCAGAACTATGAGCCAATTAGACCTATTTTCTTTATAAATTGCCCAGTCTCAGGTATTACTTTACAGCAATGCAAGAATAGACTAATGGAGTTTGTTTCTATTTAAGGATAATATTCATGAATTATAGCTTTTTTTTTTTTTTATTTGATCTATTTGTTTTGGTTTTCTTCTCTAGTGATACCTCTTAATCATATATTTGATCTTCTTTGCTTATTGTTAATAGTTGCCATTGTCTATTGTTTCTTTTCTCTTTACTTTTGTAAAGTTTTTGTTCTTTTTTTAAATTTCACATTTGTCCTATTTGTCCTTATCTATTATGTTTATTCAGTCTTGCATTTCTCCTAGTTTACTGTCTTTATGTACTTTTTGTGATTTCTAGTTGTCTTCTGAGTTCTCAGCACATTTATAAGATTTTCAAATTTTGATTCATTTGTGTCTTGTATCAGTTTTTTATTTTTTAAGCTTGTTTTGAAAGAACAGGTTAAGATTTTTTAGGGCACATATTAATGGCATTTTATTACTGATTCTCTTATTTTGTTAATAGTGTTTAATGTTTTTGAACCTTGACCTAGTTCTCAAAAATATGTAACTCTCTTTCTTAGATTTTCTGGCTCAGTTTGCCTTTCAACTTTGGTCTAAATTTCCCTTTCCTTTAACTCTGTTGTCTCTCTTAAGCTTAATCATAATTCAACTTGTAATTCCTGCTTAGTATGGAGCTATGTTATAGAAGAGAGATCTGGAGGTATATTTTAAAACAATTTTAGGAGCTAGATCCTCTTCAGGCCTTCTTTTTCAAGATTATCAATATTATAGAGGGAAAAATGCCTCACAGTTTTAGCTCTTCTCAAATTACTCCCATATGTTTTCCAATGAGTACCTTCGGATATATTGGTATTTTCTACACAAATTTGCCAGACACCAACTCTCATTTTCATTTCCTCAGATAACAATAATATCCAAGACTTATTGGTCATTTGATTTGTTACTCACTCACTTGTATTTTAAAGTCTCATGATATGTTTTGAACCCACTTTTATTAATATTATCACAGTATCAGATATCAACTCTTGTATTCTATTACTCAGATATGACTCAATGTATATATGATAGCCTATAAAATATAGGTGGTTAAAATATTACTAATGATAACACAATCTATTTCTAAAAGAATTTTTTTTCATCCTGCACTCCATTGAGTTTATCTGTCTATATCTAGATCTATACTTATATCTATGATGTAAACAGTGATTTCTCAAAATTCTTACCCATCCAGAAATGCCATTTCATCTGTTGTTGAGGGATAGGATTCCTGTCTCTTGATATTTGGAGACTTGATTTAAAAGAAAAACCTCAATTATTTTCTCACATTTTAGTAGAAGTTACCTCTTTTGTGATGAACAAAATTTATATATTCTAAATAAATTGTGATGACATCTGTATTAAGTCTAGAAAATTTCATGAAGATTGAAATATCAATGAAAACAATTACTGATATTTCTATTAAGTCTAGAAAATTTCATGAAGATTGAAATATCAATGAAAACAGTTATTGATGTTTCATATGTATATAACTTAAAATATAAATGACAATATAGTATTTGGTTGCTAAAATTATGTTTGAATTAAAAAATTGTACTTAATTAAATTGATACATTTTTATCAACAGGCCCTTATTTAGGGGCAAATATATCTCCACTCTGCTTCGTAGGAGCCTAATGTATGCTGTCATAACTTGATTGTGAATAACATTATGTGGCATTTGATGCAGGAAAGGCAAAGTGAATTAGCCAAAATAATTTGAAAAGCTAGTGAGGGGGAAATGTAACACTTTAGCCGAGGAAGGTTTATTAATGCACTTTTGGTGTGAAAGTTGAAGACTCTAGGAGTTAAGAGTCTATACATTTGAACCCAATATTTTACTGTTACAAAGATTCTATCCTACTTTTGCTGCTACAATATTAACCACAACCTGGAGAATGTTTATAGCATGACCTGTGCACACTTGTCTCCTATCACTCAAACAAGGACCACTTTCCTCAAATTAGATTTTTATTCTTCAGAACCATCCCTATGCATAAAAATAGAATATCAATAGAAAAACTTAAAATATACATAATCTCTATGCTGATTCCTCATGTCACTAAATTGTTCTTTATAGATATACATAATGTTAATGACATGAGAAAATTAAAAAAATACACATATAATCATTGCCATTTTGGTTATTTTGGTATGACAATTCAAGTTTATAGGCTAACTTTACTTTTTCTAAAAAACACCTTATTACAGACATTAACTAAATCCCAGTCTCAACCATAGTCTTTTATCCTTTGTTATATCCTGTATTCATTCACTAAACCTCTGTAGAAATGGTGAAAAGACATGATAACACAAGCACATTTTAGGGGTCTTACAGATTTGCATAAACCAGATTATAGAGAACAATAACCTAAAAGGATAAATGTGCCTGGATAAAGCACTGAGCTGGGAGTTTCAAGGCTGAGATTCCCATTATCTGTCAGCTACTTGGTTTTGCTACTTATTTTTCCAACTTCTTTTTTTCTGTGAAATTATTTCTGAAAGTTTTAAAATAAGGTGGGCTTCAGGAAAGTTTTATAATTTTTCAAATTTATCTTTTCTGTTGTTTTTATGTAGTGTTCAAGATTATGTAACTTGCTTTCTTAGATTTTCCAGCTCTGTTTAACTCTCTGCTTTAGACTAAATGTTTTTTTTTTCTGCTCAATTATGACACAATTCTCATAATTTCTCCTTAGTATGCAACTCTGTTCTAACAGAAAGAACTGAAGGGCCATTTGTAAAAATTCTTAGTGGTCAGACCACTCTATCCTCTTCAGTTTTGTGTTTTTGTTTTTCCCCCTAGAGGGGGAAGCCTCTCTTCATTTTAGCTGTTCTCTACAACTACCTGATGTTTAGGCTCAAACTTTCACCTAAAGTTGGATACAAAATTTGAAGTGAATTCGGGACAGATCCAGGAAAAAGCTATGACTATAGGAGGCAGTAACACATGATGAATTTTATTAGAAAGTGCTTGAACGAAATCGCAAGGGGGGAAAGTCCCTTACAATAAGAAATTGTCCAGAGGGTTATAGTGAGAAAGTCACTCCAGAAGGAGAACTCCTAGACAAAAATGGACTCTAAGAGGACCTTGCCTGTCTAGGTGATGTCAGTTAGCCGCACGATGGGGAATCTCTAGGTCCGAGAGCCTTAAAAGGCCACGAACCTAAGGCCTTAGAACAACAAGGCCCTATCATGTTAGTGGCTGGCAGATTCAGACTGAAGTGTCGGGCAAAGCAGACAGTCTCTAAATGGCTAACCATATGCTTTTCTGGATTATTTTAAGGTAAATATATTGTGAATTTGGTGCTGGATGACTTTGGAATTAATGTATTTTAGCCAGCAGTGAAGAAGTACAAAACTTAGAGATCAATAGAGAGGCCATCTTTGGCTTATTAGTATAACAAAGCAGAATAATAATTCTTGCCACATACTGCCACATGAGTGTTGGAGGAATTAATGAGATAATACTTGGAAAGCCTTTTGGAGTCCTTCTCAGGAAAGTTAATTTATTAATATAAAACTGACTATTAATATGGCAAGAAGCCTTTTCCCAAGTAGCTTATGCACAATCACTACTGGTGTATTCACTGCAATAGAAATGAGCTGCTCATGGAGATTATAAACACTCACATTATTCCTCTAGATTTTATTGCAAGGGCATTCGTTTACATATTTAAAAGTTTTAGGAAAGTTCTTAAGAAATCAATTTAAAGCATGGTTTGAGAATTATTATAAAATGAACATTTGGATTTGAATACAATTATTTAAATGATTAGCTTTTCAAGGATTATTTGTATTTAAATGTCTTGTTATATATATAAACTGAGGAAAATAGTCTTAATATTTAAAAATATGAAACTGAACTAAATATTGTCATTTCACATATATCTCAATTGAAGCTATACAATTTAATATATATCTGAATCCGTGGCTATCATCCCTTTGGGGAAATATATTTTCCTTAACATTTTATAACAAGTGAATTCAGTCTTCGATATGGTTTGGCTCTGTGCTCCCACCCAAATCTCAGTTTGTAGCTCCCATAATTCTCACATGGTGTGGGAGGGACCCAGTTGGAGATAAATGAATCATGGGTATGAGTCCTTTCCCTTGCTGTTCTCATGATAGTGAAAGGGTCTCACAAGATCTGATGGTTTTAAATATCAGAGTGTCCCTGGACAAGCTCTTTTTTTGCCTGCTGCCATCCACATAAGATGTGACTTGCTCCTCCTTGCCTTCCAGCATGACTGTGAGGCCTTCCCAGCCATGTGGAACTGTAAGTCTAATAAACCTCTTCCTTTTGTCAATTACCCAGTCTCGTGTATTTCTTTGTCAGCAGTGTGAAAATGGACTAAATCAGTCTTCATATAAATAAATCACACATTAGAAAATGTGTATGTGTGTTTGTGTTTCTAACCAACTTTCTCTAATTCTTCTTTTTTTTTTTTTTTTTTTTTTTTTGAGACGGAGTCTGGCCCTGTCGCCCAGGCTGGAGTGCAGTGGCCGGATCTCAGCTCACTGAAAGCTCCGCCACCCGGGTTCCCGCCATTCTCCTGCCTCAGCCTCCCAAGTAACTGGGACTACAGGCGCCCACCACCAGGATGGACTAGTTTTTTGCATTTTTTAGTAGAGACAGGGGTTCACAGTGTTAGCCAGGATGGTCTCTATCTCCTGACCTCGTGATCTGCCCATCTCGGCATCCCAAAGTGCTGGGATTACAGGCGTGAGTCACTACGCCCAGCCTCTAATTCTTCTTTTTAAGAGTTAAGCTTTGCAGTATTATATTATTATAAATTGGAAGAAAATTCTCTCTCTCATTTTCAGTGAGATTCATTGTGCAAATTTAAAGATTTATGTTAGGTACATAGGGGCAACAGATGTAACATGGCTGCTAAGTCCACTGTTATATAATTGATTTGTATTTATAAAGTTAATGTGAACATAGAATGAGTGAAAAGATAATTTAAATAATCCCATATTTTTATCAGCTATATATAATGTATTTATTATTGACTATTAAGTAGAAAGTTATTATTAAAAATGACAGTGCTGTATTTCTAATTTTTACACAATTTCTTCTAAAATACTGGGTATATGAAGAGAGGAGCAAACATCAAGCTGAAAAAAGTTGAGTGAAAATTGTGTACTTAGATCCAGTTGATAACTGTACAGACCCTGTTTATTAGTTATTTACCATAGATGTTAGCTTTCTACTTTCTGTCTTTCACTAGATCTGTGAGCATCCTACATATTTTCATGCTGTATTCCTGAGAAAGATTAACAGGAAAATGGGCACTCTTTGTACCTGTTTGGGTTCTCTACACTAAATCTATGTGTGCCTGAGATTTTGGCCTACCTATCTTTAAACCCTGTGATCAAGCCTTAAATGATAATTAATATCAAAATTATCTATTGCTATAAATACAGATATAACATTAGGAAATTAATAAAAGGAATGGAATTAAATATTTAAAGAATTTTTTCTGAATTCTTATTAAACAATTAAACATATGCTTCAGTAATGAAAATAACTAGATAGTAACCAGACGAAAACATCTAAAATCATTCTGAATGGTCAATTTAATGAATGATGGTTAACATAATGATAAAGAAAGAATGTTTATTTTCTTATGTAGGTTTTTAATCAACACAGTGATTTATAATGAGCAACACTGACTCGTAGTTGGCTGCCCCAGTGGAATCTGGGGACACAAATAATGAAGAGCTGAAGAAAAAGATACAAGAAGATCTGAGGTGGTATCTTGTAAGTGTCTTATGCAATCCAGGTTCGTCCATTCAGATCTGTTTGTGTCCTTATTATTATGCTTCCTTCTAACTCTACAGAGCCTTTGAATTTCGTGTGAATAATATACCTTTACTTCTTACCTGAGATGTAGGCATACAAATCCTATTAAGCATACAAGTTCCTTCAAGTTGGTGACCAGTCACAATGTTAAGAGGATTAGTGAAACTCACTACAGTCTTCATTGCTGTAACTCTTCTCAAGGCCCTGACTGATAGTCATAACACGCTTCCACAACCTATTTAAGGCTTCCTTTACTTTACCCAGAATTTCTGTTGGTCTGAGCTGCTTGACTGGTGGTATGACATCACCCTTGAGAGGTTTGTGCTGTTAATTACCTTGCCTTGTTAACAAATGTTGGCTGCAACTTATCATTTTCCATTCTTTCTGGGCATGAGCAAATCAATAAATGCCTCAGAAGGTTTCTAAGGTCCAGAAATGCTTCTTCCTTTCCTCACTGTGTACAGGAAGCTATAGCACACTTTAGTAAACAGAGTTGATTGCCCAGCCCGTTTTTTAGATCTTTTCTTTTTCTTATGGTTCATTTGAGGAAGGCAACATGGCAAAAAGGTAAATTCTACTTCTATTTTAGCATAACTCACAATGATTCTCTTGAGGGAAATGTTCTTCTCCCAGGAACCAAGACCTTGAACCTGGAAGTATACAAAATTGCAAAGAAGTACATACTAAAAATGATGATGATGGCTTTTAGATCTATTGATATAGTGAGTCACAGCTATTGGGGCACACACAGCACTGTATATCTGCTCTCTAATCAACACATCAAGCACACACTGGAGACAATGTCTCAACCCTGCAGGCTGTTTTGTTCATGCTGTCTCCATAGAAGAAACTTTAACTGTCCTTACACTGGTCTTACCAGACTGACTTGTTTTAGGACACATTATAAGACATACATGTATGTGTTTGTATGTATACAGACATTAATATATGTTAATTTGTATATAATAATAGTTAATATATAAATTAGTGTGATATATATGACACACATATTCACTAATTTGTTATTTATTATTATTGTATATTATTATATTATGTATATATAAACCCTTGAAGTTATTTCATCATTATTATACCATTTTTTGGTCATAAAATCGATCCTCTTCTCTGAGGTGGTGTCATTTGTGAGACACTGCATAAAGAAATCATTTTGAGCCTTAGATCATGGGGAAAGTGGAGGCATTGAATGAGTGTCTTAGTTTGGGCTGCTGTAACAGGATACCATGGATTGGGTGGGTGGCTTAAACTACAAACATGTATTTCTCATATTCTGGAATATGGAACCAAGATCAGGTTTTTGGTGAGGGCTTTCATCTTGGTTTACAGCTAGCTGTCTTCTCACTATATCCTCAGATGGCACAGAGAGAGAGCTCTGATTCTTTCACCTCCTTAAGGAGGCACCAATTCCAACATGGGGGCACTACCACAATGGGCTCATCTAAATCTAAATATGTTGCAAGGGCTTAACCTACAAATATCATCACACTGGAGATGAAGGCTTCAATATATGAATCTTATGGGGAAACAGACATTCAGTCTATAGCAATGAAGAAGACAAACACATATTTAGAATATTTATGAATTATGGTAAGGATTGATTGCTGTCTGCTCCAGGTTGGCAGAATCTAACATGTGACCTACCACCAAGTGGCTGAGTAGTTCACTATTCAGTTGTTTACAGTTGATATCTGCAGTGATGACATTGACATTGATCAGTGGCATTGGTTAGAATTAGCTCTGGCAAGATGAGGCCTATGCACTCTGGCCATTTTCATATTTGCCATCTCTGACACTATGCCTCTAATGCCAATGGTCTCCTTGTGCCAAAGCTGAAGTAGCTGAGTAAGGAAAATAATCAACATCTCTGTCTGGTGGCAGTTGGGTGAGTTTCAAATATCTGCACATGTTGTGTGTATTTCTACATCTTCTTCTTAGCCCATCATGCCCCTCATGTTGCATCAAGTTTTACTCTTTCCAAACCCTCACTGAAACATTCAGTTATTCATAATAAGATCCATATATATCCACACATTTAGACACTTTCTCCTTCTGTTTCTGGATTTCAAATCCATAACTCATCTGTGAACCAGGCCTACATCCATTACTTCTCTGTTAGTTACCTCTAGAGAAATCTCCTTGAGAATATAGTTGTGACAAATGTAACAGGGTGGTTTGCACTCCTTATCACATAATTTACCCATATCTTTAGATCTGTTCTGTCCTGATCTCAAACAAACCACCTTAACTGAAGAGTTTATTATTTCAATTTCTGCTTAACTTTGTCACTATTGACTCTAATATTGCCACTTTTTGATGGGTTGACATAATTGCATACTAACTTGATGTTCCATGTTCAAATGCTCAATATTAAGCCTGTACCACGGTAAGGAGTTATTTTTAAAACAGTGATTAATTCTCTGATGCAGAAATCACAACCTTGTTCCAGAATTTTAAGATATTGTACTTTTACTCTATTACTGAAGCTTGTTCAGGGAAAAATATCCACATCTTTGACAGATACTACTAGCACCACCAGATCTGCAGGGTTATACGGCCCAAGTGTTAATGCAGTTTGTAACCTACTCTCACCATGCTGCAGAACCTACGGTTGCTCTGAACCCCTCTTGAAACTGTCAGCTTTCTAAATCTATCAAACTATTTACAGTAGTATTCCAAAATACATTATACCATCTCTACAATCCAAAGAGGCTCATTAAGTGCAGTGGTAGAAGATGTGAGGTTAAAAAAAATAAAGAGACTCCAATCTTAGTAATCCCTACATATTTCAGACAAATGGATTTCTAAAATCTTTACTACTATAATAGACTTCTGAATATTCATTGAATTTGTTTTCTATCTCTTGAAATGCATTTGTTTTAGTAAGAAATTTAAGCTATTCACTACTTCCTTCTTATCAGAAACAGTTAACATGATGTAATCAACATAATGCAAGAGCATGCAGCTATTAGAAATGTCAGGACTAAGGATATTGAGTATATTATGACAGAAAACAGAAGTTTAACCAGTTCTCAATCAAGACAGTTTATGAGACATTGTATAGGTAATCGTGCCCTTATTATGTAAAGATTAACTGGCTTTGATTCCCCCTAATGTTATGTATTCAGAAGCATTTACCAACTCAATAGCCAAATATTGGATAGGTCTGTTTCAGTATGGAGATGACCTCCAGTACAGTAAGTATAAGTATGGCTACTCCTAGTTAAGCTTATTATAATTTTTTTTTTTTAATTGAGATGAAGTCTGGCTCTGTCACCCAAGCTGGAGTGCATTGGCAGAATCTCAGCTCACTGCAAGCTCCGCTCCCTGGGTTCACACCATTCTCCCACCTCAGCCTCGCGAGTAGCTGGGACTACAGGCATCTGCCACCACGCCCGGCTAATTTTTTGTATTTTTAATAGAGACGGGGTTTCACTGTGTTAGCCAAGACGGTCTCGATCTCCTGACCTCGTGATCCACCCTCCTCGGCCTCCCAAAGTGCTGGGATTACAGGCTTGAGCCATCGCTCTCGGCCACTTACTATAATTTTTAATTGCATGCATTTTTTCATAGCAATCATAGAGATTAAATAAATGGAGATGAATGGGAACCACTCCTCTATTCATCAAAACTTGGATACTGGACACAATTGTGAATTTGACCTGAAATTTGATAATGCTTTTGTTGTAGTATTCTACTCAGCAAAATAGTAAATGTTTTACTATTTTCCTACCTTAATGCCCTTTCATTCCACCGGTGCGATAACAAACATAAGACTTCTATCAGATCCTAAATATATCACTCCAAGTTGGACCCAAAGGATATAGGCTTGAACCAAAACTCTGCTCATGAATAGACTAACGAGAAAATCTGATAGTGTTCTAGGTCCTAGTGTAAAAGTTATTTTTTAAAAAAATAACTTTTCAGGAGATGGAAGACAAATTACATAAAGATTCAAAGACCTATTACATAAGTAAAGATTTTAGGAATTCTCTTTTCTGGAGCATGTCAGGATTACTAAGGTAAGAGACATTTTTGTTTTTAACGTCATATCTCTACCACTAAAGCACAAAACTTAATGAATCTCTTTGGATTGCAGAGACTATATAATATATTTTGGAACACTGTTGTGAACATTTTGGTGGATTTTGAAAGCTAATAGTTTCAAGAGGGGCTCAGCTGGATGGGACTGCCCTCAACTTATTTCTGAGGAAGCTTAAAGTTATGGAACTGATCCTTAGCTAACATAATGTCCAAATGGGCTAAATGATGATTTATAATGTGTTTTTCAAAGTTCCAAACTCTCATAGCATGTCCCAAGACTTGCCGCTTGTGTGGTGGCTTACACCTGACATAACCTGTTAAATAGCTGCGCTTGGTTATATGAGAAGAAGAACAAAAAAGAACTTTTGTATTAGTTCATTTTCACACTACTATAAGGACATACTTGAGACTAGGTACTTTATAAAGGAAAAAGGTTTGATTGACTCAGCTCCACATGTCTGGGGAGGCCTGAGGAAACTTACAATGATGGTGAAGGGCAATAGAGAATCAAAAGCACATCTTATATGGTGGCAGGCAAGAGAGAATGAATAAGGACGGGGGAAGACCCCCTTATAAAACAGTCAGATCTTGTGAAAATTAATTCACTATCACGAGAACACCATGGCGGAAACCACCCTAATGATCCAATCACCTCCCACCTGGTCCCACTCTGGACACATGGGGATTATGGAGATTATAATTTGAGATGAAATTTGGGTGGGGACACAGAGCCAAACCATGTCAATCTTGTAGAAAACTTTTGAAGAATTCCCACTCTTTTAAAAGCAAAAATTCCTTACACAAGTCTTGGTCATTCAATGTCTGGAGATAAGAAAGAACTTTCTAAGGATGAACCCTGAGAGATGTGCCTCAGCGTTGTTTGGACAGTACTTGCCAGCACTCATTTTCTTTTCCTGCATCATATTGTCTTCAGCCAAGTCTTATAACTATATACTCTGTGGAAATGAGTGAGTTAATTTCATTATATGACTTGCATAATATTTGAAGTTCCCTTGCCCCAGTGTCAATCAAGATATAAAATCTAAGAGTTAACAATCGGCCAGTGGTCTTTTTAGGTAGACTCAGAGGACTACCTGTCATATATACATGCAGTGGCATTTAAGTTTCTTTTGTCAAGGGGATTTAGCACTTTTTTGCTCAAGAAGCTCTGGGACTAATTTATAACTGGATTATTTGTTTTTTTTTTTTTTTTTTTTTTTTTTAGACAGAGTCTCGCTCTGTCACCCAGGCTGGAGTGCAGTGGCCGGATCTCAGCTCACTACAATCTCCGTCTCCCGGGTTCCCGCCATTCTCCTGCCTCAGCCTCCCGAGTAGCTGGGACTACAGGTGCCCGCCACCTTGCCCGGCTAGTTTTTTTTTTTTCTTTTTTGTATTTTTTAGTAGAGATGGGGTTTCACTGGGTTAGCCAGGATGGTCTCGATTTCCTGACGTCGTGATCCGCCCGTCTCAGCCTCCCAAAGTGCTGGGATTACAGGCTTGAGCCACCGTGCACGGCCTATAACTGGATTCTTAATGGAGATACATTCTCGTGCAGTGGTAGAGTTTAGCCTTTTGCATACCAGCTCTGGTTACTTATTTACTTACTTATTGTAATTTGTATTTGTTATACATTTCTTTATTATTCTTGAACTTATACAATTTTAGAAACACCATCATTACCTGTGAACTTATCATGCCCTTTGGAACACCATGGCCTATTAGCCTGTTGTATCAGGTCACTCATGGACAAATACTCTGTCTCTTTAGCTTTCCTGTTTTCTGTAGCTATCATTTCCACCTTGCTTTTAACAGTTAAAGGCCACCATTCTGAAGTCCCCAAAATCAGTAATATTATGGATCCGAGTTTAATAGCAGCAGTGCCTACTACCAAGCCCTGCATATTGAGGATAGCCACCGTGAAGTCTCTCAAAGATATCAGTGGTCCCCCCACAGGGCATTCATTATTGTCTCAGTAAAAGGAGTATTCTCTGAGCCCTTCTGGGAAACATAGTTAATGTTCTGAGATAAGGCATAGTGAATGTATTCCAAACCTTGTTTCTTCCTCATGCTCCAACAAAGTGGTTTGATTATGTTTCCTGTTTTTTTTTTTTTTTTTTTTTTTGAGACAGAGTTTCACTCTTGTCACCCAGGCTGGAGTGCAATGGCTGGGCTAAATTTTTTTTTGTATTTTTATTAGAAACAGGGTTTCACCATGTTGGCCAGGTTAGTCTTGAACTCCTGACCTCAGGTGATCTGCCTGCCTTGGCCTCCCAAAGTGCTGGGATGACAGGCGTGAGCCACTGCACCTGGCCATTTTTACTTTTTTTAAATTCTATGCATCATCAAGACCTACTTTCAAAAAGACATTCCAGAAGACTATTAGGATTAAATCCAATTTTTCCTCCAGTACATAGAAACTTTGGTAACAGTGTGGCCATATCAATAATTTCTCTAAAATCCAGGCTTTTTTATCTCACCCATATTGCTCCCATACTTTGCCAGTCTAATCCCAGTATTGGCCCAGTTTCTGCAGGAAATATTTCCAGATTCTGTTTTCTCTTTGGCAAATAAAGTATTTCTTATTGGTAGATGGACCACACTGATCCACATAGACTCTGAAATGGGTTACCTGACTATTGACCTGAAGGCAGTGAGGGGTGGTAGAGACAGATCTTGAGGAGAATAAACATCATTTTGTGAGGAATTCACTTCTGGTGAGAGGTTATTACATATGTTTAACCATAAGAGCATTTTTTACCTCTAATACTAGGAAGGAGGAGCTGTTTGTTTTGGCTTAGAGTGTTCAGGGGAATATGAAAGTTCAATATTCTCGGGCTGTACCATCTATCACCTTGCCAGGTCTCAAGTTCAAAATATTTACCTATCAGAGCCTTAGTATAATATAGAAGCCTTGTCAAGTCTGTCCATTAATTTTAATTGTAAATGTTACTACTTTTACAATAAGATCTGTGACTTACATTTTAGTAGAAGCTGCCCTCAACCCGTAAGAGAAGAGAGACTACTTAAAAGCTGTCACTGAAGCTCTTTGCTTTCACAGTTTTACAACACACCTTCAATTTCCAGTTGGCTCCCCCGAGCCTATAATTTTCTTTCTGCAGGGCCTTCCAATGCCATTAACAGAAGCCAGTCTAGTCTTCAGTCTTTATCATTATCATTGCCCTCATACAATTCAAGGGCCATAGCCCACATATATCCAACACTTCTCCATCCACTTCTACCTTGCTCCTATTAATCAAAGGTGAAATCCTTAGCATTTGTGATGTGAATACACGGCATGTTATATCACCAGTTTATTTCTGGCATCCGTTGTTTTATCTTGGGCTTTTCAAATTGAACTTGAGGCAAATGCTCATGGGCTACTTTACCAGAAAGCACCATCCAAAAGAAACCAGAGAGGGGAAACACGTGAGTGAGGCAGAGAATGTTAGACAGAAAATACAACCACATGCTACCAGAGTGTATGCCACTACTTTGTCTCCAGTCAGTCAGACCATTTTTTGTGTGTATCTGAAGAGAATTATGTGTTTATTTGCCTGTAAACAATCCAGATCTTCAGTGGAAGGAGAATAATTTATCTGCTGTTTTCTACCTCTCATCGATCAAAACTTTGCTTTACGTCTCCATTGTGTGCCAGGGAGAAGGTGATATGCGTGTCTCATATGTTTGTCTGTCTGAAAGTTAACAGGACTAAGCTGAGGGGAAGGTGTGGGAAACTTGATATTAAAATGAGCTAAATTGATATTGGGCTGTGCTTGCTGCTTAAACCACAGCTTGACTGAGCCAACAGAGATTGTTGCTGTGGTTGATTGGTGTAAGACAAGAGCTCTTGACATGGAAATTTCAAATTTACGAAATGGTTTAATGAACAAACCAACAACAACAAAAAATAGTTATCTTTCCCCACACTCTGATATCCCCTTGATTCTTACCTCCCAAGGGCAAAAACTTTAAACTCTGTTTGGGTTTTTCTTACAGTATCTAGTAAAGTATTTTAAAGAACACACTTATTGGTATGTAGACAAAGATTTTAAAATAACAAGTTGCTACTCTTCTTCCTTTTTTCCATCTTAAAATATTAGATATTAACTATTGACCCTCTTATTCTGAAGTTGAATATTAGCTCTGTTGACATCCAACATTTTCACATACACATAAAAATGCACTCATGCTCGAAAACACATAGCCACCAAAGCACACATACACACACAAACACACATACGCCTCTGTTCTATCAATTCTATAAAAAGGATTTTAGTACATATTTTGCTTTTGAATCAGTATTATGACCATTTAAATGCTACTCACAGCTGGCCCACATTCTGGTAAGTATTTTATTGCTGTTACATCCATGCAGGTTTAATAACTGGCTAATTCACTTACTTGCATAGTTTCCTCTAAGGCTGTTACTCATTTCACATCAGACATTAAAACAGACAAAAACCGAAAACCAAATCAAACACTCATACACACACACACACACACACACAGAGCTATAAAATTTCCCTCAATTTCATTTTTAAAAAAAAGTCTCTTATAATACACCATCCTTACTCTACGCTCAAGTGCTTGACTGTTACACATGGCTGAGGAGGCCTTAGGAAACTTACAATCATGACAGAAGGCACCTCTTCACAGGGCAGTGGGAGAGAGAATTAGTGCAAGCAGGGGAAATGCCAGACACTTATAAATCCATCAGATCTCATGAGACTCACTCATTATCACAAGAACAGCATGGAGAAATCACCCTCATGATGCAGTTACCTTCACCTGGTCCTGCCCTTGACATGTGGGGATTATGGGGATTACAATTCAAGGTGAGATTTGGGTGCTGACACAAAGCCAAACCATATCATCCAGCAAACCTCATGCTGAAATTTGATCCCTAATCTTGGAAATGGGGCCTAATGAAGGTGTTTGGGTTGTGGGAACAGGCCCCTCATGAATGGCTTAGTGCCATCCTCATGGTAATCAGTGAGTTCTTTCTCTATTAGTTACTGCAAAAGCTGATTTATAAAAAGAGCCTGGCATCTCCCCGATCTCTTTTGCTTCCTCTCTCAACATGTGATCTTGGCAAATACTGTCTGACCTTCCCCACCTACCATGAGTGGAAGCAGCTCGAAGCCCTCACTAGAAGCAGATGCTGGCACTATGCTTACTACACAGTCTGCATAACTGTGAACCAAACAGACAACTTAAAAAAAAAAAATCGTACAGCCTCAGGTGTTTCTTCATAGCAAAGTAGACTAAAACAAGTCACATTCTTGGGCCCTGTAGTTTCCTTTCATTTGTTTTACTTCACTGTTTATCATGGAGTACATCTTGTTAGAAAAGAGGATTATCATAAACTTTTAAGTATCTTGCTTATCTGAAAATATATTCATATTCCTCCCATATCTGACTATTTTGCATGTAGAATTCTGCCTACTCATTTAGCACATTTCTATTTTCCTTCTTTTTTTTAAGTAAGTCTTTTTTGTTGCATATTTGATCAGGTCTTCCATCTAATTTGTATGTATATATAGGTTTTATTCTCTAACATATTTTGAGTAGGAATTTCAGAAGGAGTGTACATTAATATGTGCACTAATCAATGTTTAATCTTAAGTTTATATCTTTAGACTTTTTAAATTTTTATTTATTTATTTATTTTGAGGCGGAGTCTCACTCTGTCGCCCAGTGCAGTGGCCGATCTTGGCTCACTGGAAGCTCTGCCTCCCGGGCTCACATCCTTGTCCTGCCTCAGCCTCCTGAGTAGCTGGGATTACAGGTGTCTGCCACCACACCGGGCTAATTTTTTTTTGTATTTTTAGTAGAGGTGGGATTTCACAGTGTTAGCCAGGATGGTCTCGGTCTCCTCACCTTGTGATCTGCCCGCCTCGGCCTCCCAAAGTGCTGGGATTACAGGCATGAGCCACCGCGCCCAGCCTAGACCTTTTAATTGTTAATAAATTCTGAAGAAAGAAAGGCTACTCAGAGAAATATATGAACTTGGTAATATAATCAATTAAGGTACTGTTTTGTTTTCCAATAGGAAGTTCACTTTTTTATATCTGATTTCTCAAAATACCCTATATAAACTACATGCCAGAAGATGAGATCCAAGATCAGCAAAATGTAAAATCACTACAATTCATTGGGTTTTTATTGTCAGTTGAATCAGCAACTTCTGGATCACGCAAATATGTAGCAAAATCATTTGATAATTTCCTCAGTAGTTGTATCAGAATGCAAGTCTACATCCAGCCATTGAACACCATCTAGATATTAATATTTCTAGAAGTTGTAAGCTTAAATTGAACCCCTTAAATTTTCGTTTTCTCTCAAACTCTCTCCTAAATTTACTATATTCAATTAGATTAGGCAAACTACACTTGACTTTCTTGATTAAAAAACAATAACTATTTATAGGACTCATTGCAGAGTCAGAAAACATACAATGATAAAACACAATATTTAAAATATATTATTATGACATTATTTTTTAAATAATGGGTTTATTATTTTAAACTATGGGTTAAAATATTAGCTACTATTTCTGCTAAGAAAATACAGTAGCCTTTCTTTATCTAAGGGAAATACATTCAAAGACCCCCAGTGGACTGCTGAAAGCGTTGCTAGTAACCTATGTGTACCATACACACATTACCTTTTACTTCTTTACCATTTCATGGATAGCAGGTTTGCTCTAACCGTAAATCTTAGCAAACTCAGCATATAATATCATCCTCTCCTTATTAAATTGAGAACTTTCACTTTTTCACTTAAAGGACGCACTTTTGTCTGGCATATCCAAATTGCCAGTATTGCTACTCTCTCACTTTGGACTAGGGCTGGGGTCATTATTAAGTAAAACAAGGGTTATTTGAACTGCGATACTGAAACAGTTGATGGAATAATAGAGTCATTTACTAAGCGACTAACAGGCAGGGAGTATCTACAGTGTGGAGACACTAAACAGAGACAGAATCAGATGGCATGAGATACTATCTTCCTGCCCAGGAAGACACTATTTAAAAATTGGAAGTTGTTCATTTCTAGAATTTTCTATTTAATATTTTCAGAACTTGGTTGACCTTGGGTAAATAAAACTTCAGGAGACAAAACCGTAAATAAAGGTGAACTACTGTAGACATAAAGGTTGATATAGTTGATGGGAATTTTCTTTGAGTGTCATAGGTCAAGATTGATTTGCTGCTTTTTAAAATATGCAGTGGCTATTATTAAATTCAATTTATGAGTAACATCAACTTTCTGAAAATGCGTTATTTTATAAGAATGTATTTGCTAAATTTTGAAAACTAAGACTGTGATAGCATTCCAGAAATTAATGATTATGCATGCATATATATCAAGCTAGATATTGTCAAATGATTTAACCTTTTAAACTTTAAAAATACTATTTTCCTAAACATTTAATAAGCTACCAAGAAAAAAAGTATTTAAAGTAGAATTAATTCAAAATATTTTTTCAGGAGAATGGTATCTCAATAATATCAAGGTTGGAAAGATCATACTATATTTAGTCACACAATAGAGGATTGGAATCATCTTTCTCTGTGCACTCACTATTAAGAAAATACAGTCATCTTAAAGGATTTACTAAATTTGTTCAGCTTAATTTCATTCATAGCTCCTTAGAAACAATATATTGATGTGACAGTGAGAGATTTACAAAAAGTATTTTTTCTCCCTTAAACTTAGTTTTAGAAAGCCAAATTATAAAACACTATATTCTAAAAAAGTGATATGATTTGACTGTGTCCCCACAAAATCTCATCGTGAATTGTAACTCCCACAATTCCCACGTGTTGTAGGAGGAACCTGGTAGGAGGTAACTGAATCAAAGGGGCTGGTCTTTCCCCTGCTGTCCTTGTGATAGGAAATAAGTCTCATGAGATCTACTGGTTTTAAAAACAGGAGTTTCCCTGCATAAGCTCTCTCCTTTTGTCTGCCAACATGTGAGATGTGCCTTTCATCTTCTGCCATGATTGTGAGGCCTCAACAGCCATGTGGAATTGTAGGTCCATTAAACTCTTTTTCTTCTCAGTCTCAGGTATGTCACTATCAGCAGTGTGAAAATGGATCAATACAATAAATTAGACCAGTAGAGTGGATGCTGCTGAAAAAATATCCCAAAATGTGGAAACAACTTTTGAACTTGGTAACAAACAGGGATTGGAACTCTTTGGAGGGCTCAGAAGAAGACAGAAAAATATGGGAAAGTCTGAAACTCCCTAGAGACTTGTTCAATGGCTTTGTCCAAAATACTAATAGTGATATGGACAATAAAGTTCAGGCTAAGTTGGTCTCAGATGGAGATGAGGAACTTCTTTGGAACTGGAGCAAAGGCGACTCTTGTTATGTTTTAGCAAAGAGACTGGTGGAATTTTTCCCCTTCCCTAAAGATTTGTGAGACTTTGAACTTGAGAGAGGTGCCTAAGGGTGTCTGGTGGAAGAAATTTTTAAGCAGCAAAGCATACAAGAGGTAACTTGGGTGTCATTAAAGTAATGCAGTTTTAAAAGGGAAATAGAGCATAACAGTTTGGAAACTTTGCAGCCTGAAAAGGTGATAGAAAAGAAAATTCCGTTTTCTGAGGAGAAATTCAAGCCTGCTGCAGAAATTTGCATAAGTAACAAGGATCCAAATGTTTGTCTCCAAGACAATGGGGGAAATGTCATCAGGCATGTCAGAGGTCTTCATGGCAACCCTCTCATCACAGACCTGGAGTCATAGGAAGAACACATGGTTTCCTAGGCCAAGCCGTGGGTCCCTGTGCTGTGTGCAGCCTAGGGATTTAGTGCCCTGTATCCCAGCTGCTCCAGCCATGGCTGAAAGGGGAAAACATAGAGCTCAGGCTGTGGCTTCAGAGTATACAAGCCCCAAGCCTTGACAGATTCCATGTGATGTTGAGCCTGCTAGTGCAATGAAGTCAAGAACTGGGGTTTGGGAACCTCCCCCTAGATTCCAGAGTATGTATAGAAATACTTGGATGTCCAGGCTGAAGTTTGCTGCAGGGGTGGAACTCTCATAGAGAACTTCTGCTAGGGCAGTGTGAAAGGGAAATGTGGGGTCAGAACCCCCACTCCAAGTTCCTACATGGGCATCTCCTAATGGAGCTGTGAGAAGATGGCCACTGTCCTCCAGACCCCAAAGTGGTAGATCTACCATCAGCTTGCACCATTTGCCTAGAAAAGCCACAGACACTCAATGTCAGCCAGTGAAAGCAACCAGTAGGGAGGCTGTACCCTGCAATGCCACAGGGGCAGAGCTGCCCAAGACCATGGGAACCCACCTCTTGCATCAGCATGACTTGGATGTGAGACATGGAGTCAACAAACATCATTTTGGAGCTTGAAGATTTGACCACCTTGCTGGATTTCAGACTTGCATGGGGCCTGTAGCCCCTTTGTTTTGGCCAATTTCTCCCATTTGGAACAGCTGTATTTACCAAATGCCTGTGCCCCTATTGTATCTAGAAAGTAACTAACTTGCTTTTGATTTTACTGGCTCATAGGAAGGGACTTGCTTTGTCTCACATGAGACTTTGGACTATGGACTTTTGGGTTAATGCTGAAATGAGTTAAGACTTTGGGTGACTGCTGGGAAAGCATGATTGTTATTGAAATTTGAGGACATGAGATCTGGGAGGGACCGGGGCAGAATGATATGGTTTGGTTGTGTCCCCACTCAAATCTCATCTTCAATTGTAACTTCCACAATTCCCTCATGACATGGGAGAAACCTCATAGGAGGCAATTCAGTCATGGGGGCGGGTTTTTCCATGCTGTTCTTCTGATAGTGAATAACTCTCACAAGATCTGATGGTTTTGAAAAATGGAGTTTCCCTGAGCAAGCCCTCTTCTCTTGTCTGCCATCATGTGAAATGTGCCTTTCACCTTCCACCATGATTGTGAGACCTCCCCAGCCATGTGAAACTATTAAGTCCATTAAACCTCTTTTTCTTCCCAGTCTCAGGTCTGTTTAATCAGCAGAATGGAAATGGACTAATACATAAAGTCAAGTTGAATTTTTTGGCCTGTGCATTTTTTGCAATATACTTTAAGAACAGTATCAATTTCTGGCTTCAAATTGTTGTGTATATGTATTATTAGAAGTATTACACATGAAAAAGATTTAAATATTCCATTGTTAAGACCATAATTATGAACATGAGACATTTTTGTGTGAAAAGCTTCTTTTAGAGAAGATTTAAAAGCATAATAAAGGGCTTCTTGTCTAAAACTGAACAAATATTTTCAGTAATGGAAAGAAGGAGATATAATCTCTTTAACTTATCTGAACATTAACTTTTTATTTCCTGTAGGAAAATGAAATAGCCAGTTCTACTTTTTAATATAATTGTTCTAATAAATTTAATAAAAAATAGCTGAAACATGTTGATGTCTTTGAGAATCAATTTTTTTTTGTTTTCAAGTGAGTGACTGAATAATTTATTTCAATATATTCTGTAATAGCTGAAATTTTTAATTTATTTCCTTCACATTTTTGACTAACTTTATCCTAATCCCTGAAGTTTTTCTTTAGTGATAAAGCACACTCCAAATTAAACATGTTCAACATTGATTCAAGTTTATAGGCCATTTTTTTTGAGGCTTCAATAGTGTGACTACTCACACACAAATACTCTAATGATCTATTACATTACAATGATGCTGAGAACAACAATAATGGATCTAAAAGTCTATGGCCTTTTCAAGAATATATGAAATTCTTTTGGATGAATGATTAATACAAAGTAAGTACAAAGACAGATGGTATACGATCTTTGACATTATAACATGTTAGTATTTCAGACTGGTTTGTTATAGAAAAAGGTCAGTCAATATTAGAGACAGCTTGTAAGAGAAAATGTAGTTTGAAAGAATCTGATGAAATAAAAGTTGAGAATGTGGTAGGACCTCTCTGAGTATTAACTGTATTATGGTTGCAGATGATAATCAAATGTATTGAAAAGTCCTTAACGTTTATAAAAGAATAAATACATTGCTCATTTGATGAAACTACTGGAGTATTTTAAGGTATTTTCACTTCCAATTGATTTAATGCATAAGCTTATATAATTTTTAAAATAATATTTTATGTCTGCCTTTTCTTGTCTAACTTCATCTTCTCTTTTGATAATTACATCATTTCTTCGCTTTATACTATATACAGTGTTGACTCCCAAACATATGATTTTCAGCTCTATAATCTCTCCACATACCTACCAAATCACATGTACAAATGTCTTTGATATTTCAACTTGAAAATATAAAACATCTTAATGTTAACATGGACATAAAACTCAATGATTAATTCCTGCTCTACATGCAATCTGTGCCTCTCAGATTTTCCTAATTCAAGAAAAAAAATCAAGGACATATTCCTGATTCTCTCCTTTTCTTAAACTTATAGCTCATCATTCATTATGTTTTTCAATATATATCTTTAAAATATATATGAAATTTCCACATATATTCCATCTAAACTACAATCATTCAAGGGATGGTTCACATTGTTTGCCTGATGAATTACTATAATGCACACTTAATGCCCTATCTGCTTCTAATCTTGGCATTTCCAGTTCATTTTTTACATGACCAGATATTGTGAACTTTTAAAGCAAATAGTGTATGAAATTTAATTTGTTTCAATGGTTTCTCAAAGCAGTAAGATTAAAACCCCAACACTTTAATTGTATTACAAAACCTACATGATGTGGCCTTTATATCTCCCCGAACTGCCTACTTGCTTATGTTGTCACTATTCTTTTCAGTATTTTTTCAATGGCATTGGCTTTTGTAAATGCTCTAGATAGTTGCTGACCTAGGGCCTTTGTAATAGATTGCTCTCCTGAAATATGCTTTTCCTGATCTTCATTGAGCTGACATCTTGCCTTTTTATGTCTGAGTCTTAGTGTCCTCATCAGAGTGTTCTTTCTGTAACCAACAACTATTGTGAAATTATTACATCATTCTGTCTGACTTATCAGCAGAACAATATTCACTTTCTGATATATGTATTTTCATTTAATTTGTTGATTTTTAAATTAATTTCTGTCTCCAGATGAGAAAACAAATAACTAAAATATACTAAAGTGAAATAACAAACAGTGAAAAGAAAATATGAGACTGGGAAATTATGCCATGAAAAAAGAGAAAACTTGGAGTTACAATGTATTGAAGACCCAAAGATTAGTGCAGAAGCCAATACTTTAGATATTTGTATCCAGCTATAAATTCACTTGGATGTTTTAAAGTGAATTTCTGATCTTTCTCCACCGTATCTAATCTGTTTCACTTTTCCATCTCAATTGACGGCTAATCCATCCTGTTAGTTTTTCCTGTCAAGTTCCCTTTGAGTTATCTTTGACATCTCCCTTTCTTTTGTAATCTGTGTCTCTTCCGTTTGCATGTTTTCTTATACTTTTAGGATATATCCAGAATTGTATCACTTATCACTGCATCCATTGCTCTACCTTGGATTAAATTTTCATTCCGTTTTATTACCTGAAAGAGCATTTACAGGGTTTCTAATTCATTCATTTCTAAGTCATATTATGTTTTCCTTTTGCTCAAAAACCATTCATAGATTTCATATCTTACTCAGAGAAGAATAAGTAGCTATTAAAATGAATGACAGGGATGATCAGGAAATGGCTTCCAACTCAAATCTGATGTTATCTTCTGCTGGGTCTCTGATCCTGATCACATGGGCCTCCCCAATATTTTAAATCAAACCAAGCCTGCACAAGCCTTCAGGATGTGCTACTTCCTACGCTGTCTATCTTAAATGTTCTCTCCTCTAGTGTTTACTTGACTTACTCATCAACTTCAAGTCTTTTGTCAAATGTAACCTCAGTGAAAGAGGCATAATCACCATATTTAAAATTATTCTCTTTCCCTACTCATTGGCTCTCCATTTTGATAGTGCTTT
This sequence comes from Piliocolobus tephrosceles, assembly GCF_002776525.5. Taxonomy (NCBI): domain Eukaryota; kingdom Metazoa; phylum Chordata; class Mammalia; order Primates; family Cercopithecidae; genus Piliocolobus; species Piliocolobus tephrosceles. The sequence goes on along the minus strand of NC_045452.1, from coordinate 59,403,774 downwards.
TCACCATCTAATATACTATACACGTTATTCAATTTGTTTACACTCTCACTCTCTCTCTCTTTCAAAAGAATATAAATTGTAAAAAGTTAGAAATACTTGTTGATTTGTTCCACTCTTTATGCCCAGTGCTTAGAAGAGAGGATGGCAACTACTAGATGCTAAATAAAAGACTATACAGTTACATGCCTAACTGAACAATTAATGAATGAATCTAACACGCAATGTGAAAACTTTAAAGGAGAACAATTTTAAACTTTAGAAAACGATGTTAAAAAATATACAGCAATAACATTCAATCCACTTTTGTGGATAAGAATAATCAACATCGGAAACATCAATCTTATCAAAAAAGTTTATAGAGTTAATGTCATTTAAATCAAAATGACCATAGCATTTTTTAAAAACTTGGTAAACTTATTAACATAATGTAAAATAGCAAAAAAAGTAAAGATAGTCAAGATACACTCAAAGAAGGATACACTGGTGGCATTTGCTCCATCACATAGCAATTGTAATTATAAATAAACTCTGTGGTAGGCAGCATCTAAGATGGAATTCAATGATTGCCACTTCCTGTTTTCCACATCCTGGTATTTATGCCCTATGTACCCCCTTTGTAAATATTTCTTGGATTTATTAACTTTTGTGTCATAAATAGCATAGGGAAGATACAAATGTGAAATTTAGAGATTAGGTAATTAAAAGACTGATTTTCTCCGGGTGTGCACTCTCTCACTCTCCCTTAGATTTCTCTCTCTCTCTCTGGCAATCCAGCTGCATTAGGCAGTCCTAGGGAGATGCTCAAGTGGTAAAGGACCAACTTAGGACCTAGATCCTCCCCGAAGTTGGATAGTCAAATCACACTGCAGTCCCAGTCAATGCTTGCAATACATCCTCATGACAGACCTTGAGCCAGAGACACACAATAAAGTCATGCTTGGATTGTTGACCAAAGATTGTTGAGACAATAAGCTTTTGTTGTCATCAGAGTTTAACATCGAGGATAATTTGTCATGCAGCAGTAGATGACTAAATTTTATGGTATTCAAGAAAGTCATATGACAAGGTCATTTATACATGTTAAAAGGAGGAAAACATCCAGAAAGATATTGATGCACCTAAAGAATTTTGACATAAAATAGATGTGGAATTACAGATTTTAAAAAGAAAGTGATTCTGCTGATCGCTGACTTGTGTCTAATTGAATTCAAAATATGTGATATTTTTCTTTTAAAAATGCATAAGTGAATGGAAAAATAATAACCAATCAAGAGTGCCACTTATTTCCTTGGCACTTATGCATTGAAGGCTTATTCCCAGCTTGTGAAAGGTCAGATCGTTATGGCAAAATTCTCATTGTTACTGGAATATCAAATGATTTAGCATATTGGTACTGACAGAAGAATTTCATTGAATTATCAGATACACTCAACCAAAATTTAAAAACAACAAAACCAATTGCATTTCAGTTGCTTCATCATTTAAGCTTATTTGTCTTAAGTACATGGGAAAAATCAAAGAAAAAGTCAGAAAATAATTTTACTCATTCACCAAAATATTTCCATTATTTTTGTGGATTAAAAACTTTATAAATTACCTGATGTTAAGGACAACAGTAGTCTTAATAGCCTACTATAACAAATAGAGCATGAATACCTAATTATTACCTACTACCTTTATAAGTGTACATATGATTTTACATGGTTAATTAATCATCAACATTCACTGGAAGATGCAGTGGTCACTGGCACCAAGGATCATTTATTTTTCACAGAAACTTGAGCAACAGAGGTTAAGTACCTTATCAAAAATCACACAATAATTTAATGCATAGAAGAAAAAAAATCTGTTCCATTTCTTATGAAGAAGGCAAATTGCTTTGCTGTTGTATATAAATTCTTTAAAAATTAAATGTTACGTATAACCAATCATTGTTTTTGGTCACTAATTTTTGTGTTAATGTCAATAAACTATTAACTTAGAATAAATTTCTATTTTATTTCTATACCTGTCTATTCTCTTAGGCTTCATGTTTCTATAACATAGGATATAAACGTCAAAATAATATCCAACAGTGTAAAGTTTCTCCATTTTAAGTCACTGAATTTATGGGCTATAAAAAGAAGAGATTAAACTATAGCTTTGTCAGAGCATAAAGAAAAGGCTCAAAGTATCTGACCTCATCAACTTAGTATGAATTAGTAACCATAAAGAATGATGAAAAGCTATTAATTGAAAGTATGAATATATAATAAAAGTTTTAATAGCAGTTTAAGGTTTTCATCATCCGTTGATAATGTATATTTTTAGGAATTATTTTGGCAAATTATCAGGCTTAATTGTATGATAGAGATATTGATTTACATGTAATTATCCTAGCAATGTATTTTGCAATTAAATATAGAGTGGATTTAGCTTCTTTGACAGCTTCCAGGAAACTTGGTAGCATGACACTATACATATATAATACTTGTCATATACAAGTATGTATATATATTCTCTACCTTGCCTTTAAAAAGTGTTTCTTCAGAAAATGATTGACGAAAATTCTAGGAATTAATGATTCTTATAACAGGTTGTTTAAAAGAAATTCTTTTAATTTCACATATGATGCAAACCCCAAGACAATAAAATATCAGCTATTCTTATATTAAAGTGATGTAAGTTCACTCTTCAGGATAAGCAAAGAAGTTTCCAGTAAACAAGTCTGTGACTATTCTAACATCACTCACATTCAGGACACAAAATGATGAGGACTAGCAGGTTACAATAGAAAGTGGTCCATGAAAGAAAAATCAAACAAATTAGATTTTATCACAACAAACTTGACTTTATCAAAATTAGAAACTTTTGCTTTGCAGAAGACCAAGTTAATTAGATGAAAAACCACAGAATGAGAGAAAATATTTGCAAATGACATAAACTAACAAAAGATTTGTATGTAAAATATATAAAGAGCACTCTACAGTCAGCAGTAAGAAAACAACGATCCTAGAAAATGTACAAGCAAGTTTAACAGACACCTTCACTAAAAAAGAGACATTTAGAAAATAAGCACATTGAAAGAGATGTTTAACACCAATAGTTATTAGGCAAAGGCAAACTAAAGTTTAATGATATGAGATACCACTACTCACCCATTAGAATAGCTGAAGTTAAAAATAGTGTTATAGCAAGTGCTGGCCAGAATACAGAGAAACTGAATCCTTCATATGTTGCTGGTAAGAATGTAAAATGAAACAACCACTCTGGAAAGCAGTTTTGTAGTTTCTTATAAAACAAAAATATACAATTGCCATACAACCCAGCAATAACACTGTTGAATATTTATCCAAGAATAATTAAAAACTGCATTTCCAGACAAACCTGTACATCATTGTTCATAGCAGTTTGGGGCTCATACAAGTTCCACACTGGATACAACCCAAATGTTCCTCAATGGGTGAATCTACAAACTGTGGTAGACACATGCAATTGAATACTACTTGGCAATTAAAAGGAGGAAACTATTGATGTATACAACTTTGATGTATTTTAAAGTCATTAGATTGGTTATTTTTTTTTAATTATTATTATTATTATTATTTTGAGACGGAGTCTCGCTCTGTCGCCCAGGCTAGAGTGCAGTGGCGCTATCTCAGTTCACTGCAAGCTCCGCCTCCTGGGTTCCCGCCATTCTCCTGCCTCAGCCTCCCGAGTAGCTGGGACTACAGGCGCCACCACCACGCCCGGCCAGTTTTTTGTATTTTTAGTAGACACGGTGTTTCACCATGTTAGCCAGGATGGTCTCTATCTCCTGACCTTGTGATCCACCCACCTCAGTCTCCCAAAGTGCTGGGATTACAGGCGTGAGACATCACGCCTGGCCTAGATTGATTTTTAAAAGGAAATCCCTAAAATTTACTTCCTTTATGATTTTATTTACATAACTTTCTTGAAGTTGCACAATTATGTGAATAGAGAGAGGATTAGTGTTTTCATGGGTTAGAGTTTGGGGGCATTTTTAACACAAGGAAGTTTCTTTAAGGTGATGGTACAGCTTTTGTTTTCTGCTGTGATGGTGCTTACATAAATCTACCCGTGTGATAAAATTACATAGAATTATACAAATTTTCATGTACAAACGGAAAGACTCTGAATAAGGGCTACACTCATGTTGGCAGAATTGTATCAATGTCAATTTCCAGGCTTTGACAATGTACCCTGGTTGTGTAACATCTTGTAATTGAGAGAATTTGTCAAAACATATTGAAAACTCTGCATTGTTTCCACAGTATTTTGTGTCATTTTCAATATAAGAAGACATAAAAATGACTCACTCTAAAACCCAATGGAAATATTAAAATAATCATGATTAGGTATTTATGGTTGCATTGGTTCTCCTGATTTTCACCTTTACATTTGTGAAAAGTTTGTGGTAACAAAGTGTAAGCGTTCACTGTGTTAGCATCTTACTCCCTCATACCCTCCCTGCTCCAACAATAATGGAGGTTATAAGGTACTTGTTTCTCCCTTCAATCCTAGAAAGTGGAGCTTTGCTGAGACCACATGGATCACTTGATATACTTTATTTGTGTTTTGAAGAACTCAGAAGACCTATGACTGACTCCCCTTTAAACATGATTAACGAAAGAGAAGGTAGCTGGGTAGGTTCTCTCCTATGGGAGAAAGGAAACGTGGACTGCACTGTGGCTGTCCTGTTTTCCCAACATGGATCAAGAGAGAGATTGTGTGAGAGAAAAGCTGTGCAGCACTAGGATGGAGTCTGGTGGAAATAATTCATAGAATATCAAGTCTAAAGGTTTCCAAAGTTATTGCATCTTTCAAATTATGTTTGTCAGATAAATCCAAAGCTGACTAACTTCATTTAAGAAGTAACGTCTAAATATACGATGGGGTTTTTTTAAAAAAAAGTAATGTCATTTTTGTATGTGGTTATAGAAATTCCAGGAGTTATTGAAATACATAAAGGGTTACAAAGACTTGTTCTACTGTGAGTCTTAAGAATCTTTTTTTTTTTTTTTTTTTTTTCAGCCAGGTGTGGTGGCTAACACCCATAATCCCAGTACTATTGGAGGCTGAGGTGGGGGAATCACCTGAGGTCAGGTGATTCCTGTAATCCTGTAATGCCAGCACTTTGGGAGGCCGAGATGGGTGGATCATAAGGTCAGGAGTTGAAGATCAGCCTGGCCAACACAGCAAAACCCCGTCTCTATTAAAAGTACAAAAATTAGCTGGACATGGTGTCACAAGCCTGTAATCCCTGCTACTCAGGAGTCTGAGGCAGGAGAATACCTTGAACTTGGGAGGTGGAGGTCACAGTGAGCTGAGATGGTGCCACTGCACTCTAGCCTGGGTGACAGAGGAAGTCTCTGTCTCAAACAAAAAAAAAAATTTTTTTTTTTTCTCCTGTCTCTGCTACTGTAAAACTCCCGGGAACTTTTACTCTCTTTCCTGTTCTCCTGACACTCCATACCTGGAAAACTACGGTTTCTTTTCTGACTGCTTCCTTTGGGTTCTGTCCCGTTTAATTGGTGCATTTATTTCTTTCCATTGGGAGAAGAGATTAAAACAGCTCAATTTTCATGTCCAAACACTCTTTTATAAGTGTAGAAAAAAGTTATGAACACTAACACACTGATATTTTTATTCTTTCATGTTTATTTGTTAATTGGTGAAATTTATATAATTTTTGAATTTAAAATAATTGTATTTGGGAATTTTTGGACTTCGTACACATTACTTTTCTCATGCTACACATTATTCAACAGTAAATATGCAAGAACCTGAGTAATTCCTGAAATTCTAAAATAAATGTTGATCAGTGTCCATTTCTAACATTTACTACTGAGTCCTTCATTTAAATGAAACAACTTGAAGATTATGAGCCAATTTATGGTAATTGAACAGTAATAAGGCCATACTTTTATCTGACCACATTAAAGGTAATAATTCATTTAAAAGCTTGATGGGTGCAGCACACCAACATGGCACATGTATACATATGTAACCTGCACGTTATGCACATGTACCCTAGAACTTAAAGTATAATAAAAAAAAAAAAAAAAGAAAGAAAAAAAAAAAAAAAAAGCTTGATTTGTATTATCAGTAACATATTATTTCTAAATAAATTAACAGTAAATTTCTGAACACATTTATTAGACACTTTAATCTTGCTAACTCTAATATTTATCATTTGGGTTTTGTTAGTATTAAATTTTTATTTGTATCATCTTTCAAAAAAATATTTGTGCTATATGAGTATAATTAATGTAGTAATTGGGATAGTTAATACCCCAATCAGTAATGTAAGACACTAGTATAAAAATTAAGTGATTAAAAAATCTACTTAAAGAACAACAAATAAAAATAATATGCATTTTAGGGCTCATAAAATAAATTTCTTATATTTTTAAAATGTTTATTTTTCTAATTATTATAAACTACTACTAAATACATAATTAAGTGGCTAACACTTTCTCCTTCTGTTAATGGAACATGAATACTTTTTAATACTACTTAATTATAGTGTCATATTTTGTTCCTAAACTTAGGATTTGTTGTTTTCAAAGTAATGGTTGAAAAATATCTGTATCTGTTATTAATTATGACCCATCTTACAAAATAGCAACATGCTAAAAAGCTTTATGTTTGAAGGCTCTAGTAGTGAACATTCTAAAGTTGACATAATACCTAATGTTTATTAGCTCCTTAACAAGTATTGATCTAAATTTCTGAACTTGCATATCAATTTTCCATGACAGCATTCAGCAAATTATTTTTGACTTGTTTTCCTCTACATTATTTTAAAATTTACATTCTATTTTAAAATAAATAAGGTGACAAGGCTTGATTTAAGAGAATGTAGAAAGTGTGGATGGTATTCTTGATCAAATGAACATCATGAATGAGATGGGCTGTTCTAGACTGCAAGGGGGCCTACCAGTGATGAAGATAGGACTATAGGCCGTCATCTGGTTATTTGTTCCATACTAAGCAGCTTTACTTTGATCTCTATCATATATTGGCTGCTGCATGCAATTCCACTTGGGGAAAACAAAAAACACCACTGAATTCTCCCATTGGCTTAGGAGTTAATCTGCATTCCATGAAGGACTCCTAGACTCCATGCAGAATTTGGAAGGGTCAAATTTTTTATTCTGTTGACCTAATGCTTCATATTTTTAAAAACCCTGTTCTTTGGCTCTTTACTTTCTGTGTTTTTTATTACTTTCATTTTTAGTAAATATGAGATTTTTTTCTAATGATAAATTCCTTTCTTTAAATAGAAAAAGTAATAATACTAAAAAGCAAGGAATTGTAGCAGTTATAAGGCAAAAACTTTTAGGAGCATTTTTGTTTCACTTTGTTTTCCTGTGTTTTTTAGTTTTTGGCTGTACTTACAAAGAATTAGAAAAACAAGATTAGGAATTTAAGTAATTTAGGAGAAAGTAGTCGCTCAGAAACACATGCAGATTTAGGCACAAAACTTCAGAAGATAGCATAGTGTTTAGTCTATAATTGGTATTTAAATTTCTTAATTTATTGTTTTTGTTTGTTTAGTTGTTTATACATTAGCAGTTTTCTTCTGACAGTACTTTTGTTTGTTTTTTTTTGCTATAGAGAACACATGCATTTATTGTCTAGGTTTTACTGGTCTCAATTTGGGAATGTAGCTTGTTTTTCACAGAGGAGAATAAATAAGTTTTCCTTATATTTCTGTCTAACCAACCCATCATAAACATCAATATGTCACAATATTTTGGGGTACAATTTACTACTAGGATGTGTGGGTAGAGAAAACTAAAATAAAGAGATGAAATATTTTCTTTGGTGCAGCATAACTAGAAATCTGTGATTTATTTAGGTTCATTTTATTATGCAAACAAGAAAAGTCAAGGATTGGACATTGTCTAGTCTATTCTCATCTTGCAGAGTAATGACATCGTACACAAGAGGGTGCACAAAGGCCAGAAAGCCTTCTCCTTACCCTTGATGCAGTGTTAGGAGATAGCCTGTATTGTGTTGAAGGATAGAAATATCTCAACTGTCATTATTATTTAAAATGTTAAAATTAACTGTCTTTGGGACATGCTTACAATACTAACATACTCTAAAAATGTCCACAACCAGAAGAAATAGCTGATTAAGAATAGAAAGGTACATAATTAATGAAAGATAAGATGCTCTAGGTGACATTAAAATTATATTAATATGAAAGCAGTGTGCTCAGTTACGTACATACCTTGGGAATTTAGAAACCAGATATCAGAACCCTAAATTCCAGTTTTATGTTCATCTACTTTCATTATTAGAACCAATAGTTAAATTTGCCTATAAATACATTTAAAAGAGATTTTTTATAATATCAGGATTCAATAATTTTTTATCTGACATTTGCAGCATACATTTCCCAAAATTATTTTATTTGTAATAAGTTTCTAATATACTAATTTATTTTGCTTCCTGTTCAATCTGGCTCCAGCAAATTTTGTATCATTTCATTTCTCTCAATGCCATCAAAAGAGTGTGAAGCAATAAGATATGATGCACATGTATTTCTAAGGGGCGGTTTCTTATCTCCTCAGTATTGTAACTAGAAGGCTAAAAGCTGTTTCTTCCTACTTTTAAAAACAAGACTGCTGGAGTCAGATAACTTTCCATAGAGTTTACACCTTCTTACTAGTGAGCTCCATGTCTGCCATTGATTGCCTCATCCTCAGTCCCTTCTCTCAGGTGATAGTTTATGTATTGCTCTGTTTTAACTATATGACATTGACAAAATGAATTTGTGATTATCAAATGAAATCATTTACTCCTATCTGCACACTACTTATCATTTTATTTTTAAGAATTAATGTCTGTAATATAAAGGTACTGAATGTCACAGGGCAAGTTTCTGATCTCCTTGGTGCTTAGAATTCTTAACTGTGTGACTTGCACTTGTACTCAGTAACACTTAAGGCTACTTATGCTGAAGACCATAAAATCTGGCAAGTTAAATGTATTATCTGACTGCAAAAGGTAATTTGAATCTAATAGGTTGGATTCTGTCTTGGATATATATAATTCACAAGAAGAAAATCTTGTTATTGGTTTTAAGAAAATTCTATCTTTTTTAAACAAGAGAAACCAGAGAACTCCAAAATTTACTAGTAACTTGAGTAGATTAGAAAATAATGTAAAACTTCAGCAAAATGATAGACCTTATTAATGTAAGAAGTACAGTATTTTTGCCTAGAAAGCATTTTTAGAAATATCTTGAAATTTCACACCATTTTACTTTTATTTAAGAAAAAGTTCCTGTATTACCCAATATTCTCAAAAAAACAGACAGACAAACAAAAAAATGGGGAAAAAAATAGGAGATAGGTAGATAGATACATAGATAAGGAGGAAATTTATTAGTGGAATTGGCTCGTGTGGTTATGGAGGGTGAGACCTCCTATGACATGCCATCTGTCTCAAGCTGAAGAACCTGGAAAGCTGGGGTATAGCAGCTAGTCCTGGAGTCCAAAGGCCTGAGAAACAGGAACTCTAATGTCTGAGATCATTAAGGAGAGAACAAGGTGGAGGTTCCAGACAAGAGAGAGAGAGAAAGAATTTGCCCTTCCTCTCGCTTTTTTCAGAAGGGCCCTCAAAGATTGGATGGTGCCAATCCACGTTGGTTAGGGGGAATCTTCTTTACTCAGTCTACTGGGTCAAATGCCAATCTCTTCTGGAAAACGCTATATAATGTTTTGCCACCTATGTAGATAACACTTAACTTAGATAAGTTGACATATAAAATTAACTATCATATTTCCTAAAATTTCATTTAGCTAAACTTTGATGACTTAAGAGTATTAAAAGTAAAATATCCAGAGACTTACTCCTCAAATATATAACTGTTTATACTTGCATTAAAATTTCAGGAGTTGGTTTATGTGGTCTACCTAAGAGGATAAATTAATAATGATGCCAACAGTTTTTATGTATTTTGAGTTTCCTATGTGCTATGTTATTTGTACACAATGAATCTGATCTGTATTTCAACAAAGCTATGTCTAAATTCAAAGTGTATGTACTTTTGCTGCTATATATTCCCATACCATGGTGTTTTCTATTTAAAAAAATAATTAAAGTATGAGCTTGATAGGAAAGTTTTGGTAAAATTTGTCAAGTACTTAGTTTTCAATGCTGTCTAACATAAATTCTAAAATATCACTTAGGCCATGATGAAGAAAATTTTAACTTAAAGATAATTAAATATACAAGATAGCTTGAAGTTGTAATCATGTTTAAAACATTTAATTCATTACAATATATTTTTGAAAGTACTTAATTGAAGAATATGAAGTGTACATTTTACTTTTTATTTTCATTTTTTATAACACACTGAAAAGAAAATTTTACATACATTCTAGTGTACATATTTTCTTTCAGATTTGATAGTTTTTGATCATTGTAACATGGACATTCCTGATCATTTGCAACATGGACAACCGAACCAGGAAATCTGGTGTTTTACAAATTGAGAAAGGATTTCATTGGATAATCACAAATTCATTTTGTCAATGTCATATAGTTAAAACAGAGCAATACATAAACTACCACCTGAGAGAAAGGACTGAGGGTAAGGCAATCAATGGCAGACATGGAGCTCACTAGTAAGAAGGTGTAAACTCTATGGAAAGTTATCTGACTCCAGCAGTCTTGTTTTTAAAAGTAGGAAGAAACAGCTTTTAGCCTTCTATTTACATTTTCCCTTCTTTTCATTTTGCAGTAAAATAAAATTTTACTCCACTATTTGTTTTGGGGATAATGTGCCAAATGGCACCACATGCATAAGAAGTCAATGAAATAAAAATATACTTAGAAGCATGCCTAAGTAAAAGCTATGTATCTATGGCAACTATAGCCTTATGAAATTTCTTAAATAGTAAGACTTAAATGTCAAAGCATCTTCTTATTCAGGCGTGGTGGTTCACGCCTGTAATTCCAACACTTTGGGAGGGTGAGGCAGGTGGATCATTTGAGGTCAGGAGTTCAAGACCAGCCTGGCCAACATGGTGAAAACCCATCTCTAATAAGAATACGAAAATTAGCTGGGCGGCAGTGGGGTGCACCTGTAATCCCAGCTACTCAGGAGGCTGAGGAAGGACAATCACATGAGCCTGGGAGGTGGAGGTTGTGGTGAGCTGAGATCGCACCACTGCACACCAGTCTGGACAACAGAGTGAGAACCTGTCTCAAAAAAACAAACGAACAAACAAAAAGCTACTTCTTGATCCATGGACTGAAGAATAGATGTGAGAGCAGGCATGAAAACAATATGAATCTCCTTGTATATCTCTGTCAGAGCTCTTGGGGACTAGGTGTATCGTCAATCAGCAGTAATATTTTGAAAATAATCTTTTTTTCTGAGCAGTAGTTCTCAACAGTGGTCTTAAACTATTCAGTAAACCATGTGGTAAACAGATGTGCTACTATTCAGGCTTTGTTTCATTTACAAAGCACAGGCAGAGCAGATTTAACATCAATCTTCAGAGCACCGGAATTTTTGAGATGGTAAGTGAGCTTCAACTTAGTTTTCAGCTGTGTTAGTCCCTTCCAAGAAAGTAAGCTCATCCTTTGAAGCTTTGAAGCCAGGCATGGACTTCTCTCCTCTTGCTATGAAAGTCCAAGGTGACATCTTCTTCCAATAGAAGGCTGTTTTGTTTACAGTAAAAGTCTGTTATTTAGTGTAGCCACCTTCATAATTATCTTGGTTAGATCTTCTGGATAACTTACTGCAGCTTCTCTATCAGCACTTACTGCTTTACTTTGCACTTTTATGTTTTAGAGACAGCTTCTTTCCTTGAACTTCATGAACAGACCTCTACTAGCTTCCAACTCTTCTTCTGCAGCTTCCTTATCTCACCTAGGCTTTTAGAATTAAAGAGTGTTAGGGCCTTGCTCTGGATTAGGTTTTGGCTTAAGGAAGTGTTGTGGTTGGTTTGATTTATCCAGATACCAAAACTCTCCGTATCAGCAGGCTGCTTGCTTTCTTATCATTCATTTATTCACTGAAGTAGCACTTTTAATTTATTTCAATAAGTTTTCCCTTGCATTCACAACTCAGCTAATTGTTTGGCACAAGAGGCCTTGCTTTTAGCCTATCTTGGTGTTCAACATGACTTTTTCTCAATGAACCAGTAAGCTTGTTCATTTCTAGCTTTTGATTTAAAGTGAGAGATGTGTGACTCTTTCACTTAAACACTTAGACCCCATTGTAGGGCTACTAATTGGCCTAATTTCAATATTGTGTTTCAAGGAATAGAGAAGCCTGGGGGCTGGGAGAAAGATAGGGGGAATGGCCATTCAGTGGAGCAGTCAGAATACATACATTTATCAATTAAGTTTACTGGCTTATATGGGCATTGTTCATGGTGCCCTGAAATGGTTACATAACATCAATGATCACAGATTACAGATCACCATAACATATAATAATCATAATAATAATAATTTGAAATACTGTGAGTTTTTCCACAATGTGACACATGCAGTTGGAATGATGGCATCAACAGACTCCCTTGACAGGATTCCTGCAAACTTTCAATTAGTAAAAACTGCAATATCTGTGAAGCAAAATTGCCTATATTAAAGAAACTGCCTTCATCAGAACTTGGAAAAGTGAAATACAGACCTACACTTTGTTTTATTTTTTATTTATGCCTAATATTTAATTTCGATACTGTAACCATGAAGCTATATCATTGCTAACCTGCTTCTAACTGTAATTGCATTTTAGTGAAACATGAATGTTTTCTGTAGTTGTTTTTGTAAATACTATCATTCTTTGGTAGTTTCTATTTGTTTTAGCTCTTTAGTTACGTTTTTAAGTGTTTTTTTAATTTTTTTTAATTAGTGAGGCAAGCTTAGTACAAGTTAAGTCTCTCATACAGACTTTAATAATTAAAAAAACAAAATTATGGCCAAGCACAGTGGCTTATTCCTGTAATCCCAGCAATTTGAGAGGCCAATGCGGGAAGATTGCTTGAGTCTATATGTTTGAGACCAGCCTGATCACTACAGTGCAACCCTATCTCTATAAAAAATTTAAAAATTAGCCAGCATGGTGGTGCATGGCTGTAGTCCCAGCTAGTCAGGAGGCTGAAGCAGGATGATTGCTTAAGCCAAGGACTTCAATGGTGTAGTAATCTATCATCACACCATGCACTCCAGTCTGGCAACAGGGCAGGAACTTGTCTTGGAAAATGAAAACAAAACACCAAAATCATCTTTCTATTTACATAGAAATGCCCTTCATAATTTATTGTCTTTTATCATTTGCCAAGGAATAGGGTCATAAGGAGGTCCTACTGTTTCTAAAAAGCCTACTCTATTATTTAGAGACCTTTAACTCCTAGGAAGTTGTTTTATGGCATAATAACGTTGCTTCCTCACATCCATAGAAACCTCAACTTCTATTATATTCCCAGAAGAAAGTTCTGCTCAGTGAAATTTCCTCGGATGAGTACTTGTTTTCTACAAACTTTCACCCCAATAGAATAAATGCTTTTCCATTTTATAATATCTATATTCCATCCATGACTTCATTTCATCATGAATAATTATTTAGTTTCAGAGATTGCCTTTGTTTCAACTGGCTTGAAACTTTGACTTTATGCTGACTTAAGATTCACTATCAGTTTAATTCCTCCAGAATAACAGTCAGTGGTCTTGTCAGTCTAGATTATTTCTTGCTTTCGGTAATCTGCATACACCACAAACTAACTTCTATATATAAACTATATATTTGATTCAAAGTCTGAAACTATACAGAAGCAGAAAATCTAATGCAAATTAAAATATTTCAAAGCATAGAAAAGAATGAATACTTAACTGATTATGTTATAAATCATGTATGACTTATTTCCCCAGATTATTTTAGACCACAAAAACTTTGCAAACCAATCATATTAATAAATATTAACACCATAATTTTAAATACATTACAAACCTGAAGCTAGCAAAGTTTTAGAGTACTTTCTATGCCATGTTATTAATTATAATAGGAATACATGAATTTATAAAAAGCAACCTACTAACACAGTCGACCAGAATAATAAGCTAAATGAAGATCATACTGTGAAAATCTTAAGTTTATAAAATGTAACTAAATATGCTTATGATAGAAAAACATTATATAAACACATTTTGGAAAATATCTATTTTATATAATACTAAGATACTTCACAATGAAATGTCAAGATAAAAGTCAATCCATAAGCAAGTCTACTATCACTGAATAGCATTCTTGAAATTTAAGCCGGTGGAAATAGACAAGCAATTACACATATTTGAATGAAGATTTCAAGATTCTGTCTGTGTAAATCCTAACTACATACAAAATACAAAGGATGCAAATGTAAGCAATTAATTCTAGAAATTGTGTTTAGTAAGGTTATCAGACCTAAGTTATACACATACTATGTTTTAGACATTTACAGAAAAGCCTATCCTGTAATTACTTACTGTAAAAATATGTAGTAGTCATTTGAAGAATACAACAAAAATAGACAGAAAAAAAACAGGAAGATAAAATATTACTAAGTGCATGATATTTCCCAAACCTATCTACATAATTGAGAAAATTTCAACCAAAATATAGACATGATTTGATTTGTAGTAACCTAATAGAACCAGCAGAATTAACAATCATCTGAAATAGCACCAAAAAGATAACAGCTAAGAACAATTCAAAAACAAAAACATTGAGACATCAAGCATGATCAAACATAAAGTGCACTATAAATCTATAAAAAATTTATGTAGTGCAGTTTAGAAATACGTCGTCAATGAAAGTATCAAAATCAAGTTCAGAATTACAATTATGCCTGCCACAATAAATAATTGGCAGTCATTTTGTTAATTCATTGCTAACAACTATTAACCCATAAATATTTCCAGGTGAGGTGATATCTAGATGACCACTGAAATATCCACTGACCCTTTAGGGTGTCCAATACCGATAATTACTTATACAAGAAATTTTCTTTGAAAAAGGATTCAAGTCAAGTTACACATATCATTTTGGAAGCAACAGATAAAAGCAGAATCTCATCAGGCAAGTATTGACTAGTCAGACAGAACAAAAAGTTTTCATTAAGACCACTCTAGGCCAATCAGCTATTTTCACTAAGTAAACTTCTTAGTTGTATTAACAGGAAAAGAAATGATCAGAAAACTTGCAAAAGTTACAGAGGATTTTAGAAGCTCTCATTAGATGGTAAAATGCAATTTTCATTTTTCAATATTATGTAGTGATTTGTATTCTGACAATTTATAGTTGCTGCAACAGAAATTACTCTATTTCTTCATAGGGAGAAGCATGCAAAAATGAGTGGCTGTGCTGCCAGGGGAGTGGTATTTGGAAGATAAGATAGGCATTAACTAGACACAAATACTGCTAATTAAAGCAAGAGCTGGAATGTGCTGGTGCTGCTGCTTATGAAAAATAACCTGCACCTGTGTCAGACCCTCTTGGGCTGAATACTGTTGTTTTATCATAGCTCCTCTTCCACTTTCTTTTGTGTTAATTTTAATAATCATCAATTTTGAAGTTCATAAAAGAAATGATACTTACTGTTTGTTTTTCTCAGACACACATTCCCCTCAGTGGTATCTTCACACTTATATCTGCATTCCCTGTTTAAAGTTAAAATTGAGAGTATTTTCTTTGTTGAGTATTCTCATATGTCAAATTAGAATTTAAAATTAGATGGTAGTGGTAAGATGAAGGAAATAGTAGTGGTAAGATGAAGGAAATTGTTAAGTGAAAAGTTGAGAATGTTTTGGTGCAATAAGTGAAAACAGTCAACGAGAACGATATCCAAAATTTATAAAGAGAGAAAAAGCATGACAGGGCCGTGTTTGCTGTTATAAAACTGCATTGACATTTGTTTACAAATATTTGCAAAAATGTCCTAAAAATAAAGCATAATTAAAATCATCCTTCAATTGATTGTTCTTATTTTTGTTGTCTGCATTCTACTGTCTGGCCAAAATAACAGTATTAAGTCAAAATATTTTATTGCTTAAGACATTCTCCTAAAAAATGATTTTTATTTTGTTTGTATAGATCAGCAATTTTTTGAATTTCTATTATTTAAATTAAGGTTTTCGAATTATTAGAGTTCCTTGCTTTAGAATATAAGCCATTTTATTTCAGGTGTTTAAGAAAATTAGAAACATATTTAATATAAAAGTTTTGTGTACGGAATATTACTATCCAGAAAGAAAAAATCTCACTAAGTGATTTAGTTTGCCCTTGCCCAACTCTTAAAAGAAATTAATGACCTGTTTTATATTCTTACCATTTCCTCTCTCCAATCCTCTCTTATTTTTATGGTATTAATGTTTCAAGTATACTTCTTTATTTTGTTCTGTGAACGGTGGTTTTCATCTCGTGTTATTGGTATGATGTCATTAGTTCTGTCATTATGTTTTCGGTTTTTTTTTTTTTTTTTCCTTTTCGGTGTCATAGCTGTTTGGTTTATCTTTAACACTTTCGAGTCTGATAATATGGTTCCTTATCTATTATATACTTCTTTGTCTCTAACTTTGTTGTAAATCTGAAGTCAATCCATTACACTGTGTACAGTAATTATGTAAATATTATTTATTGTAGGATCAGATTATTGACCTTTTTGTTAAATAGCATGAATTTGGGAACTCTGGGAGAATGTTCACAACCTAAATGTTACCTTGAGCTTTTATTTCTTTTTTTAAAGCATTTCATTCACCAAAAACCCTACCCCATTTTTGTAGGGTTTTCGGTAAATGAAATGCTAAAAATAAATAAATAAATAAAAATGACCTGACTATGCATTAACATTTTCTTCTGTGCCTTTTTGTGTGTCTGTGTGTGTGTGTGTGTGTGTGTGTGTGTTTATGTGCGCGTGTGTCGGTATCGTGGCTATGACATTTGTTTTTGTTGTTTTGTTTTGTTTTGTTTTGAGATGGCGTCTTGCTCTGTTGACCATGCTGGAGTGCAGTGGCATGATCTTGGCTCACTGCAACATTCGACTCCTGGGTTCAAGTGATTCTCCTGCCTAAAACTCCCAAGTAGCTGGGTTTACATTGTCACATCGCCACACGGACCTAGTTTTTGTACTTTTAAAAGAGACTAGGTTTCATCATGCTGGCAGGCTGGTCTCAAACTCCTGACCTCAAGTAATCTGCTTGCCTCAGCTTCCCAAAGTGCTGGGATGACAAGGGTAAGCCACTGTGCCTTGCCTGAAATTCTAATTGAGTTTATTTTCCTTGTTTACAAAACAAAAATATGGCTTTGCCTTACTTTCACACTTATCCAGAGTTGGTAACGTAGTGTACACATAGTTGAATCCCTATTTCCTCCCTAGAGACATCTCTCCTAGTATCCTCTGTCTTCCAGCTGTAATCTGGTTAATTTGCTCTCTAGAACTACTGTGGAACTCTCACTCAGATTTCTCTTGCACTGTTTTCTACACTGGAGTCACTATTTCCTACGTTTTATGTCATCATTTTCTCTTTATTTTTTGAGTTATATATTGAATTTTATGGATTTCAATATAAACTAAATGTATTTCAATAGTCCATTTTACTTTCAAAAATTGTAGGATAGTTCCATTGTTTTCTAGCATCTGGACTTGTGATACAAGACTGTTGCTGCCTGATACCTATTTCATTACAAGTTATGTGTTTCATTTGGATTTTCTTTGTGCTTATCATTTGAGACTCCAGAATCACATAATTAGTGTGAGTCAAATTATTTGATATAATACTCACTGGACCCTTTCCTTGTAAATTTATTTGTAAAATATGTTTGGATATTTTATTTGGTTGATGATCTCTTCTTGTATTATTATTTTCACTTCACTTTCTGAATTGATTTTCATATCTTAGAATTTTCCTCCCATTTTTCTTGTTTTTATCCTTTCTTCTAATTTTACTTGATTTTATTTTATTATTCTTTTTGTTTATTTATTTTGAGACAGAGTTGTGTTCTATCTCCCAGTCTGGAGTGCAGAGGAAAGATCACGACTCACTGCAGCCTGGCTCCCTGGGCTCAAGCGATCCTTCCACCGCAACCTCCCAAGTAGCTGTGACCACATGCATGCATCACGAAACCCAGGTACATTTTTGATTTTTTGTAGCAACAAGGTCTCACTCTGTTGCCCAGGCTGGTCTCAAATTTCTGAGCTCAAGCAATCTTGGCTCTGTCTCTCAAAATTCTGCCATTACCGGCATGAGCCGCTGTGCTCAGCCTCTTCTAATTTTAGAAAAAACTTCATTTAACATAGTTTTGAAATATTTTGAATCTTTGGTTTTCTTTTCAATGATAATTTTTGTTTCCATTAACTTGTTCCCGTTATCTGTTTGTTTTTCAAAAGTATCCTGTTTATAACCATCTTTTTCTATATTACCCTATTTCTTATATTACTGCATTTCTGTAAAGTAAAGCGATTATTTTAAAGTGTTTCCATCTGTTATTTAAAATATATTTTTCCCAAGTCTGTAATAAGGTTTCTTTCAACCTCCCTTCCCTTCCCCCCCCCCCCCCCCCTCCCCCTCCCTCCTGCCCTTACCGCCACCCGCCGCTCCCGCCCC